>NC_136635.1:23578524-24178524 GCF_949748355.1 Melanostigma gelatinosum
GGACAATACTTTCACAAGACATGTTACACCTGACTGCTTCCTCAAAGCAGTGCGTTACAGGCGACTGCAACTTGGTGTGGTTTGGCCTCCACACCCACATACTTGTGGAGACTAGACTGGCGTACTTCCGTGGCGTGTGGAGACTAGACTGGAGGAACCTGATGTAATTACCAGGCACGACTGCGATGCTTGTATTGTTTTCACCTTGTGTGACTCACCCCCCACACATTTGGCATAAGATGGTCTACAGTTTAAACTACAGGCGGAGACTACCAGGATCAAGACTCTTTGGTCACCTTTCTGGTTACTGATGGGATACGCATCAATATAATATACATCAGCATTTGACTACATTTAATTCAAATCAACTTTATTTCATATTCCAAAGTAAACAGTTTGAGCCATGTTGTTTAATGTCCAGCTGAAGCTCATTTAGTTGTAAACCAAAGTGTTGATGATGGCGCTAGATGAGGATTGCCAAAGTGATGGGGAAATGTCATGGCAATGCATCCATCAGTTGGACCAGAGTTGCATTGCTAGCATGGTTAAAAATAAGTCATACAAATGTTTCTGTGTTTCATGTGACCAGGTGGCGGAGGAGGTGAAGAAGATCATTAAGAATGGAGGAAATAAGTCCAAATAGAAGATGGCGGTTGAAACGTCAGCTGTATTCACACTGAAGAACAACGGTTTGTTTCTTTTCATGGTTCAGGACACATTCGCTCACAGCTGCTAATCTGAGTACTAAAGGGGATTCAAGCATTACAATCTGAATACTAAAGGGGATTCAAACATTACAATATGACATTAAGACATTTTCAAAAAATGTAATTTTGGACCAAAATCAAAACCTTAAAGTGTCACCGTCAGCCATGAGAAGATCAGACCGTATGTCTTCACTGTGAATACGGACAAAGACGAGAAGATGACGAGGGCAACTCTGAGGAGTCAGGCCCTGATCTGCACTTCTGTTTATGAATGTACACACTAAAAGTCTTGCAGTGTGTACACGATGAAAGACTAGAAGCTTTTCAGCTGACTGGAGCCTGAGGAACTGCTCTCGTCATGCCCGTCTGATATTTACTCATAAATAAATCGTCTGCATTACTCGGGAATCTTTATCGAGCCAAAAATATTTTTTTCATATTCAGCTTTTCTTGGTTTCGAGAATTCTAAAATGTTTCAGGTCCCTGATTGGGCGCACATTTAAAGGAATAGTTTGGTGTTTGTGGAAATATGCTTATTCTCTTTCTTTTTTTTGCCAAGTGTTGGATAGATGAGAAGATTGGTACCACACGTATGGTTGTATGGTGAATATGAAGCTACCATCAGCAGCTTGTTAGCTTAGCATAAAGAATGGAAAAGGGAAATCAGCTTGCAGGGCTCTCTCATGGCAACAAAATCTGCCTTCTATCACTTCACTTCTTCTTTTCTGACATATCAAATATATTTTATATTCATACTTCCCTCATATGCTCTACTATACATGGACTATTACCTGGATGATGTTTTGTAATAAAGAGCACTGCCATCTCTGTTATTCTAGCATGTTACCAGCTCAGATGAACATTAAACCAATGACAAATGTTAAATATGCAATATTTAATTTGACTTGGAGCATATAGTTGAACCTTTTTAAAAACAACTTACAGTATCGTGATAATGCTGTTCTCTAATTTGTAATCAATTCCGACAAAACATAATTTCCTGAAGTGCAATAAAATATCTTTGAAAAATAAGTATTGTGAAATCATCATTGAGCGTCAATTTTAAATGTCTTTTGTGTGGTGATCATTGCTGACTGATACTGTTTTAACTGTTTCATTATCAGAAATGTTGGGTTTATGTTTTATATTCTCATTCTCAACGTTTTTTTAAATTCTGCAAAGTAAGTCGTAACTTTAGGTGTCAAATAAAATAAACTGAGTAAAAAGTACAATATTTGTAGTAATATATAAAAATGTAATTTCAAATTCATTGCACTTTAGTGTAGTACGGGAATAAGTGTACTTGTTTACCTACCGTCTGTGGAGACTTGATAATGTAATCGGAATGTTTCATGTTTGTCTTTTTCAGTGATTGTGACTACCAGGCTTCCTTTTATCACATCTCCACTGTCCTGTGTGAGAACATTGAGCAGTAATGTCTGATATCTGGACCAGCTGTCTGTTGTTGTGTTGCTCAGCCTCGAGGTCACAGAGTTCCTCATCACTCTTTTGGGGTCATCCCCCAGCGGCTCAGAAAAAAATATATACTTTTGGTGTCAATCCGCTGCTGGTTTAGTCTTTTCACGGGATTTGTTGAGAGTGAAAAATATATCAATCAACTTATGGAATGAAACAATAAAAATCACATATATTGCGGCTCTAAACTTTGACTTTTTAAACCCTGTAGATTCAGTTTTAAATCAGCTACAGCGGACTGCTCTCCATGTAATCTTTGCACCGTATAATCCATATCCTAAACACAACGGTAATAACAGCAGATGTGTCTGCTGTTTCAACACTCTATTTGAGTTCCACTGGTAGAGTACAAACTATCAACAGGAAACACAGCTCCCCACATCACAAGTTGTTGTGGTTCTCTTTCTCGCAAACAATGTGACTTTGTGTTGTGACCATAATACTGTGTGTGTGTGTGTGTGTGTGTGTGTGTGTGTGTGCATATGTCGGGTAAATGCTCAGTTGTAGTGCTCCAAATGAATGTAAAGACCAACACATGGGCTCTTTGTCTGTGTTTGAGAGATCAGAAAAGATGCAGGCGCAATGACCTCGATGCAGTGTCATGGCGGACGCACACACACACACACACACACACACACACACAGGCCTCATTTGTAAGAGACAAGTGCGTGACTTTATCTTCTGTTAGTTAAACATCTTGTATTTCTGGGGGGGGGGGGATACAAAGCTTTCAGTCGAGTCTATAAACTGCAACTTCAACGATCTCATTATCTACTAGAGATAGCTATTAATGTTTGATTCACAGTAGATTATGTTGATACTTTCAATGCACTATGCTCTAAACTGTATCCCTGGTACATTTAAAAATATTCTAACAGTTACTACTATATTTACAGTAAACTATATATTTTTAAGCTATAGTAGAAGTATAAGGTACATGCATATAATGGCAATCCAGTGTAGTAGAATTACTTCAAAATTATTTAATCAAGGTACTTGAATAAATGTACAATGCCCAAAATTGTAAAAGCAGCGTAATGACCAAGTTTCTAATGTAGAGGTGGCCTGTAGACAGAATATAAATTCCCAGCACAGCTTAATCATCAAAACTAATTGAAGAGGTTAGGACTTGCACACCCAGTCTTTGTTTTTAGGAGTTTAGGATAGTTAGGAATACATTTTTGCCTCACAATATATTGCTCATGCGGCACTTTGCGTAACTTAAGCACTGATGGTCAGAGGAGCATCGAGGCAGACAGCAGAACATATCTTATTTATGACAATATGTCTGTATGTGAAAGGAGGGCAGATCATTTACTATTTATATTCCTCTACACACCCCTGACCTGCTGCGTAGAGGAGAACAATGTAAAAGTTGACATCACCCCCCGCTGCATCACACTGAAAAAAGAACGTAGACGATCACAAAAAAAACTCAATTGCTGATTTTTTAAATTTTTTTATTATAAAAACAGTGACAAATAAATAGACCAAAACAATGTAAAAATATAATGTTTAAGGGATTTGTGTGTGTGTGTGTGTGGGGGGGGGGGGGGGGGGAGAAATGCCATAGCAACGGTTTGTTCTATTAGCAATATGTTTAAAGTCAGATTGGTCCCCGTTTTGTTTGATATGAGAAACATTTCACAACATTTAGCACCGTCGTGTTGTCTGAAGCGCTGTAAATCAGGACAGAAAACAATGAAATAACTGAATTAGCTGTGGATCAGTTAGAAAACAATGGGCCACTGCTTACAGTTTAATTTCATATAAATATAATATATTAATTTATACATTGTACACTAGAATGGCTCTATACCACATACACAACTCAAGGTAAACACATGAAAAAAAAAAAAGGCAGCAGACAATTTCAAAATCAAAAGCTGTGGGAAAATTGAAAAGAAGTCTTTTAGCTGCACAGATGAAAATACAAAGAGAGCGAGAAGATTCTGTCCAGAAACCCGTGCTTCTGTAACTCAACTGTCCGATATGCAAGCTGACGTCACTTACTGCAACATTGTAGAAGGCATTGAGATCATTTTTACAATCTTAAGGAATGAGTAACAAAATGCCAGTATTAATGTGTGTGTGTGTGTGTGTGTGTGTGTGTGTGTGTGTGTGTGTGTGGGGTGGGGGGGGGGGGGTGCAAACATTCAGTTGATGACTTGAGCTACAACCCTGAATTCACTACAGATAAAGCCTGCTGTTGCAGCATTGCTGTTGGAACTAAAATGTCTACTTGTGCCAGATGAAATGAGAACATGGATGAGGGTTTGTCGAGGCCGTCGAAGGCTAGCTAGCGCACCAGGAGGAAGGTGAGTCCAGCCAGGCCCACACCGGCAGCAGCAAACAGCACCGTCTTCATGGACGAGTCCTGGCTCACTTCTCTGGCACTGCGGGAGAACTTGCAGAACCCCTCCTACGAGAGAGAGAGAGAGAGGACATAATAAATGTTGAGAAACTTCTTGTTTACCAGTAAAATAGAATATTGACCTGCTACTCTCAGTTTTTCTGCATACGCTGTAAGTTTTTACAAAACAAAGGTGAAAGTATTAGCTGCCAAGATGTCGTCTAACTAACAGTGGCTTAGCTGACGGCTGGTGGCAATTACACAAGATTTTTTGGGGAAATAAGTCGGTGTCTGACAGCCCCGTGTTTCTCCACAAACACAAAAGAAATTTGCACTCGGGGTGCTGCTGATGTCTGCAACTTTCCAAATACCCTGACAGCACAGAGGTTCTTCAAAGTAAGAAAGTAAGTCTCAACCTGAAGTTAGAGGAAAAACAGCCAATTGTCCAGCTGTTTATACAGAAATCATTTAATTTGTAACACCAATAATGAACCAATCTTTGCTTCTTCTGCTCCATTAGTGAGACAATAAAAAAAAAGTCAGATTGCGTTCAGTCACCAGCTGTGTGTGTGTGTGTGTTTCTCCTTCATGTCCTATAGCTGCAGCCACACAGACTCGACCAGCGAGTGCACCTGCTCTCAGCTCCAGGTGTTTCTCTGCTTTGCAGCTGCTTGTTTTTCTAGTCATACCACGCTAACTCAATATGGCTGATGCCAAATTCAACACACAGAAGCTTTGACTGTTACTACAAAGTCCATCTGGCTGAGCAGGTTACGTGTCTGTTGAAACCAGCTGCCAGCTGAAGAAAGGAGGGGTGAGTGCGTGCATGATTGTGTGTGTGCGTGTGGGTGGGGGCCAGGGCGAACCCATTGACAAAGGCAGACATTCAACTTTAGTTGTGTTCGGTTTGGTGAGGCTTCTGGGGCCTCAGTTGTTCCAGTTTTAAATAAGCCACAACGAGCCGGTTTTAAATGATCTTTGTCCTTTGGATTTCCAGCAGCTAAACAACTACATAGTCCAAATTTGGTCCGACAACACCGCTTTTGTTTAACCAATACAAAAACACTCGGATGATCTGAAGCCCAACACTGTTTGATCATGGCTCTGGATTTGCACTGGTTGTTTTCTTGAACACTACATTCCTCACAATCTGGCCTATTGCTACTCATATAATCACAGCAGCCACATGAGACGTCTGAGGCTGCATCTAAACTAAGCCACGTTTACACACTGATCTGAATACCAACCCACGCAGGAAGCAAACATGATCCTATCAAACTAGGTGATTTCCAACACCACAAGTTTAAAATCATCACTTTCACTTTCACGGCGTCCTGGGGTTCTTTACAGATCCGTTTTAAACTGGCTTGGATACCATGAAAACACTTCTCTTATCTACGATATTTGTGTTGACTCAGCTCTGCAGTGTCCACTTAGAAGCAGACATGATGTTTTAAACCTACCCATCCGTCACTCTCCAGCAGCCAGTCTTTCTTCTCCTCTCCCAGGTAATCAGCTATGGTCTCTGCCAGTCCCCTGCAGTGTCCGGGTTCCTGTCCCGGCTCCTGCCCAGGGTCCAGCCCCAGCTTCGTGCCATTCTGCTCCAGCAGCTGCCTGGCCAGCACCCCAGTAAAGGTGAAAAGGGAAACAACCCTCCCCCAGTTCAAGTGTCCATCTCCCACCAGCTCCTCCATCACCTTCCTGAGGCTGGAGCAGGGGTCCGGCCCGCACTGCCTCAGGAAGGTCTGAGCGAGGGAGTGGAAGCGAGCCTGGTGCTGCGCCTCCATGTCCTGGGCCAGGCGCCTCATGGCAGCGGCTGACTCGCTGGGAGGTGGAGGGGCTGGCCGTGGGCTTGTGCGGCACAGGTACAGGTAGTCCTCTGCCAGAGCCAAGGTCTCTTTCCACAGCCCGCACAACATTTTCTGATGAAGAAAAAAGAAAAAAAAAGACCGTTCCCTTAATTTATGAACTAAGCGAGTCTGCTGACGTGCGAGTATTAGGAAACTGTACTGCTGCTGGAAACCACAAATATGGTCTGTTGATGTGACGGAAACAAGGAGTAACCAGCTCAGGGCTGCAACTACTTACATTATTAATTTATATGCCGATTACTTCATTATTGGTGGGTCTACAAAACTTCTGACAACTGTGAAAATGCTCATTTTTAATGCCCATGGTGACCATCTTAAGATTCCTTGTTGAACAAACAGTAAAAAAAAAAACGATATTCAATCTAACTATATTAAATTTTTTTAAATAAATGTAAACAGTTGGCATGCATTTTGTAATTTTTTTACTCTGAAAAACTACATAAACAATTAGTTGCTAATTAAAAATGTTGCCGTTTAATTCAATTGTTTGAATAATTAAATAATAAACTGCTAAAGCTTTCAGAACGATTGCCGTTAACGTTACGTTACATTCAACCAGCACATCGTGAAATGAGCGACGTTAGTTCACAGTTAGCATCAGCTTTAGCAAAGTGTTTAACGTTAACTAGGCAGCTAACAGCAGCGCTAGTGTTATGAACGGCGAAGACACGACTAGTGTGAACGCTAGATGCTGGAGGCTAACGTTAAATACAGCCAACGCAGAGTTAAGTTAATCGACACGATATAAAACAGCACTGTAGTGCGAGAGCTACATAACGCTTATTATCCGCGTGTTAACGGTTTTTAACCGGTGGACTGGCAGTTGGCTCGCCGGCTGCCTTTTGTCCGCTAACTAACCGTTGATCTGTCACCAGAGCAATGGAGGACACAAAGGACCACATTCAACGATGAGCTAGCGCCGCCACATCAGCGCATTAAACCGCCGTTTAATGTCATTAAACGAGCACCTCGGTGTGGTCAACGTTTTATATTTCCAAATGGACATGTGGGTAAGTAGGTGAAATGACATTTTCCGTGCGTGAAAAGAAACAAAAAGCTTACCCTCCCAGCGATATCAGACTGCTCTCAACACACACGGACAGCGGAAGGAGAACCTCGATACTTTCACAGCTTCCCTTCAGCTGCACATTTATTCTGTGACTCCGCCCCCGGTTCGTTTTATCTGCTGCCCGCAGAAAAACCAGCAGGGCCGAGATCCTTCTTGTGGCACGCGTCAGTCTGTGGCACGCAGCGTCACACAGCGTCCCTCTCTGTCTCTCAGCGTCCCTCTCTGTCACTCAGCGTCCCTCTCTGTCACTCAGCGTCCCTCTCTGTCAGTTCAGCGGAAAGATTCAGCTGTGGCACGCGAGCATAGTTCGGCAATTGTCAAGAAGCTGCGGAGCTGAGGGGGCGGAGCCACATTTCCTGAGACATTTCCTGAGAACACCCGTTGTTGTTACGACAGATCAGCTTCCATAAATCATTTTTATGATTTTAGTTGAGTCACAGGAGCCCCCTGTTCTCTGTATGCATCCTTAGAGTAAGTACGTTGTACTTTTTTGTTTCTCATTCATTTTATTTCAGTATGATTTAGCTGGTTTTGCAACAAAATGGAACATAATACACTTTCTAAATTATTACTTTTATAGTCACTTACAACAATCGGCTACAATAATGAAATAAATCATCCGTTTTAGAATCATTTAAAAGTATATATTAAAATTAAGACATAAAATGTCCAATCCAAAAATACAGGTTTGAAAATATCTTCACTCTTCCTCTGCTTATATGTATATGTATGTCAGTAGGACATATGTTAACTGTTAACAGTTTACAGCATACTTAAATAAATATAAATAAATACAAAACACACGCACACTTTGTACACACACTGCAGCAATTCTTTTGCAGGAATATGAGCATATTTTCCCCCTCTGGCGAAATACAACACGTCTCATGCCTTATTTTATTTTACCAGTTGGTGGCGGTAATGCGCCAATTCGTTTGCCAACCGCCAGTACACCAAAAGGGAGGAGAAGAAGAAGCTTTCCCGTGCCTGTGTTGTTGTGCTCATGAGCGACAGCGCTACGTACCCCGTTGTAATAATACTATGAGTGAGGAGCGGAGGACCCAGTCCTGCTGCCAGGACGGAGTCATCAGGGTAGTGTAAAAAAAGTATTTCAATCTGCACAGGAAGACAGAGGGTTACGCAGAGTAACAGAGCATGAAGCAGTGTGACGGAGCTTGAAGCAAGGTGACGGAGCGGGACGCTGGGTGACCGAGCGGGACGCAGGGTGACCGAGCGGGACGCAGGGTGACCGAGCGGGACGCAGGGTGACCGAGCGGGACGCAGGGTGACCGAGCGTGACTCAGGGTGACAGATATTTGATGTTGATGGTTAATTTGCAACCAAGTTGTATACATCATGTATTTACTTGTTATTTGTATGTAATAGAAAAGTGAGCATGTGTACTTCATGAAGCAATAAATAATGACAATTGAAAAATATAGAGAGATGTTTGGTTCATTCTTTTCAAACACTAAGCCTAATTTACCTGAGTCATTGATTTAATTGTCACACTTAAATCCTGAATTGACTGGTGAAACAGAAGAAGTTAAAGGCCAAGATGAGAAGATATAATGTTGGTCAAATACTGTGGTCCAAATTCAATTTATTCAGTTGTATTGGCATTGAGATATAGAAAGTTTGACTCTAGAATATTCAAACAATTCCGAATCTCACAAGACAAGAGCAAAAACAAGATGAATGTGTTCTCCTTTCTTCGTTGCTGTCATGTTAACTGTCTTGTGACTGCTAAGATTGATCTCTGGAGCTGTAGGTGGAGGCAGACTGTCAGAAGTCTTACTATTTTGAAAATGTATCACTGATTGTGTTACTATGGTAACTGAAGCAAGGTCTACTGGAGGCTGTTTAATAATAGAGTGCAGTGATGAGATTAACGTGTTATACATTCATAATATCAGCAATTTCCTGCCACGTTTTTAATATTTTGTGATCCTATATTGAACGTAATTTTCTTTTCTTTCTCGGAACTGAATCACGCCGCTCGTAGATGAAAAGCAATACGTGTTTGGGATCGTGTTATAAAACGTGTTAAAGGGAACGATCTACGTGGATAACCTGTGGATACGTATAGTAGGTCGAAGTAATCAGCATACTTTTAGGAGAAAGGAAGTTGATTGACTGACTTGTACGAAGGAAATGGATCAATAAAACGCGTATTGCTTCTTCTTCTCCTCCCTTTTGGTGTACTGGCGGTTGGCAAACGAATTGGCGCATTACCGCCACCAACTGGTAAAATAAAATAAGGCATGAGACGTGTTGTATTTCGCCAGAGGGGGAAAATATGCTCATATTCCTGCAAAAGAATTGCTGCAGTGTGTGTACAAAGTGTGCGTGTGTTTTGTATTTATTTATATTTATTTAAGTATGCTGTAAACTGTTAACAGTTAACATATGTCCTACTGACATACATATACATATAAGCAGAGGAAGAGTGAAGATATTTTCAAACCTGTATTTTTGGATTGGACATTTTATGTCTTAATTTTAATATATACTTTTAAATGATTCTAAAACGGATGATTTATTTCATTATTGTAGCCGATTGTTGTAAGTGACTATAAAAGTAATAATTTAGAAAGTGTATTATGTTCCATTTTGTTGCAAAACCAGCTAAATCATACTGAAATAAAATGAATGAGAAACAAAAAAGTACAACGTACTTACTCTAAGGATGCATACAGAGAACAGGGGGCTCCTGTGACTCAACTAAAATCATAAAAATGATTTATGGAAGCTGATCTGTCGTAACAACAACGGGTGTTCTCAGGAAATGTCTCAGGAAATGTGGCTCCGCCCCCTCAGCTCCGCAGCTTCTTGACAATTGCCGAACTATGCTCGCGTGCCACAGCTGAATCTTTCCGCTGAACTGACAGAGAGGGACGCTGAGTGACAGAGAGGGACGCTGAGTGACAGAGAGGGACGCTGAGAGACAGAGAGGGACGCTGTGTGACGCTGCGTGCCACAGACTGACGCTGAGTGACGCAGAGGTGCCAGTGCCACAAGAAGGATCTCGCTGTCTCTCAGAAAAACCCAAGAAAGTCCCTTCATAACGCAGTAATGGAACCGGCAGTCAAGTGAAAAAAAGACACCCAATTAAATAGGTCATGGTTATCAGGTATCATGTAGAAAACAAACACGAGTAAGTTGTTGAAATGAATTAACTTGCTTTTAAATGCATTCAGCTGTTTATCAAGGTCTAATATGAAGTTGTATTGACAGAGTCTCTCGGCTTTCAACATAAATAAAATTACAATCTATGTAAATAACAATTGCAGTAACGTTAGCCTATCGGAAGAAATCAAAGTAACGTTTAGACGTCTCAAATGTGACTATTTGCCTTCTCCCAAAGTAAATTGAGTATTTATGTCTCTATTTATTACATTTTATAGACCGAAACAATTCATTACTCCTGAAAATAATCAGCAAATTGAATAATGCTGAACATAATATAGGATATAGCCTACATTTATCATAATCCCTGAAAAATGAACGGTTATCACATCCTACAATTTTGGAAGTGTATCATTGGCTGATTTCTTTGTATAAATAATAATAATACATTTTATTTGTATAGCGCTTTAAAAACGTACACAAAGACACCTAAACTATGTTTTGTAACACAAAGAGACAGTCCCAGTCTGAGATGATGTAACAATATTATTTGACTTTCATTACTGCGGAACTTAATGAAATGCTCTCGCACACAACACCTTTATGTAAATTCATAGACGGCATCTTCTTTTGACCGATCTAAACTAAATATAGGTCTCAGCAGGCTCGTGATCTTAGGTTTCATTCATCACTGCAGTCTCACTTCTCTAACTCTCAGTGTGTGATATTTGTAAACTACACACAGAGAACAGTTCAGTGTTCTTCATGAGGAAGTGGAAAATGCTTTGAGTTGTAATCAAATGAATGGCAGACAGAGCCAGCGGTTTAGGTAATGTGGCTTAGCAGGTGATATTTTTGGGTACTTCCTCTGCATGGGTAATACCCCTCTGTCCTCTCGTCCATAGGTCCCTTTCTCTTCCTGTCTCTCACCAGCCTCTCTCTTTACTTTGGCGTTTCCTTCTGGGTGTTTCCCTCGTTGAATTCCAGAGAACCTTTAAACCAGGCTGGAACTTAAATATATAAAAAATGAAGAGATAAAGCTATCACCTAAACATTTCCAGATGACGCGTTTGGAAGGAATGAGGATGCTGCAGCAGCCTCACAACCTCTTGTGCGGTTATTGACAGGTCACTTTGGTGCCGAGATGTTTCTAATCATTAGCACATGATGGAGATGTACTGTTCTTTCCGGATATGTTTTCCTAAATAATGCAAGTGAACTCTTAAAAAAAAACCCAATACAACAGGACTGTTTATAGGAAGCACATCCAGGCATTGCTGTTACAATAGTGATGCAGTGTGATGCCCCCTGTTGGTAGACAGGGCTACAGTTTCCCCTGAGCCAATCTAGATGGGTTTTTTAAAATTGTTTATTGAATAAACAGTTTTTCTTGCCATATCTTTCTGAGAATATTGTCTTCAACACACACATACAGAATGATCTGTGAAAATAACAAAATACCATATTGACAATATCGTTAGGCCTCCGGATAGTTACATTTCTCCCTTCCAGGAAATAGAAATGCAAACGTCAGCCATTGGGATTGAATCTACATTTACCTCGGTGCAGTTGAATACCGCCTGTGTGGCACAATCAGTTAAAAGCAGCGGATATACCAGTCGTCCATTTGTATTTTGTTAACGCATAAACATGTCGGGTCACCCGAATCTGTTGTGCCTCTGAGGCTTCCAGTGAGGTTATCAGAACTGACTGAATTGAAGGCAGAAGAGAAATCAAAGCTACAAACAACAAAAAATACTTAAAATCTCTTTTATTTATTTCACAAATGATTTATCTAAGCTGTTGACGTTCATGTATATCGGAATAAAACAAATTGATGGCTACATTGAAGTTGTCTTCTTTTATATTTATATATACATATATATATATATATATATATATATATATATACACATTAGCATAAACAATATATATATATACACACATTAGCATAAACAATTACATATTTATACAATCAGCCATCAAGCTACAAATAATAAATATCAGGAATCCAAACTGCATCCTCAATGAATACTCACACTACAGTTATGATATGATGATATATTGTCATTCAGAAGAGACATTTCAGGTGCTTTGTGTATTTGTCACACTGAAGGTTTGCATGTATTGCACACTCTCCTGCAGTCGTGTTGACTGGGACTTGTAGTCTTGGCAGTCGCATGGTGCTGTTGTCACTGGATCACAACTGTGATATCAGCTCTAGGACCAAATCTGCAAGAGGAAAGTGAGAAGAATCATATGGGTTCAAATATTAAACAGGAATATTTTACGCAGTTACGAGCTAAACAACTTTAAAATACATATTTATAGTGTAAAAAATTGAATGAGAGGAAATAAATGTATGATGTTATGGACATTGTTTTTTGTCACCAGACACTTGACTCAAAAATCTTTTAGACACAGATAAGTAGCCTAACCTTACTTATTGATCAAGATGAATATGATCAAAACACATATCCTGCACAGGGCTGATCAGTTGTAATCCTAACCCATTTTGACAAAAAAAGATCACATCCCAATTCATATGTTAATATCATTCAAAAGCGCAATGTAATCCTCCAAATCAATGAATCAAACACAGCTGTTGTGAAAAAAGCTACAAACAAAAAAGGAGAAATGATCAACGGCGAAATGATAAAGTCATGGTGTGGTGGGAAACTCCAGCTCACCCGTAAGGTGTTGTCCCAGGAGGCCGAGCAGAGCGCCGTGCCGTCAGGTGACACTCGGACTCTGCTGACGCGGTTCTCATGGCCAAACAGGAGGGAGAGACGAGTTCCCTTCAAAACGTCCCACACATTGATGGTGTAGTCGTTATAACCAGCGAAAAGCAGCCGGCCTGGGGGCGTGATGAGGTATGAAGGAGGAAGTGGGGAATTTGGAATAAGGAGAAGTAGTGAAGGACGAAGGATTGGTTGAAATTGTGCGATAGAGACGAAAAAAATGTCCTTAAATTATTGAAAATAGCTTCATTCATATTAAATACTTCTTACTTTTGTGATTTTTAAACTTTCCCAGTCGATGCTGATGAGTGATGCATATTATTCAATCAACTATCAATGGCTGATTCAACCTTAAGTGCTTCACAAACTCCTCACCACTCAGAGAGAAGTCCACAGTTGAAGCACCAAACAGGATGCTGTCCTTCTGGTAGACGGCTACCTCACGGTCAGCTCGCAGGTCATAGAAACGGCACTGAGGAACGCCAGTAAACACGCAACAACACAGACAAGACCAGACACACAGCGGGTAAGTTGACAATGTTAGTCTACAGGCACTGTTACCGGTACTGTACATCATAGATAATCTCATGGATGTATTTTTTCTGTTGACAGGTGCGCCTCTTTTTGAGGTAGCCTGCCAGCACCACAATCTGACAAATGTCTAGTTGAGATGGTTGACTTCACCCCATTATCAAATTATGACCAGTACACACATCACAACGAACTGATCAGCAGGTCATATGACGTGACTCACTGTGGCATCGTCTGAAGCAGAAGCAAAAGCATCTCCACTGGGGTAGTACCTGAACACACATGACCGAGAATAGAATAAGAATGTTGTGTGTTTTGGCACATTTGGCAAACTCAAATCTAAATATTTGTCCACAAACCAAGACAACTTTAAAGCCAGATTTTAAAGATTTGTTTTCAGGATCTAATTCTAGGGTCTCATAAAGTTTTACCAAATTGAAAACAAGATTTACAATAAACACTAAAGTCTCATTCATTAAAGAAAACCAAAGGGTAGCAGAGTGCCTATGTTGTCTATGATGTTGAGCATGTGTGGCTTCGTTCATTCTGCATTTTGATGATCTAGGTAAGAATTATATAATTTAGGATTCGTGTCACGCTGGTGGACTTTTTGTACTTTTATATTAAAGAGCTGGACTCACTTAACACAGTTGATGTCGGACTCGTGGCTCTCAAAAGACTGAATGTTCTGTCCAGAGCGCATGTCCCACACGTTGGCCTTCCTATCAGAGCCCTGATGACACACACACACACACACACACACACACACACACGCACATACACACACACGCACATACACACATTAGAGAATGAAAATATTGCTGCTGTCCTGTAAAAAAAAAATCCAGAATCTTTAAAATTGCGACCACATGACAGATATAAAGACACACACTATCTCTCGCTCTCACCCCAGAGACAAACGTGTTTCCAGTCTCAGATGGGGCGAGGTCCAGGGACAAGACATCAGCTGTGTGACCATGGAAACTCTGCAGCAGCTGCCCGCTCTCCACATCCCACAAGGCACATGTGCCGTCACCGCTGGAGGTCAGGAGCTAACAGACGCATGCACACAGACACATGGACAACAGCACCACATGCACACATACACATGGACAACAGCACCACATGCACACATACACACATACACATGGACAACAGCACCCGCACACATGCACACATACACACATACACATGCACACATGCACACATACACATGGACAACAGCACCCGCACACATGCACACATGCACACATGGACATGGACAACAGCACCCGCACACATGCACACATACACATGCACACATACACATGCACACATACACACATACACATGCACACATGCACACATACACATGGACAACAGCACCCGCACACATGCACACATGCACACATGGACATGGACAACAGCACCCGCACACATGCACACATACACATGCACACATACACACATACACATGGACAACAGCACCCGCACACATGCACACATGCACACATACACATGCACACATGCACACATACACATGGACAACAGCACCCGCACACATGCACACATGCACACATACACATGGACAACAGCACCCGCACACATGCACACATACACATGCACACATACACACATACACATGGACAACAGCACCCGCACACATGCACACATACACACATACACATGCACACATGCACACATACACATGGACAACAGCACCCGCACACATGCACACATACACATGGACAACAGCACCCGAACACATGCACACATGCACACATACACATGGACAACAGCACCCGCACACATGCACACATACACATGCACACATGCACACATACACATGGACAACAGCACCCACACACATGCACACATACACACATACACAACAGCACCCGCACACATGCACACATACACATGCACACATACACATGCACACAAGAGCGTGGGCACGCCACACATGTTCAACATACATCCAAAAAAAACACAGAACGAAACAATATGAAAACATGAAGCTAACTTTATTTCAAAGTATTTTGGAGCAAGACATGTATGTTCAGTATATTTTCTAATAATTTTGCTGACTTCATCTCGTCATGGAATTTGTCCTGTCTTTGAAAACACTGTAGTAGGATTTACTGAGGGAACTGTGGATACAGCTTCAGAAACTGCCCAAACCTCCTGTGCCATCAAAGAGGTATTCTGATGGCTTCAGATTAATTCTGTGTTCTCTCGAAAACTATACTATATTGAACTATACTATGCCTTTTTATTAAATTCCATAATTTGACCTTGTGTGCCTTTTGTGACACACTATAGTCTGACATTTTTCACATTCTACACTATGACTTTTTTGACAAAATATACAAATACTTTCAATGACTTTTTTTTACGCCATACTATACTTCGTCTTTCTTTTCAGGACTTTTTTAAGACTTCTCATCACAAACTCTGAGATGACTTTTGACATGCTATACTATGACTTGTTATAACTAAATATACAATGAATTTTTAACAACTATCAAGCTATGACTTTCTACGTCGCTTTTATGACAGACTTTAATACAACTTTTCATCTCATATTATACTGCCTTTTTCATTTTTTTAACACAACATACGTTGACTTTTCTACGACAAAATATATACTGTAATTGCTTTTTTTATGACAAACTATATAACTTTTTATCAATTCTTTATTTTTGGTTGAAACAACCCCAAATATACTGGAAATAATTGACTTGATTGAATAATATTTAAAGATACAAGTCTAGTGCCGGAGATTAGATCACTCAGTGGTGGCTTAAATAAAACAGAACAGCGGCAAAGCTTCATAAAGTCGGTTTGAATAGTGAGGACAGGTAGAGAAATGCTGCTGAGCTCTTTTCTGTTGTATGACTACATTTACACACACACACACACACACACACACACGACACAAGCTAAAGGTCGGCACCTCCCGACTCCTGTGCATAATGTCTCCACATGCAAACTAAATTCCATAATGTCAGCGATCCCTCTGATAGAAACAGATCATGTGCACTTAGAGACACATGCAGACATCAGAGATCTGTGAGGGCTGGTGGATTAGAGAGATCCTGCTGGTTGACCTCAGGCACAAAAACACATCACATCCTGCCTGCACTGAGATGTAGCTCTAGTTTCAACATGAATGCAATTATCAGTAAGCCACAATTACTGAGACAGACACACACACACACACACACGGATGGGAACCTCATTGATCTAACAGAGCCTTTGCATCAGTCTGATTCTTCTTACCACCACCTGCATGTCACCATTTATTAAATACTTGCAGGGGTTCATTAAACTACCCAGTGATCCCACATGTGCATGTCTTTAATGAGAAAGTGCAACAGCAGATCTCACACATTAAAACTCTCAAAAGCCAATGCACTACGGTACTTAAATGTTGCTCTCAGTTGGACACACACACACACACACACACACACTTTATTACAATTTCTTTATGGGCGCATAAGAGAAGAACAATGCAAGGACACACATTTTAAAGGTGCCGTAGAATACATTCACACAATCATGGACTAGTGACATAGGTCCTCACAATAAAAAACAAAGTAGGCCTACTCAGTTATCAAGGATATGAGTAGCAGAGTGTCTGCCATATATGGCGGCTGCCAATGATAGCGGAGTGCTTTGCGAGCCGTGTAGCTCCAAGGTATTGAAGTCCTCTTACGACCAACCTGTGAGTGTGTCCTATGCAGCTAAATATGTAAATAAGTCGTCGAGACCAGAGTCAAATGTGCAGGTCACCTCTAAAACAAACACTTTCTGGGACTCTTCATTGACAGTTACAACATCCGGTATATTGGCAGAGAGATGTGGAAAAAGTACACACACACACACACACACACACATACACCGAGAGACAACAACACAAACTGTGTGTCATCCTAACTCTCCTGTTAGGAGACTGGAACCAGTCTTTGAAATCAAATGAAGAGTAACACACGTTCTGAGCCCTCAATGTAGTCCAGCACTGCCATTGTTTATTTCAAAGGTAAAGCATGAAGGCCGTGGGCGTCACAGTGTGCTCATGTGCACGCATATGTCTTTGTGTGTGAGATGCAGGATGAAAGAGAAATTCAGGAAGACCACATGCATGTGCGTGTCTGCGTGTTAAATGTTCTGCCCTCAGGTCAGTGTGCTCCACTCTTTTCGAGATAACGGCCTCTTTCCTTGATAAGAACCACTCAGAGTCTATTAATAAACTCAGGACAGAGGAGCGTCACCACCCCTCCAGTCTGTTTTCTGTCCTCAGCTCTGCCATCCATCACCTATTCCACATATAGAATATAAATTAGGGCTGGGCCGTAACTCAATTTAATAATTTATTGTCTTTCAATGGAATCTTATCTTCATGAAATCATATATCCAGATACATAATTACGTCATCTAAATAGATAATGAAACGCACATGCTAACTTAAATTTCTCAGGAAATCTGAATTGATTACATTTTGCTTTAAAGTTATTCACTTAAAAGAGAAAATACTCTACTCTAAATACTCTACGAGTACTTTTCATTTGTCAAGTATTTAATTCATACAGGAGTAAAAATAATGGGCTTTATCATGTGGTTCGTTCATATTATGGACTATGTATTTGTTGAATCGCCCGAAAACATGCTACATCTTAATATATATTGTTATCGAGATATGAAACAATCGATATCGGAATAGAAGATGTTTGGCTTGTCTCTTGCGAGTGTACGGACCAGCAAGGCTCGAATACTTTAAACATGAAGGTGGTGGTGTCACAACTGAAGTACGCCAATTGTACAGATTGTAGAATGCGAAAAGTGGCCAATATAAAGAGTGAATATGCTCCGTATATTCACGGGAGATAAATCAGCGAAGAAAGCATTTATTTAAAATGTAAACACTGTGAATACTTCATCTCATGGCAGACCCCCGGCTGGACCAAGTCCTCTCCGAGCTCCACCAAACCCTTCAGGTTCAGATCCTACCGTAACTGTTGCATTCAAGTCAACGTTCACTGTTTTCAATCTACAAATCTTACAAATACAACCAAAACATGCTATGTTTCAGAATGTAGTCATAGTCCATGTTGTTGTTTTTTTGGTTCAAGTGGAAAAAATGCATTTAATCATCAATAAAAGATTCTAACGTTTAATCGATACAATGCTTGTATTTCCCGTTTTTTCAGAAGGCATTGAACTGCTGCTCACCTGCATGTCAGAGGTGGTGAAGGTGCACCCTGAGATATAGTTGGTGTGCATGGCAACGGACTTCTTCTTTGCAGCCAAATTCTCGTTTTTGTCAAGTGACAGCGGGAACACCGAGCACTTGTTATCCAATCCGCTTCGGAAGGAGATAAAACAAGTCAGATGACGGCTCACTGATGAAATCGTAGACAATAACAACACAGCGTCTGGGTATGGATATCGCATAATGATCCAGGCTGACGGAGAAATGATGACTGGGTATTAAATTAACTTTTCTTGCATAATGTGTCAGATTCAGAATATTGAACAAAACATTTTCCCAGTAGGATCGTATTTAGTTGCACTGAGCAACAGCAGAAGCATTCTTTGTAACACTTACAACAGCAATAACTTTGTATTAAAACAATTCTAAAAATATTATTTCACTTCACTGTTTTGTTCTTGATTTTGAATTATTGGAAAGATTCGATTCTTTATTAAATCCAGGCAATAAAAAGAGAAATCCTCTGTACTCACCCACATGCCACAGCACAGCCTGAGGGGGCATAAGCACACGCCATAACCCATGTACACGGCAGGGTCACCCCATGTTCCTGTAACACATGTTCGTGGTAATTCGTCATTGGTTGGAAGATACATTCTCTTTCATAAATAAGCATATACCAACTACTCTCTTACACATATACACACACACACACACACACACACACACACACACACACACACACACACAGCTGCGGTAAAGCAGTATTAATAGGGATTATGTTGAGTGTGGTTCTACTCCATCAAGAGGTGACATGATGGTCAAATCAGGCTGAATCTTCCTGGCTGCTATATTTAAGTGCACTCAGGCGCGCACGCACGCACGCACACACACACAGTCATTACAGGGGACAGATGGATGGATCATCTTTAAATGCATATTTCCCTGTGATCGTGTTGCGCCCTCACTCTCAGAGGAGTAATGGCAGCAAACGGTCGACACTAGCATGTCGTCTCCAAAGACGTGCGATTATCCGTTTGTGCATTTCATCCTCTTCTTTTAGAGACAATTGAAGTCTGAGACCCGCTTCACACCTTGCGTTAAAATGCGTCACGTATCCAGATTGTATGTCGATATGATTTAACCGGATTACATTTAGCCTACCTGGTTATCAACATGCGTCTCCAGCGTCCACATTGAGATCTGTCACATAGTCATATCCACATATGTGGATTAAAACTGCAACTGCATTTACACTTATGTTCAATGTGGTGACTTGTTTTTCCTTGTTTTTGTAGTTCACAGGTAAGAGGTACAGTTGTATTTTTGTTTCATGTATTCTATGTGACTTTACAATTCTCTCCTGTTTTATAACATATGTATTTTTATTTCTCAATGCATGATTTCCCACCTCTTCTTTGGGGTATACTGATGTCTGGTGGCTATTTATTGTTATATTGCAGCTGTGTGCAGCACTAATGTCAATGCAAAATTTCCCCTTTTGGGACAATAACATATATTACATCTCATCTTGTCTTGTGTTGTCTTGTCTTACCACGCAGACATCCACTCACCTTATTAAGAGTAAATGCATCCCAGATGATCACTTTGCCATCCTAAATAAGAAAGGAAAAATCTGCATTACATGAAAGAAAGAACTAGAGCCCATATACAGTGATGCTCAGCATGAAATGACAGTTGTCCTGTATTAGATAATATTGCACGATGTACCATGTAGGCCTGCCTACCTGTGAGGAGCTGACCATACGACGTTTGTCTTTACACCAGTCCATACACAGAACCTTGTTCCCATGACCCTTCAGTACACGTCTGCTTTTTATGGGGAGGGCACCCAAGACCTCAATCTTCTCAGCCACCTGGTTCACTGAGGTACCAACACACACACACACACACACACACACACACACACACACACACACACACACACACACACACACACACACACACACACACACACACACACACACACACACACACACACACACACACACACACGTGACGTTCATGAGAACTTTTGAGTGAATGACCTACTCACAACCTTTATTTCAGTACAAGTAGGAAAACATCAATCTAAAAATACTGTACATACAAGTAGGCTTACTTGAAGTATTACAAGTAGAAGTACTTAAAATGCTGCAGAATGGTGCCTGTATGTGTTGTATCATTATGTGAGATATTGTTGGAATATTAATAGAGATGCATATGTTTGTAGTCAAGTTGGAGCTGATGTGAACTATTTTATAAAGCCACTGGGCAATTTGTCACATTTGAAAGGTTTTGCATCTCGAAATGTTGTTCTGCAAAGTTACTAGTAGTTGTCAGAGAAATATAGAAGAGTAGAAAGTAGCGCATAACATTTTGCAGAAAATGTAAATACCTGAGCGATGCGTCACGGTGAGCGTCTCTCAGTAAACAGAATAACCGCCATAAACAAAACGTTACACGTTGAAAAGACGAGTTCAGAGCTGCAGCCTGTCAAGCTTTTGGCGGTGGCCCACAGCAGGTGCAATAGTTGTTCTTTCGTCCCAGACACTTACACTCTATGTCGCTCAGCTTGGCCCGCTCCTCCTGCAGCTTCTTCTTCAGACTGTCGCTTTCCCTCTTTAGTGTCGCCACGGTTTCCCCTCCTTGGAGCCCCTGACAAGCCATCTTTAGAGAGGACCAAAGACAATAAAGAAGCGGAAAGGGGAGGAAGAGAAACGGGGAATTTAACGGGGACGTTCGGTGGTTAGAGGTTTGTTAAATGACTCCCCAAGCGAAAGTGATGCTCCGCGGCGCGTGTGACATTCACAGCTCGCGCTCTGCTTGAGTGTGTCAGCCCCCCCCTCCTCCTCCTCCCTGCACATTCATGTTCATTTAACAGGCACCTACAGGCATTTAGACAGGCGGACACCCGTGCAGCGTTTAGTCTTCCACATATTCCCGTCGTTCAATTAGTGACTTCAAAGTTTTAAAACCGATTTGTAACTTTTTTCTGACCCTTGAGGATATTATAGCCTAAGCTGCACACTTCTGTCTCCTTAAGTTCTGTTGCAACTGCTGCTGCAATCGATTTAAAATGCCATAAACTCTTTACGGTTTTCATTAAAGTTGTTATTTCAACCTCCCTTCAGCTTAATATTAACATGCCCTCGTCCACTTAAACTGCATTACTCTCCAAGTTGTTGTGAATAATATTAGATTAAATGTTAACTCAGTCATGACATCACAGCATTAAACTGTTTTTTATTTCCTGCAGGTTTTTAATGACAATCTTCTAAAATTCAAACCATGAATGTAGACACATACCCCAAACAATTTATGAAAATTGACCATTTTGTCCAAGGGATCGTTCATTCAATCAAAGCTGAAAGGAAATTGAAAGAGGATAATATATTTTGAAAGAGTTGTCTGTGTTCGTTTTCATGACGAGGAGTTTCAATCACAATGACTATTTCACTTTACTTTTGTTGTGCTTTTCTTGCAAAAATGTTTCAGTATTTTCCTTCACCACCAATAAATGCTCTAATCAAATCCGTTCAGGATAGTTACTGAGTCAGCTGACAAAGAGCCACAGATCAGGAGGAGGCATGGTGGAGGTGGCATGCAGTGGCATGCATCTCTCTCTGAAAGGTCCTCATGACATCCTCTGCGTGTGTATGTGTGTGTGTGTGTGTTTTAAGATAATAATACAGTTCCATGTCAAAAGGTGCTTCTGAGTGTTGTGTCCTCAGTAGAACAGCAAGTGTTCGTGTGATCCTCATCAAACTAAAGACGCGTTTGTATGTAGACGCTTGGCAGCTGCCTCACAGATTGCTGTTATCATATATGTTCACAGATAAAGTTAAGAGTAGGAGACGCCTGTAACTTCAGGGCCATCGGGTTGACACAGTGTGCTAACTTATTCTTTCTCTCTTTTTGAGCTGATGCATATCTTGTCAGATCTACACTACATCCACTCAAGTGAAATGAAGTGCAAACATTGCCATCGTTTGCACTTCATTTATGTGGCAGCTATAAGTGATGAGGAACAGAAAGGATAACATACCAATTCCACACAGAAGGAGCAGTAGTTGATGGCCTCTGTCTTAATGTAGATGTTCATAAGAGGACCGGCTTTCCCACACCTGTCGCAGGGGCCAAAAGTGGCCGCCACGAACGTCTGGTCACACATGGCTGCAGATGATCACCGACAACGAGCTCTGTGGAAAACACGGACACAAACATAAAGATTCAGACAATCAGCTCTATGCTATTTTGGTTTATTCGGGCTCTTTTGATTGTCTGTACCGTTGTGTGACTATGTGTGTGTGTGTATGTGTGTTAGGAGATAAGTAGTTGGTAATCTACTCCAGCCTGATCCGTCTCTGAGCTCCAGAGGAAAGGAGTGCAGCAAAGCTATTCTGGGAACTGCTCACATCCAGTGCACACACAAAAACAACCAAATTACAACTAAATGTGACATTTTCCCATCGCAAACCCTCATCATATCATGCACTGCACCGCTATTTGAAGTTGTCGCTTATTTTCTGATAGTAACTTTTACAATATTAACACATTAATAACTTAATGCCTTAACAAACAACAATGTCATAACATACTAATGTGTGTCGTTTCCTTCAATTTGTTACATTACAATTTGTAAAGAAAAAAAGAATCAGCAGACATATTCAGAAAACTACAACCTCATTTAGAGATTGAAGTCAATCATTATATTTTCAGTCCTTCTGTTAATACGAGTATTATAGTGAACAGAACATAGAATAAAATAATGTGAGTTGTGTTAGCAATTTGAATTCACACTGAGCTGCCATCATGTTCGTACACACACCAAACTCAACATCACCGAGGCTGCTATTGAGGTAATCATGTACAAAATGAACTTTAGCAGAAACTGATATCATTTGCACATCATGTTCCATAAATTGAACCCAAATTAAACACAAAAAAAGATCTTCAGTTTGCAGAAGAATATTTTCACAAATGGCAGCCATATCAATGATAAAATCGTACCTTACAAGAGAACGTCCCCCCCTCGCCCCCCCTCTCTCTGAAAGGTCCTCATGACATCCTCTGCGTGTGTATGTGTGTGTGTGTGTGTTTTAAGATAATAATACAGTTCCATGTCAAAAGGTGCTTCTGAGTGTTGTGTCCTCAGTAGAACAGCAAGTGTTCGTGTGATCCTCATCAAACTAAAGACGCGTTTGTATGTAGACGCTTGGCAGCTGCCTCACAGATTGCTGTTATCATATATGTTCACAGATAAAGTTAAGAGTAGGAGACGCCTGTAACTTCAGGGCCATCGGGTTGACACAGTGTGCTAACTTATTCTTTCTCTCTTTTTGAGCTGATGCATATCTTGTCAGATCTACACTACATCCACTCAAGTGAAATGAAGTGCAAACATTGCCATCGTTTGCACTTCATTTATGTGGCAGCTATAAGTGATGAGGAACAGAAAGGATAACATACCAATTCCACACAGAAGGAGCAGTAGTTGATGGCCTCTGTCTTAATGTAGATGTTCATAAGAGGACCGGCTTTCCCACACCTGTCGCAGGGGCCAAAAGTGGCCGCCACGAACGTCTGGTCACACATGGCTGCAGATGATCACCGACAACGAGCTCTGTGGAAAACACGGACACAAACATAAAGATTCAGACAATCAGCTCTATGCTATTTTGGTTTATTCGGGCTCTTTTGATTGTCTGTACCGTTGTGTGACTATGTGTGTGTGTGTATGTGTGTTAGGAGATAAGTAGTTGGTAATCTACTCCAGCCTGATCCGTCTCTGAGCTCCAGAGGAAAGGAGTGCAGCAAAGCTATTCTGGGAACTGCTCACATCCAGTGCACACACAAAAACAACCAAATTACAACTAAATGTGACATTTTCCCATCGCAAACCCTCATCATATCATGCACTGCACCGCTATTTGAAGTTGTCGCTTATTTTCTGATAGTAACTTTTACAATATTAACACATTAATAACTTAATGCCTTAACAAACAACAATGTCATAACATACTAATGTGTGTCGTTTCCTTCAATTTGTTACATTACAATTTGTAAAGAAAAAAAGAATCAGCAGACATATTCAGAAAACTACAACCTCATTTAGAGATTGAAGTCAATCATTATATTTTCAGTCCTTCTGTTAATACGAGTATTATAGTGAACAGAACATAGAATAAAATAATGTGAGTTGTGTTAGCAATTTGAATTCACACTGAGCTGCCATCATGTTCGTACACACACCAAACTCAACATCACCGAGGCTGCTATTGAGGTAATCATGTACAAAATGAACTTTAGCAGAAACTGATATCATTTGCACATCATGTTCCATAAATTGAACCCAAATTAAACACAAAAAAAGATCTTCAGTTTGCAGAAGAATATTTTCACAAATGGCAGCCATATCAATGATAAAATCGTACCTTACAAGAGAACGTCCCCCCCTCGCCCCCCCCCCCCCCCCCCCCCCCGCCCCCGCCTCTGTACAGCAGGTATTTATCCCCGGAGAACGAAGTTGAGTTTTTCCAGTGAAGAGGATTGTCAGTGAGGGAACTGTAAGCTTCTTAGTGAAGTGTTTAAGCTGTAGCTCTGCTCCATACATCCCTGCAGCATTACTGAACCTGCGAGGCCCAGAAAGTTACATTCACAACCTATGACAGTAGACATTCTAGATTTAATATTTAATAATCCCTTAAAACTGCATGATGTTACATTACATCGCCTCCTCGATGAAACTAAAACAATATTTTGAGTCAAAAAGGTGCCATCCGTGTCACAGAACAACCATGACGTGTATTTTTTTACCTTTTTGTTTGATGTTCATGCTATAATCAGATTTGTGCAATCCCATGAAATGTAATCTATTACATCTATCTGATGACCTTAAGTCTTCAGTTCTTGTGCCGTCAATGAAAGAGCAACAAATTAGACGGTTAAAAGAGATGAATAATGCGTATTCAGTTTATTGTGACTGAAAGACTCACATTTTCTTAAAAGACTAAAGAATGAGAAAACTCCCCAGAAATAATCTCCCAGAGACAATCAAACAGTGCTGAATTATTTTATTTCACTTTTACAGATTTGACAATTTATTCCAAGTTTCTTAACGGTGAACACATTCACGAAGCACAGCTACCAGAAACTACAAACAGTCCAGTTTGTCAAATGTACACATGGGTCAGAGAGGAAACATCTGGTACTGGCTTCAAGCATGTTCCCACCAGTACCACAACAGCTGGAGTGATGATGTATGTTCTGTCTTTAACAATGTTTAAAATGGCACAATCAACGCTAGTGCTGATAAGAACAATGGTCATTTAGAATGTCTACGTGGTATCATACAACCAACTCTCTCCTTAATGTAAAAACGCAGAGTGAAGGAATGACACTTTCTCCGATGCGAGAGCCCAAGAGAAGCCCAGGGGAGCAAGACGCCGCAGCTCTGCTCAACAAAATGAATAAACGTGTGTTTGTTTTTTTCAAGAGTGTTTGTCTTCTTCCCTGTCTTGCATTAATTCATAGTTTTAATAAAAAAGCAAGAAAAAAAAAAGAAAAAAAAAAAAAAAAAAAAAAAGAAGTAAAGCGCCCACTCGCAGAGGGAATGTGGGAGAGGAAGCTTAATGCATCGCAGTTTAGTAGGAAGGCGGTGGGAGTCAAAAGAGAAACGATTTTATTTTTACAATCATTATCCATCTGTCATTTATCCGACTTCCTCAGCAACGTCTAAAAAGTGCATCTGGACTTTATGGCTAAACAGTGCGACCCATCTGTGACACCAACTGTAGGACAAAAGGAAAAACCTCATCAAAACAAAAAATGACCACATTTAACAATTTATATTCATTTTACAACGGAGAACAAAAAAAAAAAACCCTGCACTGACTGAACAAAACAATGCCACAATGTTGATCGTGTGTTTAAGTCATTTAGACAGCAAACGTTTCTGATAAGGCTTTGTCCAACAATGTGCGACTAAAATCATGAAACACTTCATGAATTTAAAAACATTCATGTGGTTAATTAATTCCTTCAGTTACCGTCTTCCTCGCAACAGAAATGCACTCTTTACACAAAACATACTTCAAACTACCGATTAATCCAAATGATGTGACAGAAGGCAGACTGATGACATGTGGTCCCACTGAGAGCATACCGATATCACATTCTTCTCAAATACAGTGCAACACAAAACACCTTCACACACAAACTTCTCTTTACTCCACTTAATATTTGTTTTTATCTGTAGTTAATATGGCATTTTATTGAGATACGTCACATTGGTAAAATATATTGATTTCTCAGCACATACTGTATCTTCACTCTTATTTCCTGTGTTGGTCGGTTTGAAACTAAACAAGACATTAAATCAAAAATAAAAAAGGTACTGAGTCCAAGTTTGTGAAAGGGTAAGGTTAGGTCATTCGGCAAAAATAAGGTTCACATGAGGGCAAGAGGCAAATTTGGTGGACTGTTAATACTGATGGCACAACAGGAAGTAGACGGGAGAAAGTGCTAAACACGAGGCAGCGAGGACCATGTGAACGCAGACAAAGGACTTTTTGTAGATTGGCAGATTCCCGGACACTCAGCTAGGTTTCTCTGTTCAAACAACTAAAAGAACAAAAGCATGCCGGTTCATTGCTTGGTAAATTGTAATGCTGGCAAAGCCACGCCCATGCAGGTTAGATGAGGGCAGCAGTTATTACGCCACACTGACAGAGTACGGGGGTGTGGTGCAAAATCACCCCAAATATGTCTGGATATCTGAACCAAAAACAACCGGAGCACCAAACAGAAAAGACCAAAAATATCTTTCTACGCCAGTGACCCCATGCAATGGAGATGTGGGAAAAGTGCAGTTCCACCTGTTCTGTTGTTTTTGGTTCTAAAGGCCCATATTGTGCCTTCCTAGCCACTAAACAGGAAGGCGTGGAAGACAGGAGAGGAATGGGTCCCCTAAGCTGCAGTCTGTGTTCGTGTTAGTGTGGGAATAAAAGCAGTGGACAAGTTTGAGACAAACTCCCCAAAACCAACATCAGAGAAACCTTTCCCGTCCATTCTGCTCAGTGATACATGGCTTCATAATATACGCAGCTTTAACGCTGAAGAAAAATGACAATACTGAAATAAATATTTCCACGTTGATAATAGTAAAACCGCTTCAAAGCACTGACTAGAGCTGTGACCAGAGAAGACGAGGATAGGAAGAAACCCCCCCCCCCCGGTGATACAGCAGTAAGCAGAGTGTCGTGTTAAATACCGTTGTGCCAGTGTTTCCTGTGACGCTCAGCTCTGGTCACAGCTGCAAACGGTGTAGATGACAGCAGGTTAAACCCTCGTCGTACCGTCTAAATCTCTCCTCAGTTAAAACCCGTGCTACACTGCATCTGCCCGAAACGCAGGATAAACATCGACATCTACGTTAAGACGTGACCTAACAAATTATCATCTGTGCCGGCACTCCTTAAACTATACGGCACAATGTACCTGATATTGACATAAACAGCCAACAATGGACCTAAAGTAGAACAGTCCTCACAAAGCTGTGGGAAATGACGGTCCCAGCCTTCATATGTCAGACATGTTTACTGCAAAGAGAAAGCTTCTAATCTAATAAAGGGGAGGGTGGGGACGGAGGTAAATGCAATAAATAAAATACATGACATATATTATTCATATTCATATATGTATAAATAATATAGTACAGACGGTGAGTTCTGTCTTGGCTCGACTGTGTTCAGAGAGTGAAATGACGGTGACAGAGCGAAGCCTGGTCCAGGTTGCCTCAACAGAGAGCTAACTGTAGCACGCTGTCACTCAGCTGGCGTCCCACTGGGACTCAGTGTTCACTTTGCCTGTTAAATATAGACCCAACATTCAAAGCTAGACTACAATTCATCAAGTTACGGGCCCCCGCTCCCGTGTATCGTTACGTACATTCTCGCGTTGATAAGATTTGACCTTTTATCAGCCCGACTGGGCTTTTCTTGAGGCAGGCGTTTTTATTTTTTACAAGCAGTGGATGGATGATGGCCTTTTACAGACAGATTTAAACCAGCGGCGGCGACCGTGGGTGTCGTGTGTATTTGTGCGTTTTTGTAAGAGAGAAAGTGCACGTGAGTGTAGGCGTGCATGTGTACGTTCAGAGGATGCAAGTATTGTACAGATGCATGTTGCAAGTTCAGGACGTGATGGGGTTTTCTTTGTCGGATTTTCTGAGGTGTCAATGTTCAGGATCAGCCAAAGGATCTCTTAGGAGAACGGGAATCCATGTTTTGAATTAGAAGCTTTTTGAGGCTTTTCACTTCACGTTTTGGACATAATTGCTCAAACTATGTGAATACAAATTTGAACTTTTGATGTTCTTTATTTTTTACTTGCAATTCCAACTGGTCTCTACATCAAAACGGCCCGCGGGGCCTCGGTTTAGACGCGGGTGAGGAACCCCAGGTTGAGCGAGCCGGGGATCTGGATGGTTTCCAGGGCGAGGGAGGAAGGGCTGAACGGGAAAGTGACCGGGTAAATCATCTTCGTGTCCATCAACAACTGCAGACTCTCACAACGATCTCGCAAGCGAGTCTGAATGGAAAAAGAAGAGATCAAATCATTAATATGCGGTCACCTTGAATTCAACAAGAGCCCATTTTAATTTAGGGAAGAAGTGAATAAATTAAAATCGGTTCAGTTCATGAACTTATGGGACTGTACCGGTGTTTTTGCACAGTCTAGTGCTTTGCATTGCTGCTACATTTTTTTCCCACCACCGAGGCAGTCAAGTTTTTTTTTAATTCCTTTAATTTAAGTCACAATGTGCAGAACAATTCACTGTGATTAGATAAGCTGTTGTTTGAAAAATACAAACTGCCTGGAAAGTAGAAAAGTACATAAAAAAATACAAAACATGTCATTTTTTAGGAAAATTGGTTGGTGTAGAGAAGGTCCGCCAATTTAGTTGCAAGTGGATCGAGACATGCCAATATATTAGCAGAGTGTTAAAGTTCTATACCTGAGGATTGAAGTTACTCATGAAACTTAACGTCACTGGACTCAATTTGTGCTTTGGAAGGTGTAACATTTTCAGGTGGTGTTTTCCAGCAGCATTCATTTCCTTAATATTCATACTGTAGCCACGTGAAACATGTTGTATTGATACATCGGAGTCAATCACCTGTATGGTTCGTATGAATGACACCGATACTCTCTCCTCAAATTCGTTGACTGGAGTGTAGAGGTTCAAGACCTTCACAATCTGGAGGCGACACAACACAGAGAGGTTAGAAACACATTTCACCGACAGTGAATGGAGTTTCTTAGCTTTTAAAACAGACTGAGGTGGAGAGCGATGATTTCAAAAGCTTGCCTGGTCTCTTTGAATGTTGCTAATAAATGACGGGACAGTTCACCTGAGCAGTGGTGAGGGCCAGGCACATGGAGCAGATGGCCCCGGCGTCCTCGTCAGTCTTCTTCTTCACCTGCAGCAGCTGAGCGGCCTGGATCAGAGGCTCCAGAGTCTCCTTGGCTCCGAATGTCATTAGACCTTTGTCTCTGAGCCACTCCTCCAGCTGGCTCACATTGTACCTGCACACAAACACACGTCACAGGTAAAGAAACAACAACAACACAGGGTAAAGATATCAGCCACACTTTGGAGCTCCGCTCTGAGCAGCAACATCTCGTACTGTACCTGATCTGCATGCCTTTGCTCCAGGAGCACATGTCCTTGCGCAGCAGCAGGTTGTTAAGGGTGACGGCTCCGATGATGTAGAACTGCTGCTTCACCACCTGCTTGATGAGCTCAGGGTCGGTGCCGTGCTGGCACATGGTGGAGTGGAAGGCGCTGAGCTGCCGCAGGATGGAGTCCAGCGTGTAGGTGCCCTCGTCGGCGATGCTCGATGTTCGCTTACGGAGGCCTGTGGGCTTCACCCCCGACACTCCCTGGATGGTCTCGTGTTCCAGCATGCCAGAAACTGCAGGGAACACACACACACACACACACACACACACACACACACACACACACACACACACACACACACACACACACACACACACACACACACACACACACACACACACACACACACACACACACACACACACACACACACGCTTTGTAAGTATTTGTATCGTGCACAAAAACAAATCCCATCAATACTACAGGAGTATTAGCTTGTAGGACCACACACACACACATGCACACACCTATCATGGGCTGGAGGATGTTCTCCATGCACTTGATCAGCTGCTGGTAGATCTGGATGGCCAGGTCACTGATCACCTGTCTGTACTCGGCCAGGTCGAAGTTGGACAGAGAGTGTTCATTCTGCCTCTGCGTGTTGTGCTTCATGAAGGCCTAACAAACACAGATGAAGGCAGAGACGGGGTTTAATGTGCATGTGAGAGGATAGGAACCTCTGTTTATCCTCTGCAACACTACGAAAGATACTATTTCATTCCAATCTATGATATTTTATATGCATGTCAGCTTTTACACTTTCCATCACTATAACACCATTTGCAATCACAGGAACAGTGAATTCATTTTCTACAAACAACACAAAAAACAATCTCCCGTTCATTTAACGTTTTATATTTAATGTCTACCGGTTGATCGATTTCTTCCAAGAAAAAACGCAAAAAACAATCAAATTGTTTAATTGAATCCAAGTTTACCAAACCCAATATATGTACGTGTACACATTTGAGCGCAAAGGTTTCTACGTTGGTGTGCATGGTGCGAGTCTCACCTCGTCTCCGCTGTATTGTTTCAGACAGTGCAAGAAGCGGCAGGTGTTCGCCAGCCAGAAGGAGACCGTCTCAAAGTCGTCTCCTCGTTTCTGACAGGAAGAGACGAGAGGAAGAGCAAACCGGAGTCAGAAAACCAGCTGGTAATAGTCAAGTCTTTGTCCAAGTCAAACATTCCACAAATGACTGATAAAAAAATAAATAAATACGAAACCCTGTACAGGTCGCCCCCAAAGTCCTAATAAAACACAAACCTTTAGGATCTTCTTAATGCTGTTGATGGTTGAGGTGAGCAGGGTGCGGACCTTCTGGTCGTCATTGTTGTAGTCTGCATGTCTCAGACACATGAACAGGATGTAGGCCGGCAGACCTGGGATCAGATTCACAGCCACGCCACGAGGCTTCAGCTCTGGAGAGACAAGAGGAGCAATTCAGAGTTCAGCGATGGACTGAGGAGAACATTAGGAGACACGTTTCTGCAGTCGATACAAAGATTCATTTTGTACAAGATGGTTTCTCGAGTTCAGACGGTAGAAACTGTGAATGAAGCCTTTATTTTGAACATGAATGGGGCATTATAGAGTTATCTTTAAAAGAAGAACAGTTCCATGTTAGGCTCAGTGGTTTGTCCTTAAATAACCTCTTTAAAGTTGATCGATTTTTGACGACTATCTTTCATCTAATTGTTTCTTGCTCTTCATACTTAGTTCTTACCCAGGATGAGGTTCTTGACCAGTTTGAGCTCATCCTCCTTCTTGTACTCCAGCATCCCTTGGAAATCTTTCTCCCTGCGAGGAATGTTGACGGGGTGCGTCGGCTCGTCCACCATCTGTCCTGGAGACGTCTGTCCCTCGGCTTGACCCGCTGGCAGACACACAAGACATGACAGTCAGGCGGCATCCTGCCCTGCAGCACCCAAACACATAACATGTACAGACTCTCAAGTCTTTGCTGATCCATAATTTGTCAAGTACCCCCCATCTCTCCGATCCTCTTGGAGTAAACCTTCAGCTGCTTCTTCAGCTTGCGGATGGTTCGGTCCTGCTTCTCCAGTTGCTCCATTAGATCCTGAAACCGGCCGAGGGTTGGAGTGATGGAGAGAGAGAGACGGATAAAAAGAGAAAGAAAAGAGAAGCGTGAGGAGAAACGGCAAGCCTCCGACTTCTCAGCTTCACACTCAAACACTTCTGTACATCAGCTGTTGGCTTTGCATTTACTACCATCTTGGAAACAAAGCAACAGAGAGGAGGGGTGAGGGGGGTTTAAAATCGACATGAGCTGCTGTGCTGATTGCTCTTTCAGAGGAAGAGAAGCTGAAGGACTCGCTGGCTGTTAGAAACAAGACAAAAGGTGAAGAGCTGCTACGCTGTGAGTTAGAAGACGCCGCTGTGGAGAGTTAGAGCGACATTCAGCGCTGCTTCATTCAAAACACACAAACCTCAGTTAGTGCTGACACGTGCAAACACACACGCATGCACGTACACTCTACATACAACCATCCGTCGTAAAATGGTGACTCGAGCCTCTCGGGATGCTGTGGGGTCTTCGGCCAGGCGCTCCTGTCAGGTGATACCATCCACACAAATGAGTGTGTGTGTGTGTGTGTGAAACACTGTTTCAGGTTTTGTATGCGTGGCCCAAGTGGAGATGAAACGACCAACCCAAACATGTTCCTGCCACGCTTTGCAGTGTGCAAGAACGGGGCTCAAATGTAGCAAAAACCACATGTAATGTTTCCGATTGTTCTTTTGAATTGTTGGTTATGGATCTGTTATGTACATTGTAACTTGAAATGTCGATTGAAAAACCTTTTGACTATTTGAATATAAAAGTCATGTTCAGTCAGAGAAGAAAATGTTTACAAATTCAGGCATGAAACCCATCATGATATGGTCGTTCCACGGACTCCATATTTATGTCATATCAATGTCTTCATTGTTAACGGTTTCATATCTTAACCGTAACCTTGTGCAACACATTGTTTCCTGTATGTACGGGATTCTGCTAGTGTGTGTATTTGTCAACCTGTATGCATCTGTGTGTGTGTGCTGCAGCGTACCAGGTTCTCGTTGGTGAGCCGGGTGATCTCGTGTTGCAGACTGGCTTCGATTCGGGCCTCTGGAGGCAGCTGCAGGTTTTGGGCCAAGAGCTGCTGCTGACGGTTGTTCTCCTCCTTGACATTGTGCAGCTCGCCGCGCAACGACTCCACCTCGTTATCGTAACCTCTCCGCTGAGTCTGCAGCTGGTGCTCCAGCAGCCTGAGGTGGGGGAGGAGGAGGAGGAGGAGGAGAAGAAGAAGAAGAACAGAGGTGTGCCAAAGATGAAACAAGGAAGGAGGGTCGATAGAAGATGGAGGGAGAAGGGAAAAGGAAGAGGTATGTGGCAGGTGAAAGGAAGTGAGGGAAGACAGGACGATGGAGTGGGATAGAAGAAAAGTTGGGGAATAACAAGAGAAAGGGAATCGATGGAAGAAGGAGAGGAAAAATAAATCAGCATTGTAGCGTAAGTAAAAGAACAAACAACAGTCAGAGAACGAGCTTTTCACCAGTGTGGTGACGCAGGACAGCGGCATGCTGTGCAGACACTACCAGCAGCCCAGAGTCCAGCCTCTCCGAACACTCTTTAAATCTGCTGACTCATTGAGATTCACTTTCTTTAAACTTAATGCTCAGAACGATTCTCAGGTTCTTCTCCCCGTGCGTAATTTAAAAAAAGATATGAGCAAGGAAAGAAATAAGCTTTGCACAAAGGAATGTTTGTGAACAATTCTTAGGAATTGTGTTCAATGTCAGAAACAAGACTTGTTTTCTCGCTGTGTTTCAACTACATAAGGAACAGCTGATCAGTTAGCAAATCGAATACATCTGGTGGCATAAAAGCATTTTACAATGCAAATAAACCAACGAGCTCTGCAGTGAATATTAAAGTTAATATTTTACAGGAAGCTGAGATATTTTACAGACTGTCATAAGTGAGTAAAACAAGGTTAGTGGCAGAATGAAGACAAATTCTGAAGCACTGTTATAAATAAAATGGGAAAATCAAACAAAAACCTTAAATAAATGACTATCCATTAAGAAACATGTGTGGAGAATCTCTATAGAACTTTTATAGAGCACCCAACCCTGTCAGAAGAGTGTGTGACCAAATCAACTGGGCAAATCTTCGGTTGTGCCAAAAATATCGATAGCACCCGGGTAGAACACATGATATGCTAAAACTCTGTAACACAACGCTAAAACTACCCTCGTAGGGCCCCTCTAATGAGGTCTGGGGCCAAATGCATAACACATAAAGTAGGCTTAGAGAAGCTGTTCCTATTAGTCTGGAGGACTCCTGAATACCAACAACTACTACATGTCCTGTGAATAAGTTCAAAGACGTGAGAGAAACGGTCAATGAAGCGTGAGCGCGAGAGAAGAGGTGAACGAAGAAGAACAGCAGCAAACATTCTTTCCTGTGAAAAGGCAAACGTATCATGCTAAAAAGAAATGACACCTGATGGTTTCCTTTAAGCCCTGATTAACCAGCCACAGCTCTCCGTCCTCATTCAGCTTATGGAAGTCTGGAGCGGCAGATCTGACCGACAAACAAAACACAAAAGGAACACGAACAACACAACAACAAAAAAATAAAAATGTGGGATGGTGTGGTTGGGGAAGGAGATGTGCAAGACAACAGTAACACGTCTTCTTCTCCTCATCTGAGATGTGTGCATGTAAAAACTGTCCAATATGATGCAAGACGATGTGGAGTGACTGAATGTGACTGTGGAGAAAGAAAACCTGTGTCCATCTACCTTTTAAAGTTACTACGAGGAACTTGTAATGAACGCAGCGGCTCCTCCTCCAGCCAGGAGGGGGCGACTGTCGTACCCTGCTGCGTTCAAATGAGAGGTTTTCTAAAAGGGACTCGGAGATTCTACCACTTTAGTCCACAGGCACCACCAAAATCAAAACAAGTTCCTCTTAGTAGCTTTAATTCATGTGATTCAACCACCAAACTAAAACTGGAAACTTTCTATGCCATCAGGATTTGGACTGTGACGTTAATCTATCTGTAATTTGAATTACTTCCAACACTGAGATACCCACAGATTCAGGTTTTAAGGCGCTGCTGATTGCAACAGTGGTGAAGTCCTTAATTGTCTAAATGTAGCCTGCTGTGTACTAAATACTCTCCACTGTATGTATGTCAGTGTGTGAACAAAGAAGGCAACAAAGGGAGCAACATGGAAGAAAAGGGTATGAAGGCAGTGACGCACAGCGCAGAGGTTTGGGCAACTCTGTTACGCACCAATGTGAAGAGTTTCCCTCAACACTGTAACTTTAAGTGTATTCTATAAGAAAAGTAATGTTGTCGCATCGACATCCAATTCATTAAAAGTGTGCTGTGCATCTCTGCTTCGACAAACAAAGGAAAACAAGTGGGCATTCATGCAGGATTTACGCCAAACTCATTCCATAAAGCTGAGACAGGAGGCTTCCACACAGCGACATCCGACCTATCACTGCCTGTTGTGTTGTAAATCTATGTGTTAATAAAGGTTAAACTACAACTGAAGATGACATACATACAGGTTGTTTAGCTCAGACATGTCCATGCTTTCATGCCGCATACTTTGTAAACACTGCACTGCGAACATAAGAGTTCTGCAGCATCTCCAAAAACACACCGGAGCTTTTGAAAATGTCTTTGCATCTTTGTTTTGCGCTCAAACAGAAACTACCTTCAGTTTAAGAGACTCTACTCGTGTACATGCCGATTCATCGAATCCCATGCAGACCTGTAAATCCTAAAACTTGACTCCAAAAGCCAAGCACACATTCCTTGAGCACTGGTAAACACAGTGTTAGAGCACGAGTAAGACCTTTAACTGTAACTAGAGCTGCTGCATTATTCCACATGCAGTTAGGGCCAGAAAACGCCGCGCAAAGCTACCCAAGCTTTACATCAGCACTACAACGTAGAGTCAGCAGTTTCTGCTTCAGTGACATTTTCAACTCGGGTTGGGCATCAGCGTGGCCATGCATGCTCTGTTCCATGATGCGTAGGCCGCGTCTCATTGGTTACCTCAGCCTACTCAGGAGGTCACTGACTTCCAACGGCTTACGCATGAACCTAGGAGATCTGCACAGGACAAGGCAGCGTTCACAAACACACATTTCTTGCACATATTTCACGCTGATATCGAGAAAGGAGCGAGAGCTCAGTGAGATACAAATGTTGGGCTCGGCTGCTTCGGGTGAATTTAACATTGATGAATGTGGAGACCTGGAGACCTGGAGGAGAACTGGCTGGACCAAAGTACCTGTTGGTGTCTTTGAGGCCCATGTACGCTTGCTTGAGTTCATCAGCGTCCTTCAGTTTGGACACATCCTCGACATAGACCGAAGGCTCGGTCATGGTCTCCTACAGAGAGGTAAATAAAGGAAACGGGGATAAATGAGAAAGACTTACACATTTAAAAGAACATCCTAAAAGAACATCCCTTGCTAGCATTAAGCAAGGGAACCAGCATATCTGTGCATCTATGTAGCTGCAGTATAATGCAGCAGACAAACGGTGACAGAGTTTATTTCTTTAGTGAGTCAACAGCAACATGAATAATTCAAAACATACGATGACTTAGTACAGACACAAGTAGTCACCACTGCTCGGCACTGTGAAGCGAGCCCCCTTGTCTGTGTTGCCTTGGTATGAACAGAAATGTACAGGCTGCCATTTCAATTTCTACTTGCAAAGGGTTTTAGTTTTGTCGTGACATCCATCCGCGGGTTGTGAGCGTATCACAGACAGTGTTCACAAGAACCAATGCAAAATGACTGCTGATGAGCAGAACTCTCAGTGAAACAAACGGTCCATAACTGCATTCATTCACACAGACAAAGGACTTGACAGATGAGATCATCAAACTCCAGCCTGGAGGGGACAGCGCGTGTGTGTGTGTGTGTGTGTAAAGCCTCTTAAAGTAAGAATACTGATCTTTTGTTTCCTCTGTGATTTTATGTCATCGCTTCACTTTTGGGTTTCTCGTTTGACAATAATTTGGTCAGCGGTTATGGTTCCAGTGCAAATAGTTGTCATACTTTGGAGGGAACATGCACCCTCACACATCATCTTCAGGTACTGAAGTTTATAGTTGACGTGATGAAACCTTTTCTTTCACTAAACTCTCTGTGAAACGCACTAGAAGAAGCCATATTTGACCAGATATACAGCTAGTATCTATGAGTCAACTTGAAGTTCCTTTAACATCTTTCCTAGCAGCGGTGCTAAGAGCAGCACAGAGCGGTGCTGCTGCTGATGGCTATCACTGAGATGAAATATAAAACTTATTTCTGGATCAGATTTCTTACCTACGGAGGTTTTACATGCAACACCCACTTTGAATAAAGTGTGAACTACTCGTGCATGATGCAGTTTTTAAACTGTACCTTCTCATCCTGTGGGAAAGCATGGATGGAGGAGAGAAGGTGGAGACAGGAGCGTTAGACACACTGACGGTGCAGTGAAAACAATATCGACATACAGTGTAAATAACAACGGGATTTGACCTAAATCACCAACTAACTAGAGTTCAAATGTCAATCAAGTAATGTTGAAGTCATCTTTAGGCCGTTGGAGATTTGGCCTGATCCATTAGTCGTGTTTTGGGACATTGTGCTAACAAATAGACAAACGGAGAAACAGACACCGGTGAAAACACAACACACAAATGTGATTCGGTGGATCCAATCAAGCAGGAGACGCCCACCAAAATCTAGCTTCACTTTGTGAACGAACAACAGCACCATGTGACCACAGAGCCTACATGTTAAATTGCATGAGGATGATTATTAACCACATACTCGGCTTTTCAAGATCTTTGGATCATTTCCAGTTGAGCAGTGGTGATGGATGAACTTTCCCTCCTTGAGGACAGAGACAACAGAGACAGCTAAATGTTCTTCTACCTTGTGGTGCATGGCTTCCTTCTGGCTGACCAGCTGGGAGCGCAGGATCAGCACCTCCTCTTTACGGACCTCCAGTTCCTCGCAGGAGGCGTTGAGCTGCTCCAAGACCACCTTGTAAGCCGGGGAGCCCGGGGCCCCAGCACCAGTAGCTGCTTTACCCAGCAGGCTTTGCCTAATCGCCACTAGATCATGTTTCAGTTTCTTGTTCTCAGAATCCAGCTCCTGACGCTGAGAAGAGAAAAAAATTCAGTGTTTCATAGTTATGACAACTAGTGGCAAAAGAGGCTTTCTGGAGCTACGGAAACACTGTAATAAAAGAAGACGTCTGGCTTTGGATCAAGTCATTGTGAGGAAACATGTGCCAGTGTTACATTTCTACTTTCTACTGCTCTCATAGCTTACCTTAAGGGACTCGTACTCCAGCTCTGCCCCACGAGCCTTTTTAAACTCAACGTCATCCTGAAACAAGACAAAGACAAACTCTGTGTTGACACGAGACAGAATAAGAACAGGGCCTGTGTAATACCCTATGTGTTAACAAATGAGACCTTTAAATCATGTACATGAGCATGAAAAAGCCTCTTATTATATCAAGGAGTCATAAAAAGTGTAAAAAAAAAGTACTTATTTGTTCTCACACTGGGTTATTAAATGCTTACGTATGTATATTTTAGCTTTTATTCGGTACTATACAAGCATTACTGTAGGTTTACAATCCTTTAATGTTAACACACTCAAAGGAGGCTTACAACGAGGTGTGATATAAGTGTTATATCTTTTGTTAATAGTATACACATTGATAATATGATGTATTTCAGAGCCCAGTGTGGGTGTCGGTACCCTGGCTCTAGCCCGCTGGAACTGGTCCTCCTTGTTTTCCAGTTCGTTGCGCAGCGACTGGTTTTGTTGCTCCAGTTCTGTCAAACGTTTCTGCAGCTTGAGGGTCAGCGAGGTGTCGATTCCTCGAGTCACATCCTGCAGGACAAGGACGTGAAAAGTATCGAAATGGCGACGTTTAAATGCGTTCAAATGAAAGTTGCTGATGTTAAAGTTGCCCTAACAGTAGAAACCATATCTCTGGACGTTCCCTCTTATTAAATGTGTACTTAATGCCAACGATCTTACTTCGGCGGCACGGGAACCTTCTTCCAATTCGGCGTACTCTGAGTTGTACGTGTACTCTGATCCGTTGCTGCTGTGGGTGGAATCTGTTCTCCTGTGGCCAGGCTTTGAGACGTTCTACAGGCGAGAGAGACAATAAACCTCTCATTTAGAAAACGATCGACTCCAGTTCAGACTGTAAGTGCAGCCAAGTGTTGAATACCACAAACCATTTGATGTCAGATGTTCATACACGAGTTAAACATCTCATAAGTATTGACTGGGTGTGTGCATGCGCTCCTCACCGAGGAGACCATCTCCTCCTTCAGGTCGTCGTGTTTCTCCTCGAGGCGGCGGTGCTCTGTCAGGAGATTCTGGTAGCGAGATCGCTCCTCGTTCAGATCGGTCTTCAGCTGCTGAGTCTCCTCTAATATGGCACGGGCCATTTTCTCTGAAGGGTCATGAAGAAACACACTGTATGGTTTAGGACAGGGGTTCTTAACCTTTTTGACCTCGGGGCCCAACTGTTCAAGGACAAAGTGTCCCGGGGCCCACTCTGACTATATGCATCAAAAGTGTCAGACAACCTGTAGGTCATACAGAAACAGAGCAGTGGGCCTTTGGAGTCAGTCAAAATGTAAGATTTTTGTCCGCATAAAATAAAAAAGTATCTTTCAGTATAAATAACTGCCGGTGGCTGTATCTGTACAGGTACAGGACAGTATAGGGCTGTAACTACACTATCAGTGAACAACTGCCTCACATTTGAAGAAGATTGGACAAAGTATGACCATTCTACAGAGTTTCTTCATGAAGAGATCCAGGCGGAGCTCTAAAAGGACATTTGGAGACCCAAATGGACACATGGTAACCACATGATATTCTGACACACTAAAGGTGTTTCTCCCTTTATATTGTGATTTTATATTATTTTCCTTTTATTTTTAGCCTTTGCAAATTGCAAAAACTATGTATATATGGTCGAATACGTGGTGTGTGAGTAGCGGACTTGCTGTGCTTAATGGCTGCGACCGAGCGCAAGAACGAGAATGAGAATAGCTCAGTTACGCAAACGTTGGTTGACGGCTTACGGAAGAGGAGGATAAGGTTTGTACTATAAGTACTAGCGTTTTCTAAAGGCAGGAGCTCCATGGTAACATCCGCTAGCACGTTGTCGGGTCTGTAATGTGTCTTTTTCCGTCGAAATGCTGCAAGATACGACTTGCAGCGGTTATGGCGACTTTGGACAGTGTGTGTGTGGGCTCCTTTTGTGGAGAAACCATAAGAAATGAAAGAAAATCGATGATTTCTTTGCAAAGATGAGGATTTTGGGCATGCTGGGATACCAAACACGGACATGTTTTGTGACGTATTTGCGCAAACAAGCCGTAGGACCGGAAGGGGAGGGGATCGAGGATGCCGGTGTTGAACAGTCAAAACCCTTGTTAAATAAATGAGATGATACAATGTGATGATCACAAAGACATTTATTATCATGTGTATGTAAACCTGCATACACAACAAGAAGCCCAACAGACGTTCCCACGAGCGCTGGATGTTTCGTCGCTACGTGTCGCTTTATTTCTGAAGGCTTCAGAGCTTCGTTTGATAGCATTAGCTCACATTCCACACACTGAGCACTCGGCTCTGCCTCGTTGCCTCCGTTCACAAAGCCGTACTTAAGAAAGTCAGGGTTCTACTTGCGCACACATTTAGACTTTTGGGGGGTATGGCACCACTGTCGTCTTCATTTTTTCTTTTTAATAACTTATCCATAACTTTGGCTACAGGCTAGCGGCTAGCTGAGTGTCTTCTTCTGCTTATTGCAGCTTGTGAAACAACTGACTGACGCATTACCGCCACCAGGTGGTGGGAAGCTGTATTGTAACTGAGCGTCTCATGGATAACAGTAAGATCTCTGGTGTCTTCAATTGATAACCTATGCGGTCCCGCGGCCCTCGCGGCCCACAGGTGCAAAACTGAAAGTTTTTCGCGGCCCTCTAGGTGGCGCTCGCGGTCCAATCATGGGCCGCGGCCCTATGGTTAAGAATCACTGGTTTAGGAGACATTCACGCCTTTCTGTATGACTAGATGGATGATTTAGGAGGTGGCGTTTTCATACCTGTCATCTGCTGACTCTGTTCCTGAATCGACCTGTTCAAGTCGTCCTTCTCCTTCTTCAGCGAGCCATTCTGCTCCTTCAGCTCCGAGACCATCTACACACACACACACACACAGAAACACACACATTAACAAATTATCCTTCACTAACATGTTGTGTGACTGATCCATTTATTTTCCACATCCAACACATTACTGTAACTCCTAACTCTTAAAAGATGCTCCCCGGGTTATTTGAGGACAAAAAACAGACAAACAGCCAATATGCATATTTAAGCAAAAAATATATGTTGTGATATATATATATATATACACATTTCCAGGAAACTATGGGACATTGTACTAATCTGGAGCACTTTCTAGTGACCTTAGCTTTAAACTAATAATAGGACTTTTGACCGCGACAGTCTGGAAACTAAGTGGAGGAGAGAACACAGAGGAGGTTTTAAGGAGCGTATATAAGCAGTGACTTTCCCTTGAAATCTAGAAAATTGAGAATAACGCATCTACAGATCTACGAGATGGAGGACCTGGACCACTACAGGCCTGCAGGTACAGATGTGGATCCCGTCTTACTTTCTCCATTTCGTTCCTGTAGGTTTGCGCCCAGTCCTCGATGGTCTTCTTCTCCTTCTGTGTGGAACTCAGCTCCTTCCTCAGCTTCTCCAGCTCCTCCAGCAGCGAGGACACTTGGTTGCCTTTGTTCTTGGCGTCCTCCTCCACCCCGCGCAGCCGGCTCAGCTCGCCACGCATCCGCTCGCTCTCTGCTGTGTAGGTGGTCTCCAGACCGACGAGCTTCTCGTTGACCAACCGCTTGTCTTTGTTCTGGAGGCATGGGACGGATCATGAAAACAGGCAAGTCAAACACCCGCATGACTAAATAAATCAATACAAAAATGGGGGAAAATCCCTCACCTGCTCGTCGATTTTCCTCTGCAGCTGCATGATCTTGTTCTCCATGCCTTTGTTGAGCTTCTTGAGGTGTTGCACTGAGCGAGCCTCGATCTTCAGCTTCTTCAGCTCGCGCCTGGCCTTCATCCTGCGGAAGCAGCACTGCAGGTAGACGATGGAGACGAGGCAGCGCTTGTACCAGCACCGAGCCAGCCAGCCGCGGACGCGCTTCTGGATGATCACCGCCTTGTGCTCTCGCCGTAACTTCAGACGGAAACAGAAACAGCAAAGGAGAAGCAGAAAGAGTGAGAAGAGCCCACGTGGGTATAATTACGTACAGGAAAATATCATTTTTTTATGATTTCACTGATTCCTGTTCCTTTCCGTAACAGTCACACTTGCAACGGGTGTGATTTGCTTGTTACAGTATTTTGTAGAAGTGAGTGAGTAAGTAGGACAATAACTGAACGAGTATAACAAAGTATAAGAAATGTTTAGTTGAATTGTTCTCGTGAGAAAGCTGGATCTTAGGATTTAATAATCGGTGAGGTTGAATTCATTTTGCGGCATTTTGTGACGCGCGTCTTACCGCCTGGTACTTCTGCCGGGCCATGTACGCTCTGAGGATCGTCTGCATGACCAGAGCGGCAGCCTGCTTCTGCCTGTAGCGTTTCCTCTCCACGCACATCCGCTGGTACTTCTGGATAACGGTGGCCGCCTGCGTGCGACGCATGAACTTGGCCAGGCTGAGGAGACCAGAGATAAACAGGTCTCAACGAACCCTTGAACACAACTTTAGACCTCAGGTATTTCATCCTGCGACTAATTTCACTGCAATAATCAAAGCAAATACCGGTAGTTTTACCCAACATTGTCTTTTAAAACAATCCGTTAGAAGGAATCAAATGTGTTCGCATGTGATTGTTCTGCTTTAATGGCTGAAGGGAGTTCAGCTGACTCACCAGCGAGCCTGGTATCCTCTGGTGAACCTCTGGATGGTGATGGCAGAGCTGCGCTTGCGCAGGTACTTCTTGCGCTCCAGCCAGCAGCGAATGGTTTTCTGGATGCGAATGCAGGCAGCACGCAACTTCTCCGCCCTCAACTTCTCCAGGTAGGCAACCTGGCCGGCCCTGAAGAAGATCTTGGTCTTACCAAACTGGTATTTGTCCTGGTCCTGAAGGAAGACAGGAGCAGAGGATCAGGAGTAAGACGGTGATTAGACGGACCAAAGAAGGGACGGATTTACTCTGTGAGACCAGTGTTTGCTTCGAAGGCTAAAGGAGCAGAACAAAGGACTCGGAAATGAAAAGCTATAGGTGCCGTAAACAATGCAAATCATATTATTTTTCCTTGTTAAGAATGAAGGGAAGGTAAAAACCCGGACAGCCTGACCTGCACCAGTTGCTCCATAACATTTCTGCAGGTCAACTTCTTGTCAGCCAACACGTCCTTCTGCTTCATCAGCACTCTGTAACGGCTGAAGAACTCCTGGTACGTCCATCTGAGACACGCACATGAAAAAAAGTTAGCCGCGACGTAAACATTTGATTAATTCGCCGTTTGTTCAATCGAGTACATTCTTTCAGCAAAGTCAATTTGCAAAGAGGGAACCAGGTTTGCAAGGTAATGCAAGGCATGTTTGAGGTGCCAAGTTGTAAAATTGTTGTGACATATAACAGATAACCTGGAAGGGGACTAAAATCCGAACAATGTTTTCTCATGTGAAAATGCTTTGATTTAGGTTCTGCTCAAATCCTCAGGTCAGAATCAATATGTATCTGATATGTATTAAGGAGACCAGTAAGTAAAGCCAGACTAAAATCCTTTGCTGGATGAAACAGTCTCCTCTACATCTAACCATTTGCACAAATTCAGCGCTTGATGGACAACAAAGACGCGGATCAAATCAATCCTGCACCGAGCTGGCTGCGTTGTTGTGAGGATGTATTCAGACTTGATTGTACAGCAGACTCTTGCGTGTCGGGTCAACTCTCTTTTAAGGACACAACGCATATCCAACACAAGACGGTCTACGGGGAACAGTGGCAGTGTTGCTGGGATGCATCAGTACCTGGATGGGAAACCTGCAGCAGAGATGCGGATGGTTTCCAGGACACCGCAGGCTCTGAGCTGCTGCACCGCACGTTTCGGATCAAACCTGCAGACGTCAAACAACAACAGTAAATATGGCTTCTATAAATTACACTTGAGCTAAGATGGCGGCTCCAGATACAACAATTCATGAATGAAGAAGAGGAAGACTCACGTGAAGGCCAGCTTGAAGTCATTGGGTTTGATGCACCGTACATAGTGCGGGGTTGTTGCGTTCAAAGTACCCATCAGCATTTGCAGCGAGTTACGAAACTACAAGAGAAGACAATCATCACCATCATTTTCAAGTGTGAAACGCAGCTTTGGATAACCATCATTACGAACACATGCTGTTGTTTTCTGCAATATAATTGATCTAAAAACAATCAGAGCAGATTAAGAAATAGTTGATATCCCTTCAAACCAACGGAGAAGTCAAGGAGTCATTCTTTCCTCATTTTTATGTGGCTGCAATTCACGACTGGCAGCAATAAAAACAAACGCTGGACAATGAATTTGGATAAGAAAAGACATGTGGGTAAACAGGGCATCTAATATATATTCAATGTGATCTGATATCTACCAAAACGTGCTGGATCTGATCTCACTCTGTCCAGTTAGATCGGACCGAGCACCTGTGTAGACACCTACACCGAGTACAGTGTACAAAGTGTTACAGATTTCCCCCTGGGGATGAATAAAGTATCTATCTATCGATCTATCTATCTGCATCAGTCCACAGAACAAAAACACTGAAAAGAGATCTCAACCTGGCAGCCGACGGTCTTCTTGTGCTCCTTGCTGCTCTTTTCACGGCCCTTGTCAGGTTTGATGCTGAGGCGGGTCCGGCCTCCGGTGCCGGAGACCTGACCAGTGGGGCTGGTGGCTTTCTCCCCGTCGTGGAACAGCTCCACCAGCAGGTGAAACTGTGGAAAGCAGCCCGCTTACAGTCAAACAGAGCAGCTGATGGCAGCATTACACGCTGCAGGGCAATATTGATTTACTGAAAGCATTTCGCTCTGGATGTACTGTTAAATTAAGCTTCAGTGAAACTACGAAACATATTTATGAGCGATAATTGTTTCTAACAGCCTCGTTTTACAGGCATGCGTATGCATTTCTCCTACCTATTGCATTAAGCCTTACAAAGCATAAAGACTTTATAAATTCACTCGAGTGTCGAAAACCACGATGTTGAGGACTTCATTTTTTTATTTAAAAAGCAATCTAGTCATCAACTACAGAGATAGTTTGACATGAGAGTTAATTCATCTCAACATTTTCACACAAAGACAGCAGCAACTCTGCCGCACAGTTGGAGTAGATGAGTGAGTAGAACGATTTGTTGATTAGCGTTTGTTAAACGTATTCCCAGTCAGAGAGTTGTTACAATGTGTTAAACATCCAATACAAACAAATGAAAGGTTAAGTTTTGTCACATATGAAAGTATGCAGTGGCCATATGTGACTGCGCGGCGTTATCTCGCCATGGTGCTATGACATGAATCATGTATGATACACACAAACGCATCAGTCATGTTCCATATAACACTGAGGTTATATGAGGAGGATGCTGTGTTATGTGCAGCTTCAGCACCTCCTGCTGAGCTCAGAGCGCTGCCATGCTGCTCCTCTGCACCAGCGTCATTAAGCAGGATAATCTGGACAGCCACGGCCACAAAGACTCGGCTCTGAAAACATACAAATATCCTCCATCCTTTGTTTTCACGTCCAGCCCTCTTTTCTCCTCTCGGAGTGCCTCCAGTGCTCCCCCATGCAGCAAACAAAAGACACAAACGCATAACTTAAATCTCATCAGCGCTGTTAGAGTGAGGACACCTCAATGACCGAGTGAGACAGGGAAGGAGGAAAGATAAAAGAGGGGAGAAAAAAAAAAAGGAGCGAAAGGAAGAGCTGCGAAAGGAAGAGCTACAGGCGGACCAGCGTCGTAAGAACGGCTGTGTTTACCTTCTGCTGGCAGGGAAGGGTTGTCATGATGAGGACAGAACCAAACATACATGGACAACACATGGAGACACAGTGACAAAAGAAACACAATGACATTAAAAAGAAAGGAACCCCACAAGCTCAAGTTCAAAAATCATTTGTAACCCCATCAGAAGCTCGAGTACACATATGATCCAAACCGAGAAGTCGATAAAAGCAGGCCGGCTAATGATGAGGTTGAAATGGATTGAAGAGACATGGTGGGATGATGATTTATTTACCAAACACTGTGGGATGCATTTTCCACTGAGCTCGAAGCTCAATGCAATGCATCATGGGAAAACTCTGCATCAGGCATTTTCTCGAATGCACTGTATTGATTACACTTGAAAGCATTCGTCTGCATGAATGCGAGACCCCGATGCAGTTTTGAGCCATGCGGGTACTCTTTGAAAGTACTTCACTGCGTACGCTGGAACGGAAATTCCTGTTTCATACAACCTGGATTTTCTTTACAGAGTTTTGGGCCAATTGCTAAGATCTGGTATTTAAGTGGCACAGCTAAAAAAACAAGTCCACTGTGGCAGGACACGTGTGTGACGATGAGACGATTGCAGGTTTTAAACAAACCCCCAAATTAGCCGAATTTATTTAGTGGAGAAAACGAAGAGGAAAGGTAAGATGTACATTTTTATCACAGTTTATAAATGGACTTCCTGTTTCAACATGGACTCACTGTACTGGTGAGCACACACAGAATGTTTACTGTGCAATGAAGGACTATTAGCAACATGTTCAGCTGTGCTTACTTTGGGTTTAGATCATCAATAAATCGTGAGCTTGTTTACAGCCTGTATGATCGTCTGACTGCACATGTTTTGCCCCAGTTCTTTGTAGCAATGTCTCCCTGTTACCAGATCTCAAATGAGTCCCATTTTATCAACACTGAAAAAGACAATGGCCAAGACCATGCAAATAAGACCCACGCTGAAATGAACCAGAATTTCCTTTCACCGTCTTGACAGGTGAAGGGCTATCAACAGCAGGATTTTACAAAACACATCACCCGAGAATTTCTCTGTTCATCTGAAGGGCGATCACAGAAAACAGACGGTGATGCAATGAAAACAGTTGATGTTGACCAGTTTAAGGGACATTTTACAGCTCCTCATGGAATGAGCTAACAGTCAGCTAGCTGGAAAAAATGTGCATTAATTGTTTAAATCTCCCTGATTTCCATGGCAACATTCAGACTTTACATCCATGAGTATGTGTGTGTGTGTGTGTGCGTGTGTGTGTTAAGTGATCGTGTTAGAGGTTAGAGCAGACAGTATTTCAACCCTTACCCAATTCTGCTCTTGATGAAGTCTATAAGAGAACAGTCGAAGGACACTTAAAGCATTTTGGAAAAACACACATCATAGCTTGTGCCGGTGTGTGTGTGTGTGTGTGTGTGTGTATGTATATCAAAACAGCAATGAAGATTTAATGGCTTTAATGGCTTTTTGACCCAACCCGGTTTTAGACATGGATCCTGAACAAAGATTAAAACACGCACACACACACAATGTTAATTCGGGGTGATCTGGCTAAGTTAGGTTTAATAGAACGCATGTTTGTAGAGTTTGGTTTTCTAGTTCATTCGCGTTTTGTTCCCAAAAATTAAACAAGGTTGTGTGATGTCTCTGTTTGACAAAACGAGTAAATGTGTGTAAATGCATGGAAGTTTGCAACATGTGTACAGTATTACTCCTGTTACTACATAACAAACTTATTTCGGCTTAGTCATGCCTTTCTGAAAGCTCTTTAAATATATTTGGACAAACTAGCAGGTGCAAAATGTAGCAAAATATATCATAATAACAAACATATTGATATCATAATAATGAACCAAAATCCTCTTTGACCTGACTCACTGTGTGTGCGTTTAGCTTTCTCTGTGACGTACAAATAAAACCTCAACCTCTCTGGCCATAAACCTCCTGGATGTGGCATTTGTCATCACTTCTGGCATCGACACTACCTCCACATGGCCAGAGGAGGGCGCTGCTTCCCCGAGCCTTCAGGTGGGACTTCGGGTCACGAAACAATCGTCTATTTTTCACACACTGACCAGGTGCACCAGCTCTCCATGAGCGGCAGGCTTCTTGGCTTTGATCTCAGTGGACGTACATTGATGTGTTCAAATGGCTCTCAGCACATGAATCGAGTTAGGATCTGCTTTTGACTGATTATACGTGTATATTAAATATAACGTAGGTGTGCGTCTGTGCTGCTCACCTTGCTGGCCTTCAGCACATTGATCTGCTCTTCGTTCACGGTGTCCTTGTTCTTCTCCAGGAAACCTTCACATTGGTACTCCACCTGCCGAGAGAGCGAGAAAGAGCAGTTAGTGTTACAATACCTGTGAGGACATTTCACTGGGATGTATCCAGGTCTTTTATTTCACTTTACGAGCGCCCACGGTTCGATTGGTATTGCAGTTTTTGGGCCACAGATTTGTTTTTTGTGTGTTCACAACCTCCAAAATATATAGATGAAAGGCAGGATACTTAATGGTCAAGTAGGCCTATGTTCAGATAATTGCCTCTTCTTTGTCTCTGGCGTCTCATCAAATGATGCAACGGTTCGGTTCGGCTCACGGTTTGCTTTGTACGTTTTTTTACGGTTCGGTTTTGCATCCCTACAATTTACATCCTCTACCTGGCATTTTTGTTTTCCTAATCACATTCTGGCAGATTTTACAAAATAATCTGACCCAAAGAAATGTGTGTTCACTGTTCTAATGTTTCAGGTACATTTATAAAAAAGTAAAACCAATCGATAAAAGTTTTATCGATTGGTTTTATGTCAAGCTCACAAGGCAAAGAGTAAAACCCTCAGAGCAGCTCATGTACGGACATGAACTCCTGATGCAAGTGCCTTTAAATATATCAACATTCAAATGTTTGGTCAGAAATATCTCCGAGGATCCCATTTTAATGTCAGGGGAGCTGCATTCGTCCTTGACCCCGTTTATCTGTAACCTTATAGTGAGGCTCCTAAAACAGACATTAAAAACAACACTGCGTCACACAGCGCCTCATTACAGGACACGGAACACTAAAGTGGATTACACGAGTCAAACACACACACACACACACTCCAAACATTTCACTGCAGTACTGGTTTTGTGTGTGAAAACAATGATTATAAAAAAAAGTGATCTGTCCTCCAGCCATCCTAAAAATATCTCCAGCACTGCAGCAGCAACTGCAGCCACTATGTCCCTAAGTGTTGCATGTTGAGCTACAAAGGGACGAGCCATTCGTTTTCAAAAATAATGAATCTAACTCCTCTGCCGATGACGAACACCATGCAGACATTAAGCCAACACAATCAAGCCCACCTTGTCAGCAAAATGTTGAACGATGAAAGCGCGGTTGGACATGCGCGGCTTCTCAAAGAGGGAGCAGGCCTTCAGGTGGGTGTTGTAGAGTTTCTGAGCCCAAGAATCATCCGAACCTTTCGGCATCTAGTATAGAAACGGAGAACACACGGTAAGAAAATGATCTATGTGTGCTGATAAACACACTGAAAGACAAAGTACTGAAAGTAGATTCAGATTTTGCAGAGTTATTGGACTGCATTACATCTTACAAGGCTGTTCTCTGGCTACACAGTGCATGAGGACAACATGTTTTCTGATTTTTATTTTGCCAAGAAGTCAAACCAAATGTCCATTTTGTGTTTGCGTTACATTCAAACTATGTTAGCAATGTGTGGACCACCTCAAATGTCAACAGCTTGTAAAATGCCCTGGCAGCGGTGAAGGGCCACAGAGAGATTAGTCGGCGTCGTTAGTGAACCGGCCGAGCTGTGAAAGTGCGTCGACGCTACAGATACGAGCACTGCCTTTAATCTACACCGGCTGCAACCTGAATATCAACTCAGATAACGCTTATCGTTCATATACATTCAACCAAAGCTCCGCCAAACATTACTCCGAGTGTGTAGCGTCTCCAACTCAATATAAACAGGCGACCCGTCGATTGCGTACGCTAGAAGGCGGTCACTGTTTTGTATGCTGGGTTTCTGCAGGAGAACTCTGATGTGAACTATGAAGCGTGGGTGTGTTGGGAGACTCGGGTCAAGTGTGTGGTGGGAGGCACCAACAGGTTGACTGTAAAAAATAAAAAATAAAAAACGTAAAGCAGAATGTGGGTGTGAACTAGTGGAAGGCTCTCAGTGAGCGGTTCAACCACAGCCCACATGCTTCTGCTCAGTATGCAGCACGGACTTACTTCACTTTATGTTTACGTGCATGAGAACGTTTTTATTCCACAAACTGTATTCATGAGTCATCAAGTCTTATGTAGCTGTACATTCTTTAAAAGATGAGAAGATTTATGATCGGTCTATGTGGTTTGTATGCTTGTCAAACAAAAGCAGGATAAAATGCATCCTTTTGGACAGAGTCAGCAATTCTCTCTGCATCTTAAGTGTCTTTCAATACAAAAACAACACCACTGAATGGAATGGAATAAAAACGTACCTTGCACTCCTCGTCCAGCAGGTCCAGGATGCCCATCTTGGCTTCTATGAGGTTGATGCAGGGCTGATTCTCATAGAAGTCAATCAGAGTCCAGGGGATCTGCTCCCTCATGTACTCCTCCTGCTCCAGCTTGAACACATGCTGCGCGCACACACACACACACACACACACACACACAAGTGGGGATTAAGCTAAATACTTGCATCAAACAATTAAAAAAGAAACAAAACTATTTCATATCTGTAAACATAACGTGCTGCCCACCATGTTGAACTGCTGCTGGAGTTTCTCATTGGCGTAGTTGATACAGAACTGCTCAAAGCTGTTGATCTCAAATGTCTCAAACCTTGAGGAGAAGAACAGAGGAGTCAATCCGCTAGTACGCCAGAGCAAATGACTTCACTCTTAACATACGAGTGATATTTAAAACCTCAGATTTGCTCGTCACCCCACACAGACAGGCGAATGCACAGGCGTACCCGTAGATGTCGAGGACCCCGATGAAGGAGTGCTGTTTGATGTTGGTGATCAGGGCTTTGTTGACGTGCTCCACAATCCAGTTGAAGAGCTTGGCGTAGATATGTTTTGCCAGCGCATCGCGGGCGTTGGTGGCCTGCAGGCGGGGCAGGGTCTTGATATACGTCTCTGTGGACGTCTTCAGCTTCCGGTGGCACAGCCACTGAGACATGTCCTGGTAGGTCACGCCCACCAACTCGCAGAACGCCGTCAGGTGGCCATTGTTGGGCTACGGGGAAAAGAGGAGATCTTAATCAACACCAGGAAATACCCAACACCATGTCGGTTAAGACAAAATGGATTTCCTCAGTTGAAATTAAACACGTAGCGCAAATAAGCATCACTGACTTGTTCCTCGGCTCTAACCGGCCCAACACATATATTTTTAGATGTCCGTCTGAGACAGGCTATATGAAGCTGTCTGTTTCAGCTCGTCTCACTGTCAATCTGAACCGCAGTATTAATATTATCCTCACAGGAATGACGCTGCTGTCTGAGTCTCTGTCCTTTATCTCCACGTTTCCCAGATGAAGAATAGCAGCCAAAACCTGGAACAACCCCTTCTGATTGGACTCATTAATACCTGCAGGGGAAAACACACACACATTAATTCAAAGAGCTGGAAAACTATACCTACAAAGTGTTTTACTTGAATGTTTGTGGATTTTTCGATGCGAGGGCGAGCCTGTTACCGAGCAATGTGAAGGCTTTGCGAGTGGTGGACAGCTCCTTGGTGTCATCCACACCGTAGATAACCGGGCTGCGGCCTTGCCTGGTGTACAAGAAGTCTTTTGCGTTGCCTGCGTGGAGAAACGGAGAGAGTCAACGCATTGAGAAAACATGCGGTATGTGCAGTTTTACCTCGTGCAACGTGGGTACAAATGTGCTCTCACAGGATCCTCCCTTTTTCACGGAGCTTTGGAAAGCAACATGTACCTCGTTCAATCAATAGAACTTTATTGAAGATCACATTTTGTTTCTGATTAGCTAGGGGGAGCTGTGACATCAGTGCACCATCAAGAACCCTTCTGTGTAAAAATGATGTCAGCTCAACTTTCCCACAATCTGTTTCTCTATTCACACTGAATTAAGGCATGGCCTGTTTCCTGGCAACAAGAGGCACTGACACGACTGTGACAACCAGCCCATTTATTGAGCCAGGAAGTCAGCAGGAGAGGAAAAGACAGCAGCTGTGTGTGTGTGTGTGTGTGTGTCCCATGGCTTGGATGAGCAGGTGCAGGTCCACAGTGGGAGAGCTCTGAGTGCCTGTTTAACCACAGAGTCAATGTGTTTGATACTAAACTGATATAAAATCGGATATCTGTCAGCGCTCTTCAGACTGTGGTCTGTTACGACGTTTTCCAAAGATGTAGAGAGGGGGGGGGGGGGAGGGGCACTGCAGCTAAACACAGTGCTCGTCCAATCAGTGACTCTGTCTTCACAAGAAAATGAGTTGTTCGCTCCAGCTGTTCCTTCTGACTTCAAGCTACTGTGTCTGTCATTGCTTATGGTGTGATTGTAGAGTTTACTGTACACTTGGCAGCTCTGTGTGTGTGTGTGTGTGTGTGTGTGTGTGTGTGGCTGCATGCACACATGTATGACACTCACTCAGCTTCAGCGCCTTGTACTCAGGCAGATGGGATGATGCACAGAGCTGATAGAAGATGTGATAATTCCTTTCCTCGTCGGCCTGAAACAAAGCATGAAGATGATATAATGTGAGGGAAATGCTGCATGCACACCTGTATAGCATTGTTATTAAAATACAGCACATGAATGTCATTGATTTACAGGTTTTAGACTTTTTTTTCAACATGCCTTCTTGCAAGGGAACATCTGTGGGTAATGTATAATCATATGGGCTTCGAATCAGTTTGACAGTTTAACATCTGGAAGCTCCACTTGAACAGTTGGCGATTTAGCGCCTTGCTCAAGGGCATATCAACAGACATTATTAAGTCAGATAAGAATATAATAATAAGTTTATTTGTTACACTTAAATTCCCCAGACATATAGGAAGTCAAACACAAGATGTGGCCCACATGTGCATGCGTTTCCAACCCTATGAGGAGGTAATACCCGATAGATCCTACAGTAGATGTGCATAAATAAGAAACAACTGCATCCAACTTGAGTTATAAATCAATTTCCAGTGAAAATGAATAACTAAAAAGGATGTCAGCAGCGTGCTGGAAACTGTTACCTGTGTCCTACAACGGTGCTTCTGCTACTAGAATTCAAACACACACAGACCTGTAAATGTGGCAATCGTGTAAGAAATGTGAGGACAGTGATCACGTTTTCCGCCAACATCCTCATTTCTAAACATCCTCATTCCTAAACAGCGTTGCAAAGACAGAGTGTGTGTGTGTGTGTGTGCGCACTGTTAAAATATGTTTCCTCATCCAGACACGGCCCTACTGGCTCCACCAGTTAGCAAACACACCCGCTGAATATACAATAAAGCTGTAGAAGAGAAAACGCAAATGAACTCCATCTAGAAACCTTTCTGTTTGCTAACCATGTGAACGGATTTGGATTCTCTAAGACTTTGTGGGGCCGTAAACATATCTATAGGAGGAGTTAAACAAGAAAAGGGCAGAAATGTAATTATTATTATAAAAAAAAAAATAGAATGTCTTTGACGAGAGAGAGAGAGAGAGAGAGAGAGAGAGAGAGAGAGAGAGAGAGAGAGAGAGAGAGAGAGAGAGAGAGAGAGAGAGAGAGAGGGGGGGGGGGGGGTGCTGTGCTTTCACCCGGTGTGACAGATGGATTGTTTACTTTGTTTCCTCCTACTCGTCTTTGTGGAGAAAGAAGTTATTGCCGCATTCCTCTTGTGCTCTAAAGGGCACCAGGGCCAGACAGTTAATGTTGGCTGAGTCCAACTTCTCAAACGCTTTAACCAGGGTCAGCATTACTGTTGTACTGTGGGCAACATAAGTAAGGATCTGCAGGGTAGTTCAGACAGTCAGAACCGATGCCTGTTGAATGAAACGGCAAACTTCCAATAAAAAAAAAACCCATTTCATTTGGCATTTTTGCCTTTATTTGATAGAAATTGTCGAGTCAGAGTCAAAGTATGCAGGGAGAAAGAGGGGTGTGTCCTGTGTGACATGCAACAAAAGGTCCCCGGCTGGAATTGAACCAGGGACTGTGTGCCCCCTACAGTCGGTGACATAGCTGGGAAGTCAGACTCTATCCCGTCGTGAGACGAACAAGGGTTACGCAAGTGTCTTTTCCCGCATGTCACCTGCTTCCTGTACAGCCAATAGAGTCCGATACTTCAACATATGACCCGAGGCACATCATTTACTGGTTGTGCATGCATGCATGTGTGCGTATGGCGTGTGCAGCAACACGAGGGTTAAGTGTAAGCCACTGGAAGCCAATTACCTACCGAGTCATGGTCCCACTGCGCTTGTCGCTGTGCTGTGTCATTTACCATTACAAAGTCTGCCCTTTTTAATGCAACGTTTCAATTTAAAAGGTAGAGTGTCGAACACACATAACACCATAATACAAATACAGTTTTAATATACAGCAATTTAAAGGTGGTTTTATTGTAATGTTTGAAGCCGTTATCTGTTTACAGCTTAAATAATTATACAATGTCGAGAACTGTAGAATTGTACAAAGGTTAACTTTGAGCATGGATATGTGATGGCCGAGGCTGGAGTAATAGACTGTAATGAGTTAAGGAACGGGTGTAAGTCACTAAAAATATCCACACACGCACAAACAAAACATCTCGTTCATGTGCTCACCTGAAACACCACTCGGGATTTCTCCAGCAGATACGTCCTCATGTTGGCGCCGATGATACGGTAGCGCGTGTCGAAGCCGATCTCGATGTACTTCCCAAAGCGACTGCTGTTGTCGTTTCGGGTGGTCTTTGCATTGCCAATGGCCTGAGAGACGGAAAGAGATCAAAATGCAAAAAAAAAAAAAACATGCAACATATTGTGGTGAGAGTGTTTGAATTCAGAAGGATATGTTTCTTCACCTGATCCTAAAACTAGTGCGCCAGAACATCAGACTGTGGCTTACAACCCGATATAAGATGAAGATTAGTCGTGGTTGGTCGAAACATCAGTAGTTAAATGGACTTCTGAGTTTGTTGAGCTACTACACATCCAAAAATAAAAATGGGCTAAAGTCAGCAGCCTTAGTTCACTAAAGAGGAGCGACCAATGACCCTACGGGGAATTATCGGGAGACGGGTGGGGCTGCAAACACACAAACACTCCAGCTGTTCAAGCAGCCGGCTTGCACCGAGTTAAACCGTGTGTGAGCAGTGAGGGCTCTGGCTGAGTTAAGGCCAAACGCACAGTCCTTCACTGCAGACAAGGAGTCTTTCAGCAGGTATTTCAATCTCCGCCTGCATCAGCCAAACACGATGCACAAACACTCTCACGCTGATGCAACCATCTACTCTCGTCCAGGCTGAGAGGCTAAAGTGACATCTCTGCGACGGAAGAAAGCTTTCTATTCATTCTGTCAGCTTGTCTCCGATTGGCTCGAGGTGGAAGTTGCAGCCGGGGAAGAGGAGAGCGACGTTAGCAGAGCGGTTGTAAAGGACAGACAGGGTGGAGGATGTGAGGAGGTAGAGGAGGGGGAGGAAGGGAGGAAGGGAGGCAGCATATGGGCACAGGGGAGCTCTCCAACCTCTCCTGTCCTCATGACTCCAAGGATGAAATACAAAAACACACACAGTCAAGGAGAAGATGAGTGTTATCCCAGCGGAGCAGCTCGAGGCTAGAAAGACACCGTGTGGTGGAGAAACCGAAGGGAAGGGAGGAAGTAAATACCAAAGGAGAAGAGCGAGATAATAGAGAAGGGCAAACGTAATGACACTCAGCCCATACCAACACCAATCAACTGAGCGTGTGAATTTACTGGAGAGTAATTAGGGCAAGGAAACACGAGTCCACACATAAACTGCTGGGAAACATGACGCAGAGCTGTTTCCAGTCCTTCACGCCCACAACACATTTCAGGTTGTACAAAGTAGAATCGAGTAAGTTCAGATTCAGTAAGTGGTTTATTCAGAAGAAGGAGATGCTCACGAAAGGATTCAAATATGTTTATTTTAAATTTGAAGAAATATTTGGGGCTTCTTTGAGTGTCGGTCTCCTTTAAGATGAAACTGGAAATGATCCAGGGTCTCACTCAACAGACCGCCTCCTGTTCTCACCTCCATGATGGGGTTGGAGGCCAAGACTTTCTGCTCGACGTTGGCCTCGCTGGTGGAGCCGCTGACCGTCGCAAAGTATCTCATGGCGTATTTGGCCGATACCGTCTTTCCCGCTCCGGACTCCCCGCTCACAATGATGGACTGGTTCCTCTCGTCCCTGACAGATCGACCAAAAAGTAAATAAAAAAAAAAACACACATAAGGAAGCTGTATACATCAATACATCACATGTTGTTGTCCTTTCGTCGGGGGTTTGTTTTGGAGTTAAGGCATTTTTAATGCCTTTAGCCAGAGCAGGTGTTAAAACACCGTATTAATCCCCTGCTCCCTGTGCATGCTTTAATATACCAGCAAGCTGCCCTCCAAATTCTCCAAAGAACTTCACTAAGATCCTGAGGCAGCACCGCCTCGTCCTTCTCTTTGAAATAAAGTCCCAGCTGCTGGTAGGTCGGCTGCCTCTCTTATAATCTTTTTATTTTTTCGCATTTGGCATTTTTCCATCTATTGCATCTGTTGCATCCCTAGCCCTTTGAGCAGTTAGGATGTATTCTTCGGTTTTCTTCTCTCGGGCCTTCTTTCATGTTTTTTTTGGTCTCAGTCTTTGGAGTTTTTGGGAAGGCCTCCTCATCTTTCTCGAGTTCGAGATTGTGTCAGGGGGCCGTTTCCGTTGTGGGCACGTGAAGCCTGTTGGGAGACAGTATTCCAGACTGGGCTACAGTTTCACAACAACGTGAGCCGAGTGTTTATTAGTGGAGTCAAACTGTATGCCATGCACTCCCTGACTCCCACTGGCTGGAACACAGACTACCGATTCAAACCATTCCTCTCAGTGTAGAAAATATTACCAATTGCTAACTTTGTAGCTGATTTTCAAATACTTAGTTTTAGAATAAAAATTGCATGTAAATATACATATATATTTATATATATATATATATGTATATATATATAGTATTAATAGAGCAAGCAAGAGAGAGAGCAAGAGCGAGACCACCATGAGCCTATTTCTGGCTCAGCTTTGGCCTACAAACCCAGAAGAGAGAGAGAGGGCTGAGCAACAAGGAGACTAGAACCGAGGCTTCTCAGGTAACACACACACACACACACACACACACACACACACACACACACACACACACACACACAAACCTGGCCATCTGTTTGTAAGCCTCCTCTGCCACGGCGAAGATATGTGGGTCCATGTCTCCCATGTTCTGACCGCTGTACGCATTGATGATGTCTGTGCCGTAGATAGGCAGCGGCTCATACGGGTTGATGGCCACCAGAACGATTCCTACGACACAAAGGGAACGTATGAGCTCACCTGCAGCTGAACTGGACCGCATCGAACAGGTGGCAAATTGAGACGCGTCTCTCCTGTGTGTTTTTTCTTTACATTACCGTTCCTTAAAGTGGAAAGTGGAGCTGCATGCGCCTACCACAGTAAGTGTAGATGAGCTTGGAGTCGATGAAGCGGACTTTGAGGTTGTGCAGCACGGCCGGCTCGTGGAGGTAGCTGAGTGCTGTGAGGTCATTCTCGCCCACCAGGATGTCGGGGTTTCGCAGGTAAGGCAGGTTCTTCGTCTTGGGGTCCAGCTTGTGCTCAACGTTCTGAACAGGACAGCAGCGCAAAACAGGAGCATAACAGAGTTATAACAGATTCAACAGGGTTGAAATGAGCAAAGCACATTTCAGCCAGTCTTTCATGCATATTCTCAAAAATGTCATGAGACAGACTTCTGATTTGGAACGGCTCTGGAGCAAAACCGCCAGTCGCTCAAAGCTGTATTTATTTATTAATCTTGTTTTCACTTTGGTTCCTGTCTCTCTGCGTGGAAACGTTTAATATCTTTATACCCCTATTCAATAGATCTCTTTCTGATGCTTGTTTTATTAGGAAGGTTGATTCAGGAAGTCGTTTGGCAAATAGCATCGGGAATGAATTAGATAACCGGATTGAGTGATGATGCTGTTTTGATCATCTTCAACAGCAGCAAACACACAGAGACCACACAGCTCCATCGGGGCTGCACAATCATCTAAACCTGTTGTTTCATCAACTTACATGATCTGTAAATGTAATCTGCACATAGATCAGCTGCAAAATCCACAGACATGGCTGCAGTGCTTTACATATGATCAAGGGACTAAATTATAAGGAGCAATGTGGCAAATAGTCTTGCCAGTAGCATGCTTTCATTAACAGGAGTACTAGGAGCTGTTTGTAGTATTAAATGTACAGCTACACATTTTAAATGCTCCTTGGGGGGGAATCTTTGCAAGCAGGTCTCATTTGTGGAAAGTGCTCATGCTAAAAGCAATAACCACTAATGAGACCCGGCACTTTGAAGTGTCTTTGAGGCGGCGAGAAAGAGAGACAGCCGATGAAACAAAGAGGAAAAAACACAAAGAGGGAGAGACTGATTCCTCCCCACCCTACACCTCCATTCATCCTCACCGTTCCATCCTCCAGCATGAGCTGCAGGGAGACGTCGCCATTTTTGTAGTCCTTGTTGAGCTCGGCAGACTTCCACACCTCCTCTGCATCGGGGATCCACACCCGAGCACTCTGAAAGAAGGAAAATAGCAAAGACAAGTTAGATGAAGACGAGTCGTAGCATTTGAGGAACACAAATGATGCCAATTATTTGAAAATACCACATTTTTAAACTTCGGAGTTTTCCCTGTTCGATAAAGCCCCTTCACCTGGGTCTGACGGGACACTGTTATGTGTACTTCATTCTACTCATTGATAAAACAGAGTGAGCTCAGAGAAAACACTGGAGTCTATGTCGCCACAGTCATGAGCTCATGGCCCGTAAAGGTCAGCTCAGTTAGGGGAGCACACTGTTGACCAAAATCAAAGCTCTTAACCTCTGAGGAATGCAGTTGTGGATATTGTGTGGTCATACTGTAATTGAATATTCACTCACACGCACACACACACACACACACACACACACACACACACACACACACACACACACACACACACACACACACACACACACACACACACACACACACACACACACACACACACACACACACACACACACAAAACTGTTTCAGGCCTTACAGACTTGTGACTGGAGGCAATCAGCTGATTACAGACATGTGGAAGATCAGTGATGAACACTGGCAGTCACATGGCTGAGGAATCCAGCTCACAAAAGCGCTTGTAAATGAATCAACGGCGTGTGTGAAAATTATAAAAATAAATGATTGCTCTGAAAACAAGAGCAGATTAAATATACTCCTCATCTTTGTTAAAGCGTTCCTCGGGTCAGAGGAGAAAGATGATCAAATAATCACAACGGGATTTAGACTAAAACCTTTACGTGTTATAATCTCAACATGAATGAGGATTTTCACTTTGCTGAGACACACGCCGACAGTGAACTACTGAGCCAGAAGTATCTGAATGACACTTTTGATACTTTCTGGAGGTTTAACATCGATTTCACGGCTTCTTTAGGCTTCGTTACATAAACCGCTGATGGCAGTTCAACAGACGCAAGAGAGAAGGATTGTAGGAAGCACAATTCGGTCTGCTGCTTAACATCCGCTAATCTGAATCATGATATCGTGGTCACACAAACTCTCCCCTGCCGGTCTCTCACTCTTCGTTTTAATCAGAGTGTTGTGGTGAAATAGCAGCTAAAGTCTATCTGAGCTCCACCACCACCAAGCCCCCAGGTTGTCCCGATGTTTTTCTTCCTCTCTCTAATCCTTTTCTCTCTCCACCTCTGCAGGAAGACCACACTGTGGGATCAGTGGGGTGAAGTAGTGTGCCGTGTGGTTTAGGTTTGCCTCAAAAGAAGCAATGCCATCTGTGCGAGCGAGGCCAAAGTTAATGAAAAATAAATGGAAAAATAAATGAAGTGATGAGGAACTACACAGGGAATAAGTCCACAATAAATAATATTACCGAACGCACGCTGAGTCTTCTTGAAGCAAAGAATGAAAGTATGAATTAGGGAAACTTTAACTGACACGAAAGACAACTAACAACGTGCAGATTATTATAATATTCAGGACCACCTCCAGACCACTGTTTGTTTAGTCACTACAAACCCCTGCTGTGATGCCAAACATTGTTCAAACCAGCAGATATGTATTTTAAATGGTAGAAACACTTCAAAGTTTCTAAAGGTGTAAAATATGTCAGTTTAAAACTTAGGAAAATATACCTTATAGCTACTTAAAGGGGAGACAAAACACAGGGAAACTGCCTGTGTCTATCACTCCTCCCATTCCAACGTTTCATTATCGGTTTCACCTCTTTGGTCCCCGCAGGACACCATCCTGCTGCCTGCCTCCTAGCAACAGAGAAAATGAGAGAGCGAGAGAGAGAGACACACAGACAGGCAGACAGGCAGAGAGAGACAGAGACAGAGAGACTAAAAGAGAGGCAGAGAGAGAGAGAGAGAGAGAGAGAGCGAGAGACACAGACAGGCAGAGAGAGACAGAGACAGATAGACTAAAAGAGAGGCAGAGAGAGAGGCAGAGAGAAAGAGAGAGACTAAAAGAGAGAAGGAGAGAGAGACAGAGAGCGGATGAGGATGAGGGGAGAGAGGCTAAAAATAGCAACAGCGAGTTTTGAGCAGCATCACACCTCAAAGAGACATCACTGCACTGCTGTGCGCACTCCCTGATCCTCACACACACACACACACACACACACACACACACACACACACACACATCTGTTTCACATGTCAGCATGTTAATCTGGAATTAGTTAACGGTGAAATATGCTGCCAATCTGCACATTTATTTTCTTTCCTGCTGGACCAAAACACAAACGTGTGTGTGTGTGTGTACCTGATTATGGGGACGAAAATACAGAAATATAATGCAGTTGCAGAGGCTAGGATCATAATAATAATCATATTTATAGACCAACAAATTCCTCTGGGTTCAGAAAACAGAGGAGAGATGAAGGATGAAACTCAAACACTGACACACACACACACACACACACACACGTTTCAAGGACATTATCCTTCACAATGAAACACAAGCTGGAAAAGAGAAGCGTCTGAGAGCCGGAGAGAGATTGTGATGAGTCAGAGTGCAGCCCGTCTGCCTGACGGAGGGACGGGCGACGGTTCGGCTCGTGAGCTGTGGGCAGCAGACGAAGAGGAGAGGGAGAAGAAAGAGGACCAAAGACGACAGAGCATCTGTGACGTCAGACATCACATGACTAAAGTGTCTCTGCATCGAGCTCGCCCCACATATGCCGCATGCATAGGTGTGCATACACTGTCTATGAAGTGCTAAATGTGTTCGTGGATCTGTAGTTGCCCGTTTCCTTTCCTTTACCTCAGGGCCACACTGATGCCAGGGTCACATGCTTTCAATGTGATAACTGTGTGCCTCTTAAAGCAGGAAAGGGTTCACAGCTCAAGAAAGAGAGCAGAAAAAACAAGATGTATTATGTAGAACAGATCAGAATAACACCATGGAGAGGATGCGTGCAAACAATGCAGCACGCTCTTCTTCCAGTCAGTACCAGATGCTCTCATTTCAAATGAATGGAGGCATCTTCAATGTATTCAGTGTGATCCCGCCCCGAGCATACGTTTAATTGCTTTTTCTTTCATTCCAGTCCTTACAGATCCAGTCAAGGGAGGTCTGGTTTGGTTGTCACACTAGATCAGAGGTCTTCAACAGGGGGTCCGCGGAGGTACTGCAGAGGGTCCGTGAAATTTTTGGTTGATTAGAAAATTGAATTCTTTTTTTTTTTTTTTTCGAAACATGAATGTGTCCATTATTTTAATAGTTCAGTATTGTATGAAAGATAACAGGTATATTTATGCATGGCAGTGGTACTAATAGGCCATCACTCATTTTTCGTTTCCACCTTTAAAATGAATTGAGTCTTTTGTAAGACCTCTGTCTGAAACAGTGACATGATAGTTTAATATCCTCTGTCAAAATGCAGAATAATAGAACAATTACTTGATACGTAAGAACATTTTAAAAACACCAAAAAAAAACAACATTTGTTGGATTATATTAGAGTAGAAATCTGATGTAGCAACACCATTGCTCTAGTTGCAGTGCACTGTACTTCATGACACAATTCCTTTAATTTCAGACAATTAACTCGTCTACACTTTCCCTCACAGGGGTCGACAACCGGTCGGTTAGCAGCAGAGAAAGGCTGCTCTTGAAGCTAATCCTGGTTTAGCTGAGACAAAGGATCATGACCTGATCAGGCTAACAAACACCGGCTGATCTTACTCCAGTCGACGACAGCGAGAAGTCTTTCCTGACCCACAGACAGAAAACATAGGTACAAATCTGTTCACATTAATAAAAGACGCCAGATTAAGCCCATTCCATCCAGAACTGTGAGCCACAACATGATGGTCGTATCGTCTAAATAATGAAGAAAGGTTTAAGACGCGGTGAAAGTCGTATTCGTTTCAACAGTGAATCTAAAACCTCCCTTTTCTCTTGATTTTACTGCAAGGACATCAGGTCACAGAGATTGGGAGAGTGTGTGTGTGTGTACAAGTACTGTATGTATGTATGTGTGTGTGTGTGTGTGTGTGCTGGTGGTGTAGGGCTGCAACGACGGGGCGGGGCCTCCATGACAAGTGCTTACAAATCTGCACAAAGTCAGCAGCAGATTATAGAGACTTCCCCTCGCTAATACTCTGAGTTTTCACTCTTGAAGTCACTCTGGCCAGCGATGACTCCTCTGAACCCTAAATGAACACCTATCGGACCACTCGCATGGAAATAATTTCCAATTTCAACCAGTTATTGGTGATTTCTGCAAGTTTATCCACGTCGCCTCCTCCAATAAAATGACACTCCTCTGCTCTGTGGTGTACATAAACTTGTTCTTTCAACCTTTAAAGACGACATCATAAGAATGACTAAAGTAGAAATGGATTCAAACGTGAAGAACATTTTATAACGCGGTCCGGCAGAGACAGCTTCCGAGACGGCTGCGGAGGTATGCGAAAAAGTGTTTTGCTCACATATTCTCAGTAAAGCAGTCAATGGAAGTCCCAGACTGCAGAGGCCTCGTCACATGATGCCACTCATGTGAGAATCTGCTGTTTTTTTCTGCTCAGCTGGGCAGTGAAGCCAAGATGCAGAGAGCTCAGTGGTGCTGGAGAGAGTTTGGTGGGAGAGAAACTAAAACCAGTTGACTTCCCTAGCGAGGGAACAACTACAAATGTCCACTGGCTGCCAAGGATCAGGGTATCTTACGAAGAAGCTGTGACGATGCCGTGTCTAATCTCATTAGTGTAGTCAGCGCTGACTCTGGGAGTAGTGTAGTTCTCTTCTACATGAGAATCGCACAGCTGTGCTTCTTCTTTCATGTTTAAACCACAATGTGTCAATTAGGAAAAGATACGCAGATAATAAGCTAACCCGCGCTTCAGAGAGAATATTGCTGCTACGTACAACATGCCACAGCAAGCAGGTAAATTATCTACATGGCCTGTAGATCTATGCAGGGTAGGAAATTCACATATTTTTTGGGGGGCAATTTTTGCCCCCACTGACTGAAATCCAGGGGCATTTTCATAAAAATTGGGGGCATTTTTTTAAACTTGTGAAATAACATTTAACCTTTGTTCAAAATAATACATATACTTATTTAGGCTTACAATATATGAGCAATTGTCATCAAATGGCAATAATAAGACTATTAGGCAGTAGCCTACAGATTCAAAGTGTTTTCTTTGATTTATTTAACAAAAAACAAACAAATCAGACAATCACATTAAATTGTATTCTTATTTCTTTGTGGTTATTTATTGTTATTGTTAAATGTTTTAAACAACTATAAACAATTATTAAGTCAACGATGCCTTGATTACATATATCAGTCATTGTATGGAATTATTGAGAAAAAATATTTTTGTAGCACCTCAAATATTGTGAAATTACCCATTTTTGTCCTGAACTTATGCATTAGTCATTATGTGGAATTTTTGAGAAAAACATTTTTATAGCACCATAAAAATTAAAAAAATGTGCCATTTGAAGGTACAAATTCAGTTCAGAGTTTTTACTTAGTAAAATATCTTAATTGACTGTCAGTCAGGTATTATTGATTTCCAGCAACCCTCAAATCAAAGAATAAAAACACTTTACTATGAAGGTAAATGACTGTCAAAATCCGAGAACGCAAATGAGATCCATGTGCGCGAAAATCAAACAGCCGCGCACGTATTTTACTTTGACGAGCGCTTTTACATCAATTAAGATCAAAGAGTTTCTTTGAGCTGTTTCTTACAAGAGGTTTGACTATCAAAGACACATTGTCTGTAATAGAATGATGGAGTGAATTCAAACCAATCTGAGCAACTTGACTTTAACACATTTTTAATTATTGTATTTAACAACTCTATTAACATAATTTGTATTTCATCAGCCTCTACAGTTTGAAAAGTTTACAAAACCTGTCAGACAAATGTAGAACATCCTGAGATGAAGTGGAGTAGTGTTTAGTGGCGGATTGAAAACCACCTCTACCAGACCGCGTCTGAGTCAGAGTGATATCCGGTCTATCCCAAGACGAGGATTGTAACCAATTAGATGTAGACTGGCGACTGGGTCTAATTTCCATTATGCAATATGTATACTTTGTTGGCATCTTATTCTGAAAACCGGATGTTCGTCTGAAGAAACCGGATGCTGTCTCACGTTAATCTTTCCATTGACTTTCAAAGTCCTTCGCTCGCTCCCGATCTGCGCCGTTTAAATGCGTTTACCGTGAATGTCAGCATATATGTGCACTAACATGTAAGTGTCTGCTGAGTTGACCGCAGTCTCACAGTCACAGGTTTGATTAAGAAGCGCTCCATTTTTTTCGGGGGCATTTTTTGCCCCTCTCCTAGTGATATCAGGGGCAAAATGATATTTCTTAGGGGCAGTTTTGCCCTTTGCCCTCGTGTATTTCCGACGCTGGATCTATGGGACACTAACGTGCTGCTTGGTTATCATTCAGCAGGAGAACATATTGCTTCTCCATCTCGTCCACTCGGTTGTGTACCGGGCTGTAAGCCCAGATATGCAGATATGCTGTCATCAAACGTTAGGACAAACTACATCCAGTGATTTTGATCCGAAACAAAGATCATGCCGTTATTCAGAAAGGCAGCTCAGGCTCAAATCTGAGCTGCTGCTATACTGTGGAGTTATTACTGTCTGGACAATTTCAGTGACATAACTTTTTTCCTCTGCAGAACAAGGGTGTGTCAGGAGATCCACGATGTACATTAAAGAGGTAATAAAGCAGATTCAAGCCCATAACTTATAGATCACTTATCAAATGACCACATGCTAAAAAGAGAAGGACGCTTCTCCTTCAACCGATCAGACAGTTTGATTTGACTTAAAGTCCATCTCCCGTCACAGTTTGACTTTAGTTTGGCTATACCGCTACTTCATGAGGGATGAATAGTGAAAGCTCAAAAGAAGCAGAAACTTACTTTGACAAACATATACTCAAATTCCCGGTTCATCTTGTCTCTTTGTCGAGTCTCCAGCTCATGCCGCGAGCCTGCTGGTTCTCTGGATGCCTCCAGCCACATTGTGCTGATCGAGCACTGAGCTCCAGAGCTCACAGGAGATTGAAACCTTCCCAGAGTGTGTCGGCAGACACATGCAGCGTTCACCGACGTCCCCCCCGACCCCCCCCCCCCCCGACCCCCAAAGCTCCTCGCACCGGGACGGGTGATTGGTCACGGCTTCCTTTTCTCGATCACATGAGTCGGGAGGCAGACAGCCCGGCGGGTCGGAGCCAGAATAACATTGACGTGGTTCCAAAACAACAACTGTCCGACAGACGAGCACCGAACCTCTGAAAGTGTCCTCTTGTTTGAGAGGAGCAACAATTTATTGACGTCCAAACATGAATCCAAACTGAAGTTTCCAAACCTAACACGCGTTACTGTGTTGTCTAACAATGACACATTTCATTCACTTTTGAATACCGGTTGACAGAGTGCTGAAAAGAAACACGCACAAAGTTTGTTCCTAAAATCATTACAAAGAAAGCACACAACAGTCAGAATCACTGTTTCGGCTACAAACACGCAGCCTCTTCTCGGTGCATCTGCCCTCGATGACTACATGCCAGAGCATACACAGCATGATGGCGCAATTACTTTAACCAGGTTATCTCAGTCATCTAAAGCACATGCTCTCAAATAGAGCTGGGGAGGAGAAAATAAAGAAAGCACTGCTGCGCTGCTACCTCATGGGCTGAAACAGTCCAGCATGCTGTGCTTTTGGAAACACCCCAACAAGTGATGGAAAAGCAGGTGTTTTCCTTCCCCATCAGCTGCTCGTGACAACACATCGCTCCCTTACATCACTGAGTGGCCGTATTGTGCAACATGCTACAAGGTTTCAACAAATGAATGATGACATGTGTACCAGTGTGTGTGTGTGTGTGTGTGTGTGTGTGTGAGAGAGAGAGAGTTGAAGAGGCAAAAACTCGATGCAGTTTGTCACATACTGTTTTATCAAAGAGGTCTAGAGTGACCTGAAAGCACCACTCACTGCAAAGAATACACACACAGCGTATGAATGAGTCCTGCTTTATGGATAACTAGAGGCAAATATTGTAGGTTTTACTGATCAAATACCCAAAGATTTTAATGTAATGAAGGTAATAATCTCATGCAATACAACATCATCATTTAAAAGTGCCTGTATTGTAATACAGCCATGCTCATGGGCAAGAAGTCATTATATGAATGCGTCAGGGATTAATCTAGGATTCCCACCCCCTCCTCAAGTGGTAGTAGAGTAACAAAACAGCTCTCTGGCATTCAAAAGGTGCTAAATGCGAGTTTGGTAGAGTTTCTATTGCCTCTAAATGGCTCTCAGAATGGGGACAGCTGAGCCGGCGGCTAGAAGCTAACAGCGCTAACAGTGCAAACGACAGCAAAAGTGCTCACAGTGATTACCTGAGGGGCAGGTGCAACACTTAACAATGTCTGGACGGCAATCAGTGGCAACACATCTTTATACGACTTTTACATCCATGTATCTTGTTGTGAAAAAGGAGATCGGCAGAGTGTTCTTCTCAGTTTAGGTTCATGAAGCCGAGTCTAGTCATTCTAAAAATACAGTTCATCCATTTGTTGGTACAGCGAAACACTTCAAGTGCAGTACGTATGTCTGAAAATCAATGCTGTGCGTTGGATACCTTTCCATCTCTGAGTCACCTAATGGAGCATTGCCTCACTTCTATTTCCATGAGAACACCGCCCTCTCTTCCAGCTCTGCTTTTAGTCACGCAGCACTGCTTCATTCACATTCACCACCTCTTGCTTGTCCTCATCCCGATTTCTTTCACTTTCTTTATTTGGCTCAGACTGAATAAACCTAATTTTAAAAAAAACGCTGACTTTTTATTGGCGATACATGTTTGCAGCTGTGGTGTCGTCCTTCTCCTCCAACCCACAAACGCTGACCTCGCCTCTGACCCCCCTCTCTTCTGTCTGTACGGCCCGACAGGAACCAGATGCGGATTGGAGGACAATCTGATGCCATCGTGTGTATTTGTATGTGACTCTGATGCCATCGTGTGTATTTGTATGTGACTCTGATGCCATCGTGTGTATTTGTATGCGACTCTGATGCCATCGTGTGTATTTGTATGTGAATCTGATGCCATCGTGTGTATTTGTATGTGACTCTGATGCCATCGTGTGTATTTGTATGTGACTCTGATGCCATCGTGTGTATTTGTATGCGACTCTGATGCCATCGTGTGTATTTGTATGTGAATCTGATGCCATCGTGTGTATTTGTATGTGACTCTGATGCCATCGTGTGTATTTGTATGTGACTCTGATGCCATCGTGTGTATTTGTATGTGAATCTGATGCCATCGTGTGTATTTGTATGCGACTCTGATGCCATCGTGTGTATTTGTATGCGACTCTGATGCCATCGTGTGTATTTGTATGCGACTCTGATGCCATCGTGTGTATTTGTATGTGACTCTGATGCCATCGTGTGTATTTGTATGTGACTCTGATGCCATCGTGTGTATTTGTATGGGACTCTGATGCCATCGTGTGTATTTGTATGCGACTCTGATGCCATCGTGTGTATTTGTATGCGACTCTGATGCCATCGTGTGTATTTGTATGTGCGTGTTTGCGCACGTTAACCAAGCAGCGCCGACCCACTCAATAAGCTTCTATAAGGCCGACTCGTACGCACAAAGGGCAGAGTGTTTCCACCGCTGTGTTGGATAAGTAAATCACAGAGAGGCCTGTGACTTCTAAAACACACTTGACCATTCAAAGCTGAGTCTAACTTTGGGTTTCCCGGCCACACTGACACGTACATCCAAAGTTAACCCCCCACTCCTTTGCAAATAAAACCATTTAATGAGCTAAATGCTGCTGGCAGACGGAGCTAATTGAGCAGCTTCAGTCAAAATCGACAAGCATTTTGTCGATGGCTGGTTTAAGTTTTAACCTGGATGCTATTTAACCAGACCCAACACACATTAATATAATGTTTGCTGAAAGGGAGTTAAAGCAGGAAACAACCTTTAAGCTATATATCTTCGATTTATAGTCTAATCTGACACCATACTGCATGTTTTATATGTTCTTCGTTCATTTAAAGCCAGCACCATCACTTGTTTGCAGGGAGGACACTGTACCAATACGTTTCTTGAGTAATCAATTCCTTGTTTGGTCAATAACAACAAATAAAAGCCTATTACGAGTTCCTTAAGTCCATGATGATGTCACCAAATGTTGTCTGACAAACAAAACAAAAGAATACACATTAAATGTACTAATTTACGAAAGAAAATCAGCAAATATTCCCATTTAAGAAGCTGGAACCAGTGATTGTTTTGCTTTGCTTTGGAAAATGACTTACGGTCAAATTTTCTGTCGATCAATAAACAGAGTAATCGAATGAGTTCAGCAATGAAAACAAGACGTCTTTGTGATGATCACAGATCAGGTTCAGCGCCTCAAGGAGCCAGCAGGGACTCAAACCATTCAGCAGGGTTCAAATCTGTGTCATCTGGTTCAAGGGGTTGACCACTTAAAACAACAGAGGCGGGAAAACACAACACGAGAGATCCAACTGGAAGTAGAGCGTTTAAAACTACAAATGCACTGCAGTGCTGCTGTTAAGAACATATTTTAAAAAAGGAATAGTCATCATCAGCACCACCTCATTCAAGCTGAACACACCAGCTGTTAGGGGGATGGGTGACTCATCTCCTCCTCCCTCCTCGCGCACTTTCTTATTTGGGTTTCACATTTGCAATGCTAGAAACACAGCAGCAGCAGCAGCAGCACTTGTGACCTTGTGAGAGTCACATATTCTCCCCAGTGAGCATCTGGGGCTGTGCAGCTACAGCGAGGCGTTCAGGGCCTCCACTAGTCCTCACATCCTGGATGATAAAAGGATGCTAAAACGGTCCGGATGCGGCGCTCATCGCAGCATCTGAGCGGGTACCCAACCTAGCGGGACTCGGCTCACACCCAAAGAGCACCGGGTCAATACACCCAGAGACACGTACGCACCAACCATCGCTATACAACACGAAAACAAGGCCATGAAGAGGCACAAGGTTGATGTAGAGGCGAAAGTTATGGTTTAAAATCGTAAAAAGCAGCGCCTCCATGATGGCTGGCACCGCCTTTGCAGACGGGGATGATTTACAATAAAAACACACAAAAGGCCCGGTAGAAGAAGATATCTTGGGACAAATGACAAACGTAAAAATACAGTTGATTTCGTATCATGCATGAAAAGGACAAATGTGGGGACAAATCGACTGTCTGTCTTTTAGTCAGCTGCACCCATTTCAGCGTTACACTGACATCTATATTTAAACACCCGAGCACATTCTCACTGAATGTCAAACCAGCACGTTATGTGTGGTCTCAACATACTTTTTCATTCATTTTAAAACCTCCACCGAGCCCGCTATTAAAAACACTTTGTATTTCGGAGCGAAAATCAAACTGTCAGCACGTTTCTTGGGAGAACATCCTGGACACTTGAAGACACTTAGCATGAAGCTAAAACCTGCGAACTATGACATGTATTTAGCCGACATGCTAGCATCCAGCTATACAGCGTTTCATATAAATATACACTTGTTTTACCTTTGTGTACAGCTCCGACGCTGCCATTGCGGGGACTCACGCGCTCTGTCCTTTCTCCAATCTGGGCTAAAAGTCCCCGCGCTGCATGGGACTCGTTGTGTATTTATGTAGCGGTGGAAGAAATCCTGTTTATGCTGCTGCTGCTGCTGCTGCAGGGACTCAAGGGGAAGATGTGTCTCTCATCGCCATGATAACCTGGAAAGCTTGAGGCTGCTGAGGTTTCGGTGTCTCACTTTGCATTCTGGGTACAATGGATGAAATGATTCAGCCAAACTGAGAGGGCTGCTGCCGCCGCGTGGGAAACTGCGCCCCCTGGTGGATACGAGTTAATAACACATCAACAAAAAACATATATGGATAGAAAGGACAACTCTCTATGATGTTCTTTTCTTTTTGCTTTAGCATGGCTAAATGTCAACATGAATCACATCTTCTAGCTGTAACTACATTGTGTTTTATGAGGCTCCACCTTCTGAAGTAAACACAATGTTGTAAGTTAGGGCCCTCAGCTGCGGGCCCCCAGTATCAATCAATACATTTATGATTATTTCAGTATTAATATGAAGATATTATCCTACAAATACAAATGTTTTGGTCCATTTTGAAATTGTATGTAATATGTGTATATGTAGGGATAGTTTTATATAAGGAATTTGTGAATTTAATGTAAAATGTGTGATTTCCCAAAGCAAAATTTGGGTAAAAATGTCAGCAAAGCAAAACCTTGCTGTAAGATGCAACTAGAACGTTATTGCAAAAGGAAGCTTATTATATTCAGTTTCTGAAATTGTATTTTCTTATTTACATACGTTTAATTATAAAAGGGAAAGTCTAAAATTTAAATTTAAAAGTTCTCCATTCTTGAGGTGTCAGTGACTGTGATGCTTGATTGCCTCTGACTAGAGTTCACAAAATTTTTTGCACTCTTTTGTTGACATCCACTTTACTGATGGCCAAAAGAATTGTTCAATTTACCTGAGAACAAAAATATAACATCTTTGACGAACTCTAAGGGGAAGTTTGTCCTGAAGCACGTTTTCCAAAACACATGGAAATGACTGCCTGTTTTTCTTCATCCTTGCTTTCCCCATCAAGTGCATTTTGGGAAACCCATTAATATTAATCATGAAAACAGTTTATGGTCCAGTGTCTGCATTATTTAAGACAATTTGACCATACATCCTAAAACATCAAAAAGTTAACATGACAAGCATGACACAATCAAACATTTGTGCAAAACTATTTCATTTACAAAACAAAATGGCAAAGTGACAGCAGCCATTTACATGCAGAAGCTCAGACGGATTTTGTGCTAGCTTCAATTTACCGCATCACAGATAAACTTCATCCAGTTAGGATCTCGGAAAAGCATTATACAGGGCCATGGGCATTTTCAAGATAAAACTACTTCAACTCGTGGGGATAGAAGATTTTTCCCAAGTCTGAACATGATTAATAACAGTATTTGTTCCCAGGGCCAAGAGCTGCTCCCAGTATGTTTTTTCACCATAAATGTAGTCTCCTCACACAGCATACAGGACGCACAGACTGCAGCCCTGCTGACAGAAATATAGCTTTAAGGTCCCGTATAACTCCTGCGTCAAATTCTCGCATGTTACATTTCCATACACGACAACCTGAAACTAGAAATGTTGACCTAGGGAGAGGACTGTGTCATCTGAACTGAAACGAATGGCACGCCATAAATACAGTGCACGCATTCAACACTTGCAGTTCAGACTGAAGCAACATTTCCTTTTCTTTCACTCTTCAAAGTTTCAAGATGTCTTTAAGCTAAAATTGAGGTCAATGAGGTTCACTTTCGGGAGCCATGCAGCACACATGCGGTTCCATGTCACACTCTGGCCTTCGCTGTGTGGTCCTTTAGTACAGCTTCCTCCCCTGGTTCATAAGCAAGGTGTTACAAAACGGCGCTTGGCCTCTGCACTGGATTGCCTTATTCGTTAAGTAAAAAGCATATTGTCAGCATCATTTAGAACAGTGGTTCTCAACTGGTCAGGCTGCGGGACCCACCATCACCCCTTAATGACAAGCAACATCCCAAATTGTTTGTATGTATGTATGTATATATATATATATATATATACATATACATATACACATACATATATACATATACATATATACATATACATATATATACATACACACATACATATATATATATATATATATATTCAAGAGGTCTAAAATGAATTGCGTAACAGAATTCATTTTAGAAAAGTTACTTTCACCGAATTGACCTGCAGCTTTAAATTCAGTTCATTCAGGGTGAATTGTAAAAGCCACAATATTATAATTTTTCTCATCTTCTAAAAAGAGAAATTAGTGTGGGAAGTATTCACTTATACGAGTCTGTCCAGTCAGAGTCCAATGACTCTGGTCTCTCTGGCCATTTTTCTCTTTTGGGAATCGACCTATGATTCGGCTTTCACAACTCACACTTCAATAGTCCTGCTCTGCTCTCTGTATCCTCATCTCTCCGTGTGTCACGGTGTGTGTACATCTCACTCAAGTCAGGGAACCTGTCAGAATGCGCATATTTGATTGGCTGAGCTGCATCACATGATGTGATTCACACCGCATTGGTCGGTGTTTTTCCTGCACCGCTGAACAAGTGCCGTAAATGCTGGAATAATTCCGCTGCATAAAAAATGCCCTTCAGAATACAATCACAACTTTTTTCTTTTCTTTTTTTGTCAGGCAAAGGCCCGCGACCCACTGAAAATGGGTCCGCGACCCAAAAGTGGGTCGCGACCTCTTCCAGTTTAGAATCACTGATTTAGAATAAGGGCATACAGTGAATGATACAAATCTGATGTAAAACATTCTTAAAGGCTGACATCTGCCCCTGTGCCAAACAAAAGGAAGTATATATATATATATATATATATATATATATATATATATATATATATATATATATATATATATATATATATATATATATATATATATATATACACATACACACATACACACACACTTCCAGACTGAGGGATCCTGATGACCACAGTAAAGCCCTCTAACCATTCGAGGCACAGCTTCTGCTGCCCGCCCCTCTCTTCAGCCAGTAAACACCGTGGTATCAGTTTTCCTCAAGTCGCACAGAAGCGTCACGATCCACTCATCTCACTTGAACGTCCTGTCTTTCCGTGTATCTCAAACGGGAGTAAAGAGAAAATGAAAAAGGAACATGGAAAAGTAAGAAGACAGGGACAGAAGGGGAGCAGTCAGTTTGGAGAAGTCGCAAGGGAAGGCAACAAAGATAGGAGGGAGTGGGGGTGGGGGGCAAAAATAAACTGGATTTGAAGGAATCAGCTCGGCAGTTCGCTGGGTGCGGCCTCCTGTTGGGTGGGGTCCAGGCTGGAGGGGAGGGGGTCAGGGGGTAATGTTACAGCTCTGAGACTTGAGTAGAAGGGGTAAATGTCAGGAGGCGCTGCAGGGGCTGTGTGTGCATCAGCCAGCCAGTTTACTGGCCACCAGAGAGGGTTTCCTCTGGGGCAGGTCCTGGGGGGTGGGGATGTGGTCCCCTGTGATCTCGGTCTTCTCCGGCGCAGCTGTCGGCAACTGCTTGTTCTTTATCTTGGCTTTGGCCATGTTGTAGTCGCCAGAGTCAAAGTACTTTTGCTGTAGAGAGATAGAAGATTCACACATGAACTGCATTGCAAGGAGAAAATAAATTGCATCTTCAACACACAACGGGTTTGCTTATTTTTAATAGAATTATTTTTTTGCAGACAAACACCAGCTATAACTCACCCCCTTCTGGAGGCGTTTGCGAAGCAGGTCGGAGCCCCCGGGTTTGTTTCCTAAATTTGGGTATCTGGCCTTCAGTTTAGCCTCTTCTGACTTCTCAGAGTTGATAATCTTGTCCTGAACCTCCTGAAAACAAAGCAGAGTCATTAGGCATCGAACATTTAGGGGGAAACGTTTTGCGCCAAAACCACATGCAGCACAACACGAGACTACATTCACCCAGGCTTCCACTGAAACGTCTGTCAGCTGATGGCAGTGCGGTATAGAGATAGTCTGGCTCCATGTCAAACCGTTGACTAATAAAGTAAAGTAACCATTTATTAAAACATACAATTTCTGGATAAAACCTACGCAACCTATTACTATATTGACCTAACAGTTGTCATTAGGGGTTCTACACTGCGTTTTATTGGGATCTGCTGCTCACATCAAATCAAGATAAAAGCAAGTGTATCTTCGACAGCGCCCTCACAAACAAGTCACTGTGGAGCTAACCTGTTGACCAGTAGGTTGAGTGGGTTGGACCAGCAACAATATAACCGTCAGTTTGTTCGTTAGAGCTGGGACGTATAACTGCTAGCTAGGTAGCAAGTTAGCAGCACGCAACACTGCGGAAGCTAAGGTTGAAATGAAAGACTCAGTTACTGTAACTTGGCTTCAAGCCATAGTACAGTTGGGTTAAGCTAAAATAACACTAGCAGCTGAGCTAACTGTTAACGCTGCCTACTGTCCAGTGTGACTGTGTGTGAATGTCATGACAGCGGCTAGCATTAGCTTTAGCGGCACATCTGACAATCACACAAACCATCCGAAACATTCCTTGTTTTAGCAACTGAAACCGCAGGCCACGTTAACCGGTGACATTAAACGGCATATGTCGTTATGAAGTTTGACAAATAAGATTAACAATCCGAACCCAGGGCTCAGTAGTATTCCGTCAGCTGGCTTCGGTTGACATGTCAACAATAACGAGCGCGGGGCGAAGAAGCTATGAAAATGTAACTGCTATAACAAAGTCAGTGCTGCACACGTTACCTTTTGGTCCACTGGTGTCTCCTCGGCTGTCTGTGTTTCTTCGTTATTTTCCGACATTTCTGTATTTCCGTGATCTCCCACGCGATATCTAACATTAGTCGACTCGAGACTCGTTTAACAAGTGATCTACAAATCCTCTGCTGTGACTTTTCGGTGTACCCACACGAGTCCTGTCGACTGCCGAGCGCGCGCACTCCCGCACAAAAAAAAAGGTACTACGTCACAGGCGGAGACACCATGCGCGTCCACGTTCGGGCACTCCTGCCTCCTCCCATAGTGCTGGGATCGGATTTGCATTGCGTAACACACCGATCAGCTGTTAGACCCATGTGCTGCTGCACAAATCCAGATTTCTGCCAAATAATCCTCAGATTTGGAGCATGATGAATGCAGCACTGACCAACACAGTGTAGTGCATTTTATGTGTCAATATTATTTCTTCATGCAGTGCGTTTAGAGACTGAAATATGCGGTAGCTGCTGACATTGTGCTATATTGCAGGTGAATTTAGCAACACGGCATACATAAGAGAAACAAACACGTTCGGGTCAACAGCAGACTCACAGTCTGACTTTGTCACCATGCAAAAAAAGTAAAAATTCAGTGACTGTGCAGGTGCATTTTATAGCCTAGTCACAGTGAGTGGTCGCCATATTAAAGGACCACCACCAACTGTCAGCAGTGCTCTTGACAGCTGTTGTAGATTGCTGTGTGTAGTCTTACTACCTCTAAATATTAATACAATACTTTTAGGGGATGCAGTTTCGTCAAATAGATTTCTTTCACATTTTAGATTCATATTTCAAACAAACATGACATTATTGCTTTCTTCTGAGCCTGAATTTGTCAAATATAAGCATGTGCTGTTGTAAAAATACTCTTAATGCTCTTGACCAATAACACTCAATTACCATGATAAATGTGTTCAGGATCTGCCACTCCACAGATATGTCGTGTAAGAGGAGTTAGCTCAGTGTTTGTCCGCTTTGTCCACCGATGGCCTTAATTATAATAAAATAAAAACGTTGACTTCTGCTATATAATTGAAATATCACCTGTAAACCATGCACCATGTTACTGATTGTAGCAATTTTGGTCCATTATCACCACCTGTTTTTATAATTAATCCAAAAACCCTCAGCAGTGCCACGGCCCTGTTTTCTCATAAATTGCCGTTTGGAACCAAATTTAAAGCAGAATAACCTGTTTTGTTCCTTTGATTCCTGTGTGATTGTATGGAGACGTAGTGTAATAATAATAATAATAATAACACCAAAGAGACAGAGCAGCTCACAGATTGCTTTAGAAGATAGATATATTTTTCAGATTTGAATATTAATGTCAAAAATACATACTATGATATACAGTTTGCACTACATCATCTTAGCATGACAGACGTCACAAGTAGTAACTGAAATATTAATTTAAATATTAAATAAACTGATGGTAAGTGAATGTGTAAACACTAAACTAAGATTACTCTTTCTATTGCAACACTGTAAGAGGTTCTGTAACAGTACAAAAGTATTAGAATATTACTATTTTCTGTTTCATTTCCAGTTATGAGAAGAAAAAAAAATCCACAGTGAACATTTGATGTTTTGCTGTGATGCTTTCAGCTGAATGATTGTTCAACTTCTTTAGTGGTCCATGGTATGTTTTTCTTTTGGACGAGCGAATGATGTTCCTCTTCCACTCCCTCTGCTCCGAGCTCAGGGATCACAGGCTTCACTTTCAGGTCAATCAATCTGCTCTTCAACAATTAAAGGGCCTCGTTTTGCATTTATAACCAAATGAATTGCGACTGCACACTGGTTTATCATGTTGAGTCCAATTTACGTTTTGATTCGAGTACAGTAGCCTAAACTCTGCGGAAATCTTTGAAGAGTCTAACTGCTTCTGTAGACGATCACTGGTCTCTCCTCTCCTGCCAGACGCTGGAGGGGATACACACAACAGCAGGAAAACCAACAACCTATCACATCTGGTGAGGCCTTCTTAACCAGGAGAACTGGACCTGAAACATACTCTATAATTGTAACCTCTGACCTGAACTCTTTGTGCAGTTAACAAAGAACACCATTTCCATCAAATCTCCCAGGCTCTTAGAGCCCCCCCCCCTCCCCCCCTTGTCAGTTCTGGGTGACAGGAGGGATGAAACATAAGATATATTTGGGCACATGCCAGGTGAGTCTTGTGAGACTGCAGTCCTTCAATTTTCTTTTAGAAGGGTTTGTCTAGCCATGGGTTGCGTAAGAGTCTATCGCTGGCATCAAGGTGTGATTGAAGCTTCAGTAGTCGCCTGCCAGCTGGAGGAGGGAGGGGGTTATGTCTCAGCAGCGGGGAGAGAATGGCGGGTCAATAGGGGACTCTGTGGAGGACTGGAGCTCGTAGGCAGCTCCACTGTCCACCTCCATGGACTTCCTGGAAAACAGCAGACGGATGTCCCGATGGAGGTAGATCTTCCCAGACTTAGAACTATGGAACCTGGTTCGAGATTGGAGAGGGAGACGAAAGACACCAGAGGAGAAACATCACCAAAACAGTTGCTGCATGTATTCCAGTTTTGATGTGCACTCGAGATGAAAGGAGAACTTGCCTCAGATGAACGAGGTAGCGCAAGGTGCGTCCCTGGCCGAGGGGCTTCCTGCTGGTCTGATTGTTTGTGTCACGGCGGACGGGAACAGAGAAGGTCCTCTGGCGCAGGAAGGTCTGGTGTCCAGCTGGCATGGCTCGTAGGTCGTACATCACAACAAACATCTTCACCACTGTCTTGTTGGGATTGAATAAGGTCTGAAAGGCAGAACCGGAGAAGCATTGGGAGGATTTACGCAGGTTTCTTTGTGACCTGACTTCAGCGATCTAAAACAACACAACATGCTGTGAAAGACACATGAAATGAACACCACACTATACATATCATCCTTATAATATAATACGTATATAGAGGAAAATGTCACCTTAGATGATGTATGTTCCTCTATAACCACTAGGGGTTGCCCTTTCCCTTTGTTACTTGGTGTAATCTGCTCTTTGTTCTCAGCCACGTGTGCGCCACGATGCAGATATTTCACATAAATCTATATGTTCAGATCATTTCTACATTTGTGGAAAAAGCTGAATGTTTCCTCACCACTTGAATGGTTCCTGATGGAGGTACACGGTAGCCCCTTTTCCCCAGGGACTCCAGATTGATCACACCCTGTGAGAAACACACGACAACAGCTGTGTCACAGACAGGCATTCAAAGGTAATACACACCTGTGTGCAGATACAGCTCAAGGCTCAGTCACACAGGCTTTTTACAGTATTATTGATTGACTAACTGGGAACAAATAATCTCACCATATATGGTGAGGGAGCGTTGTCATCGGATACACTGTAGAAGGAAACCTCCACAGGTAAGGTCATGTGACTCGGGCAGAAGGACCCGCTGGCCCCAACCTCTGCTGTGAAACCCTCCACCAACCCTAAAGGCTCCAGGCGGTAGTTCAGCACACACTCCTGGGGAAACAGTTCAAGATTTAAATTTTTGTTTTACTTAAGATGAGATAAAATAAGTTCAGATAAAATAATCCTTTATTAGTCTCGCAGCGGGGAAATTGACAAGATCAAAACAAGTATTATAAATAACTAAAATAAATATATATACATATATATATACATACACATATACATACACATACACACATACATACATACACACACACACACACACACACACACACACACACACACACACACACACACACAGAACAATGACTGTATTGCACGGATGTTTAGTGTTGTCTACTGGGAGCGTGATACTTGGTAATTGTAATTGAATTACTGTGCGTGTTTATATGTTCTACCTCAAAGTTTCCCAGCAGACTGAGACCGACAGGTGGAGCGTTGGCACTGAACAGCTGCTGTGAGTCCTCGGTGTACCCCTCTCCCTTTGGACACACCCTGAAGGGTTAAAACACACACACACGCGCTCTCGTTCAACTTGTTTTCATGGCGAGATGCGTGCAAGAGCATGTTAAGATGTTTAAGGTGACAAGCATTCCCTGGTGTGTCTGAATAGACCTGCGTCCAGGGTGAGATATAAAATGATCTCAGACTGAATTTCATGTTTGTTACTCCGATGTCGTAATTTACTGAAGGAAAGGGCAGAACAAAGTAATTAGTCCATTGTTCACTCAAATATTTTGTTATATATTCTTTTTTAAATCAAGCTAATTTACGAGAATAAAAAAACAAAACAAAAAAAGAATATATGGAGAGCACGACAATGGCTTTTGCCTGCCTCAGCCAAACTGACAAGAAGTTGCCCGGTTGCTAAAATGAACTTTACAGAAGCACTGCGTTACCACCCACATCTGCTGTGTGTAGGCAGCTCCGTCTATATGAAGCCAGCTCAGTTCTGTCTGCCATTTTGAGCAGAATGTGTGCGATTCTAGATGCAGCCACAGTACAGCAGAGCTTCAGCAGGTGGCAGCGTGTCAGCAGAACAGGGCTGACCTAACCTCAGCACTCGGAACAACACAAAGACAATACTTCTCAAACCTGCTGCTGATTCAAGGCTACGTCAGCGTGTTTGGTTTAAACACACCTCCTCTCTTTTATCGATCCCTTATACGCTGCCTTGCTGGCACTTAAACATAGTAACAGCTGAAATGTTGCACAGTGAGAAAAACAAGTTTTAAAATGATGCGAAGTATGAGTAACTTGTTCCAGATGGTACTATAACAAACAGATGACGTGGGAGATAAGTGTAAAACAAAAATGTTGTCTTTTAACTGTTACTAAGACTGCATTAAACCCGTGAAAGTATCCCAACCTTATCCTCGTGGACAAACTGATTCAGAGTCTGTTAACTATAGTAACAAAGGGTCCCAGGTGAGAAAATGTGTACCTTTTCCCATAGGCCCAAGGCAAACCCTTACAGCCAGCCAGAGAGGTGTCCAGATCAAAGTAGCCCGTTTGGTTTTTCCTCTGAGGAACCTGCAGCACACAAACGACATGATTAACACAGAGCAACCTTCACAGTACCTGGGTCAGAGCTTGGACTATAAGATATACTGCATATTGAAAATCTAGGGCTTGTCTTGGCTTTTGTAAAAGATCCAAACGGCATCATAAAGAATAACCGATTGCAAAGTATTAAAGGTATGACAAAATGTGTGCAATATGATGTCATGGTGTGTATGTGAAAATGAGTGAGCTGGTGTGTTGGCGAGACCGTGTGACACCGAGTGTCTGTGTGTAAATTCGAGTGTTTATATGCACGAGTTGGACCGATCAGAAGGCAGGAGACTGATATGTAGGAGTGTGTTAATCTGACAAGCTTACTGAGGTTGATGAGGCACAGATGAGTCACGTGCCCCACCTGCCTATGTGAGTGTGTGTGTGTGTGTACACATTAACCTTGGCTTACAACTCAGTGGACCAGCAGCAGCAACAGCAGCAGCAATAAAAGCAGCTGCCAGATACTTCAAAGTCTCTTTACGACGAGGATTCACAGGCTCTGGTGAAAGTACTGTGAGTAATGCTTCAGATGGCTTGAAATAAAGGGCAGTGAGTGTGGTGTTATGGCAAACTCAACTGCCCGGACACCGACAATGACTGAGTCAGTAAGTGTTTGTGACTTTGAGCATGCATGTTAGCGGTATCTTAACAAAGCACAATGACTGTGTTTCACTGTGACGATGTGTGTGTGTGTGTGTTTCTTACAGGGCTGGAGAGCAGAGGCAGGCCAGTACAGGGGTGGAAGGCTTTGGTCGCTGTAGCATCCAAAGAGTGGTGATTCTGTTTCTTCCAGCTGTTGCAGGGGCGAAGCGGAGACGGGCTGTGGGCTCGCTGGGGAACAGAGATGGAGACAGAAGTTAGGACAGTTTGCAAGTCAACTGAAACGATCTGTGTTCATCTAAGCATGTTCTCGTATATCATATGCCGTCTTGATTACCACTGAAGTCTCATCCGCTCCCAGCAAAACACTCAGAACTGAGCGGCGTCTATAAACGAGGAGGTTCCTTCTAGTTTGACGAGCTAAATTGTAAAAATGTGACGCCTGTAGTGACCTATTATTTCTGATATTAAGTAACAGTACTTTAGTGGATAATTTCAGCCTCACAATATTTTATTTTCCGGAATGACTCACGTGTTTAATCAAATATAGAACTTCCACGAATCATAGCTAAATGTATATACCTGTTTTAGATTACTACTAAGAAGAATAGTTAAACCTTTTTTGCGGATATCACAATAAATATGAAGCTAGCGCCAGCAGCCAGTTAGCTTAGCTTAGCACAAACACAGCCAGACTAGCCGTTTCCCCGTTTACAGTCTTTGTGCTACGGTAAGCTAACCGGCTGCTGGATGTACCTTCATAATTACTGTTCAGACATGAAAGTGGTATCGATCTTCTCTTCCAACTCTCGGCAATAAAGCAAATAAACTTGCCAAAATGTTGAGCAATTCCTATTTTTGTGATGCAGTTCAACAAAGGCTCCTTTAAACGGGGACAGGGCACGACAAAGAATTGCATTTTAGTAAATGGGCTATGACTCAGGCGTATGTGCACAAACAATGTCCTTTAAAGTGAGGAGTCCCTTACCAGGACAGTAGAAGGGGGAGTCATGTCTGGACTGGAGGTGATGGAGTATCCGGCCATCGAGGGTGCCTGGTTCTCATCCTGCAGGGCAGAGGCCTGGGCTGGTGCACAGAACTGCACCTGGGACTGAAGCTGAGGTTGAGGCTTGCTGTGGTTGTGGCTTATGTTACAGTTCATGGCTGGGCTGGCATCATTGCAAATCCAACTAAAGATCTGGGCATTCCTTGGGCTGTTCTCAAGGACATGGGAGGCAGAAGGGGTGTCATGGCTGCTGTCTGTCCTGACTACAAGCTTTTCCTGTGGGGGAGTTCGTAAACACCGACCAGCCTGGGCGTGGGACTGGCCTTTGAATGAGGGTTCTTCAAGTGTAAAGTGAGCACCATTTTGGGCCCTGGGACAATGGCATTCGGTCCCCGGATCACCCGGGGGCTCGTCTGTGCAAACGGGTGCATGTGTGGCAGCGGTGCGAACGCTGCCTCTGTGAGTTTCATGATGGCTGGGTATGTGGCCGTTGGCGGCAGTGTGTGAGGCCTGTGGGATGTGTGTGGTGTGCGAGTACGTGCGGACCGTGTGTGTGACTGTTGTCGTGTGCGTGTGGTGCAGATGGCTGCCGCTCCTGCTGTGCCTCGGGGACAGAGAGGGGACGGACAGTCTCTCCTGGATGAGTCTAGTTATGTCTTGTACTGCCTGGGCGATCAGGGAGCTGTCTCTCTCCCCGTCCTTTTCCTTCTCTTTCTCATCCTCTGTGTCTCTTGTCTCTGTCATTTTCAGCTTCCTGCACGCTGCAGGTTTAGGGGAGGAGCACTCCCATTTGTTGAAAGAAGTGTCAGTCACGGGCGTGTTGAAGTGGCCGGGCCACACGCGTCCCGCAGACTCATAGGGCGGTACCTCGGGCTCTTTGGTCTTACTGGCAGTTATGTCGTCATGGTTGTTGCCCCACGTGGCTTTGGGAGGGTTGTCAGAAGCAAAAAGGCCAGGGGGAAGTGGCGGTGCTGTAGGGTCGCAGAAGTTGAGCCTCTGTGCGATGCGGGCAATTACTTCCTGTCTCTCCTGCAGCAGGGAGCCAATCAGTGGGTTTGTTTCGTTTGCAGGCCTTGGGGAGGGACAACGCGGCGGCTCAGCCAAGGAGAAATTCTTAAAAGCTCTCAGTGGCTCAGGGATGGACCCCTTTGACCTATCACTGCTGTTGGTGCCAGACCCATAATCCTCCACTTGTGTGGGGTCAGATGAACCATTGAGAGCCAAGTACAGCCACTTCCCTGCCTTGCTTGTGGGAAGTGGAGAGGGCGAGTGGGAGCGGGAGGGCGTGGGGGAGCGAGAGGACCTGTGGAACCGTGGAGAGCCCTGACGTTGGGGGATGTTCACCTGCGGAAGCTCTCCATTCTGATATGTGTGGTCCTCACCTGGCTCCTGGCTCTTCTTGCTGTAAGGAGAGGAAACAGCCGTGTGGGGAAGGCTATTAATGGGGATGTTGTTGATGGGGAGATGAGGAATGGGTAATCCATTGAGGAGAAGGCCAGACATGGGGTTGGAGCTCTTGCTGTACATGTTAGAGTTGTAAAGGAGGTCGTCTTTTCTGGGGTCCTGGCTCTTTTTGTGGGTGGGCAGGCCACCATGGCTGTTGAGGTTTGGGTTGAGGCTGGCGGTCTTGCTGTAAAGCGGAGGCAGGCCGGTATGGATGCTGCAGGCCAGGGTGGGATAGGTGGGTTGGCGTGGGAGTGACTGGACACGGAGCTGCATGGCAACACTCTGGGACACATCTGGAACCGGGAAAATGTGTTCTGAAGGCGGCTGGGAGAACTGCCACACCAACTCCTCATCAGCAGCACTGATCCTGTTTGACAGCGAGAGAGCGAGAGAGATTCACACGCCATCGTTAACTTTTAAATCTTAAAATATCCAGGAAGTGTCAGAGCCTCCAGAGATTCAGTTTTACTTCTTCTGATTCAATTTTTCAACACAAAAAGTTACGAAGAAGACTACTTTAGATTAAGTTTCCCGTGGCTTTAACAATCTGGTGCAACAAACCACCAAAGTAATCATTGAGTGCCATGTCTGACCTGTAGAGGATGTTTCTTGGGACGATACCATGGGAGGCGCTGAGCCAGGCGCTGAGCTGAGAGAAGAAGACGTAAGAGCGAACAGCCAACAGCAGCGTCTTCTCCTCAATGAAGCGATCACCGCTTCTATTAGAAACACAGTTAGAAAGAGCAGGAAACGTGCCAGTATGTCAGGTTAATGAGAAAACTGTTCAAGGATGTGTTGGTTTTTTTGTACACAATTTCCCCCGTTTCTACACGTCGCTAGGAAAGTGGGTCAATTTGTAAGGCTAATTAACCATCCGAGTGCCAAGTTTAATTTTTCATTTCTTTTTTAGCCGTCACCTTTAAGCTATTCTGTACATTACAGAAACAATAAAACCTGCACGGAATGTTTTTATCAAACATAAACAAGTAGGGATTTCACAGCTCTTGTGGCGGTTTATACAATGTTTTGGGGGCTAAATAGCGTTTTCTTTGGATACAGCCGTCTAACTACAAACCTTCTAAGTGAAACGTACCATGTTTGTCTTGTAAACAGCAGACTTTAAACTAAATGCTAGAAAGCATATTCTCATTTCTATCAGTACAACATCTCTCTTCCAGCATTACCCATATTTCAATAGTAAGATCATGTGTGGAGGCTTATGTGTGTATATCAGCCTCACTGTCTTGGGACTGGCTGCAGGGTCCATCGCTCCAGCAGCAGAGCGTCTTGTTTGATGATGGGGTCGCTGATGGGGTCGCTCGGGGGGCACTCGTCACCATAGCAACAGTCTGGCAGGAGCATGACCTCGATCATGATGGGGATGCTGTTCCTCCAAAGCAGGATCACCTCCGAACGGGTTCGCCTCGCCTGCCGACACTGGACACACACACAGGTGGAGGGTTAGTGTTCGTTACTGAATGTCAACGCCCGGGCCTCGAGCTTCAGGGGCAAAGCAGATGGGACCCACAAAGAGACTCACTTACAGATGAATGTCTCAGAGATATTATTTTGGTCACATCTCAGTTAAAAGCCATGTTGTAAATGCTAGCGTTTATAAAGTGTATAATGTCTAGTTTTTGTGCAGTTTGAAAGAGGTGTGTGTGGTGTCTTGGGTGCCGAGTTCAGAGTTATCAGTTATCACTAATATCTCAAAAACATCAAACAATATGTCGAATGTGAATCCCGTTGCATAAGAGGGCCTAAAATAAAAAGGCTCATGACTTGAATGACGCAAATGAAGCAGCAACAACAACCTCTAGTGAAAGGAGAAGAGAGTGCCTTCTGTTCACACTTTAGGTGTGCGTGTGCGTGTGCGTGTGTGCGTGTGTGTGTGCGTGTGTGTGAACGCGCTACCTGGGGCAGTTTGTCGCTGCATTCGTGCTTGTGAAGAGGCGGCATGGCCGACTGGGCTGGCGGACAGTGCAGCCCCTCGGTTCTGCCCTTCACAGAATATTCTGGCGTCCGTCCCTCTGTGATGAGCAAGGTGAGAAACACCAGGAACTCCTCGGCATCGTACTCGAAAAACTCCTCCGTTGCATCTAGGAGAGGCAGAGACACGAGGAGGGTCAGCGGAGCTTTTCAAATCACTTCACATCCAAACAGAAAAACAAGGAACCAATCGGAGGACAGCAGCAGGTAAACTACTAATCTGTCAATGCTTCGACAGATGCAGGGGGGGGGGGGGGGGGGGGCAATACAGATGCAAACAGACAGCCGCCTGCATTGACATGCATTTGCTCCCATTTACGTCTGAATGGGTTTCACCGCAGTAGATAAGGATATTTAACTTTGTTTGGAAAGACTTGTTTGGAGAAGGGATGGGGGGGGGGGGGGGGGTGGATGACATAACTTTTCCAGTCTGACTGCTTAAGTGGAATATATTTAGACCTCCCATGTCAGCTGAGCAGGGGTGTGATGCCACACACTGTATCTCTCTTATACAGTACACACACACAAGTATAGACAATGCTCACACTGACGTCATTCGCAGTCATTGTGAAGAACACTTGCAAACAAAAAAACAAAACATGACAGAACAACAGAAATAGTAGCGTCATACTGCACCACACGGTGCGCCACCAATTTTGCCAGGGTGGGGTTGGGCGGGGCCAGCATGGTGACCAGAACCTGGCAGGACAGAGAGCTGAGTCAACCTTCCACCATTCAGGAACAGACTATTCGCAAATTACGTGGAAGCAGAAAGGACACTAACAAGGTTGTCTCGTTCAGGTCTGGTTGTCTCGTTCAGATTATGGCTCATTCTGAGCCACCCTGCTGTGCCCTACTAATCACAACAACCAAGTTTCGAGCAGTTTGAGCAGGGTCGAGATGGGGGCGGTAGTATTAGGTCACCAGTCAAATGCTACTAGCTGTGACTCCTCAGTTTGTCTCCTGAAAACCAAACTAACTAAATCCCGGTCTGTTTGTGTTGTAATTGAAGCGAAGCGCTAAAGTAGGGTATTTTTAGCCCAATGTTGAGGCACCCGTCTTAGCGCTCTTATCTCCTGCGCTCCTCTAGAGAAAACTCCCAGAATCCCACAGGTCAGCTGACACACAACAGCTCTGAGAATCACAGCTTTCTTTCTTTACAGCACACAAGAAGACACACTCATGTAAAGAAGCCGCCTGCCTACAATCTCGAGCCCTCCCCCTGCCTTCATTTACATCAGAGTCAAACACATTTTAGGACACGATGATGTGGATACTTGTTTCATATTTGAATCATTTTGAGGATGTCAAGTCCTCATCAGGCTAGAAGTACAAAATACACACACACACACACCCTGTCCTCCTCACACCAGAGCCAGGCTGGCCAGAACAGAGTCCCTCTCAGCTGGCTCTGCAGAAGTGTGATCTACGAGCTGAGCTGCTGCTGAATGCATGTGCTTGTGTGCTTGTGTGCGTGTGTGCGTGTGTGTGTGTGCGCGTGTACATATCACAGTGATCCAGCCAGTCACGCACATTCCTTCTCAGGGAACTCCTCCTACATGCCTTTGAGCTGCTGCTGCACGTGGAGAGAGGCGCAGTCCAACACAAAACATGAGGAGGGAGGAGAGGGGAGGTAAGGAGCGGGAGGAGGAGGAGGGAGGGGGTCTGGTAGCCAGCTGTAGGCTTAATAAGCGCAGGGTGAAAGGGATGAAGGCGACATTCAGGGACAATCGCCTTCTCTTCGTTGCCTGGAATCGGAAAGGCTTGAACAAAGGGAGCAAGGGACCAACGGTGAGAGAGGAAAAGGGAGCGAGAGGAATAGAATGTACGACAAAGGTCAAGTGTCACGGTCACAGAGCCCATCACCTTCACATGATGGGTGGCTTGAATGTACGAGATATACAGCAGTGGGCAGTGTAAAGTGTTCCCAGTTCACACTGGGAAAGGCTGCGGTTCCTGGTCGTATTTAGAGACATTGTGCTCAAGGTGACGCTCCAAGAAGGAGGCCAGAAGCAAAGGAAGAAAGGAAGCACGGGTGGATGAAGGAAGGGAAGTAAAAGAGTGATTAAGGGAGCAGTGGAAAACAGCATTTGTCAAGCTGTGTGCTACAAGCAGAGCCCTGGTGATGTGTGCATTGTGGGTTTCAAATTGCTGCTTTCTAGGAAAGGCCAACCCAGGAAAACATACAGACACACTGCTAGAATACACATAACAAAAAAGACACGAAGACACAGTGAAAAAACAACCGCACCATCACCAAACATGTGAACCAACCCACTGAAAACATAGACACACACATAGCAACACGCACACATACACATGCAGTGCAGCATAAAGGACTAGTGATGGAGGCTTTGGATAAAGGGGCCCAGCCCATAGATGAGAGCTGTCATTCTTTAGGGCGTCGTGACTGAATAGAACATTCCTATGAAGACTACCTACACACACACACACGCACACCTCAGCTTTTGCCGTGTGCTCGGGCCAAGAGATTAGTATAGAGTCATGTGGAAGAAGGCCTACCGGACAAGAGTGTTCAGAGTAAACACGCCTGCAGTGCACACTGTAACACACCGAGGAGTGATTCATCATTACCTGAGACCTGTCAGAGAGGCAAATGAGTCAAACACGTCAGCGCCTGGTCCAAATGGTTATGGCAGCGAGTGAGGTTCTGAAGCTCGTCGTTTGAATACATGCTGCTGGATTCAGTTTTAAACAGAGAGACGGATGGGAAGACGGACAGAAGGAGAGCGAGAGAGAGACACTAAGTGGGAGACACGTTCATATAAGCAGACCCATTAATCTGTGCACTGCGGGCACACAATCACTGCATGGTTGGCCCTCTTTCTACTGCAAACGCTGGTCTGCTGCTCTGCAGACACACACACATATACTCACAGCTAATTTGAGTGCTGTGCAAGAAGCCATATGGCAAAAAAACACTCCCGTCCGTCCTCTGTTGAGCCGGTGCGGCTCACTATGTCTGTCATTTGTTTGCGACATCGTTTCATTCAAATGAAGCAGAGAGCACAGTGAGAGTCTAGCTGGTCTTTCCTCATTAGTGATCCGTCTGGGGGGGGGGGGGGGGGGGGGGGCGAGAGACAAAAGCCAGCGGCAGATGAGGAAAAAAAGAAAAAGAAATACATGCTGCTGGAGTCACAGATCAAGGCCTTAGCCGGAACAAAACGCTGATGAGCGCACCTGTGGCTAGACTACAGGTTATCAAAGACTACGGCATTACACACACACACACAAGACGAGATATTATACTGCAGCAACCGGGGAGAGACGAGACATACTCCAGAGGGAGCGAGAAAAGACAGAGGAGCAGTCGAAAGGGCAGATAGGAAAAACGCACTGTTAGTTGAAAAGGCAGACAGGAAGTCAAATTAACGAGGTTTCCAGTTAACCGTTTGAAACCTGGCAGAAAATAAGGGAATTGGGCGGCATTTACATCATGTGAGTTGACCTGATCTTTCTTTTGTGAGATTGTGAGCTTAAAGTTGTTACGGTTCTGTTGTGACGTATCGTAAAGATGAAAACATGAGTCTATTTGTTGTGGTAGTGGTCGACAAATGTATTACAGTCTAAAGCGACCGTTAAACTTTAAACTAACACAGAACTGAACAAAAACAACCTACACAAGAATCAGACAAACAAGGCAGACAGGACAACACAGAGACAGCTTACTCGTCCTTCTGTCTTTCAGCCTGAGTGTATCGGGACAAATCACTAACAATAGGGCGTTCAGATTCTACTTAACTTTGTATAAAATATCCAAGCGTAATATTCAAATCAATTTCAATGTGTGACAAAAATAAACACTTCAAAGAATGGCTAGCGTGGTACACTTGTCACTGATTTGTCCCAGTTCACTGGCTGTGAAAGTAAACAAATAACTGTCCACACTAAAGGCCCTCACGGCTCCAATGAGTCCATTTTCTCAGAAAGATAAATAACAAAACTAAGAGAACAAAGGTCGGTAGAAGTAGACCAATTCCTTGATGAAAAACAACACAGCAAGCACACCAGAGGGTTTTGAAGATGTTAGACTTGCTGTGTTTAAAATCATCTGAGGTCCTTACTTGATATGATTTAAGACGTTTACATTTTGTTTCTGGGACCTGCAGACTGTAGATAAGCAGCCTGCCCGGAGGCTGTGTGCTCGAGGCATTTCCAGGCAGCTTCCACACTGCAGAGGCAGCAGTGTGCCGAGCTCGCTGAGGTGTGTCGGCTTAACACACAATGATATCAAGCGCCTTCGGAATGGAACTGAACAGTGACGGTTCAGGGTTCCTTCCCGACTGCAAATTCCTCATTCTGATCAGGTACAGCACCGGATGTATATTTTAACAATTTTCTGCTCATATTTGCCAATGTATCTACATAGACATATTGTAAAGTTTTGTATATATATATATATATTTATATATATATATGCAAACGATTCTGCCATGCTTTGCATTCGCAGGAATCTCAGCTGCAACAAACAAAGCACTTCTAAATTCCCCATAAGTTGCTCAACAACTCACCAGATCGTGTTCATCTCTTGACCTGTGCGTGAGGAGAGGGAGCAAAAACCGACACAGATGTAACTTTAACACCAGCTCTCATTCTTATTCTGTTGCGTGGGACTTTGTTGGATAATGATGAAAAAAAGTCAAACACGCTTTTATGCATGCATGTTCGTACAGTTACCAGCAAAAGTGTGTCATCGTAGGAAAGACCACAGAGGCAACACTGTTTGTGATTGCAAATGTTTACCCTGGGAATAGCGAGGCAAAATTGCAGTTTCAATTCTCAGTGAGAAAATTTGAGATGTGCAGCCCTAACACACACACACATACCTGCACTTCTATCACGAATACACAGAGGCAGAATGGGAGATTACACAGACAGCACTTCCATGCCAAATCTCTGTACTGCAGCCCCCGGTAAGATAAATATAGACACAACTTGGTAGCTCTCCCCTTCTCTCTCTCCCCCTCTCTCTGATTTTTAAAGGGCAGGTTCTTAAAATCAATTATTTGATGACTTTGTGATGGTGTCTGCAAGCAGCGGCCATGTTAAAAAGGGGCGGATGTGGTGAATGCCTGAAGTCAGGGGTGTGAATCTCTTGGCACCTCACGATTCGATTCTGGCTACGATGCGAATAGAAAACGATTATTTATTCATCTTGATGCATAAAAAAAAAAAAAAAAATACATTATGTTCTTTTTCTCTCACTGTGACTATCTGCTATTTTTAAAACACTGCATATTTATGATACATAATTTTAAAAAACAGATTCATTTATTTCCATTATCTCTTGACAGTTCAATATTAGTAACAAATAGAAGAGATGTGTTAACTGGACGGTTTAACTTCCAAGCACAAGAAAATAAATAAAATCGGGCCTGTAGCTGCATCCTCGTAGTATAAACAGAAATCAGCATGTGCTGAGTCACGTGACATAACAAGTTCACCTTATTCACAAATAAACAATACAGACAATCAAATCCTCCTGTTTTGGGCAATGAGCAGTCAGCTCTCGTACAAAACTATCGCTTTCTGAACCATGTGGTGGAACACAGTGATAGAGTGCGTGGGAAGATCACACATAGCTTGTTTCTTCCATCTTACCATCTTTCCTCAGTGGTTCCGTACATTTAGCTTTGGTTGTAGAGTCTCGCTGTGTCTGTAAAAACGTCGAGATTAATGTTGCATCTCGGTTCCAAAGTGTGCAACATAGCGCCAAAGCTCTGGTTCTCCATGAGTAGTGGCGCATCGTTGGCAAAAAGAAGAAGCAAAACGCTTCCATACCATAGTTCTTAAGCTCGGGGTGCCGGTGGGATTTTATCCATATTCGGCTGCTCGAGCTCAGCCTCTCTAAACAAAACTCAGCTCATGTTTTGTTTAGAAAGTAAACAAGACGCACGTGGATTACGTCTGTTGCGTTCAGGGGCCGCGGTCAAGAATAGAAAGCACAGCGTCGCAGAATTGTCACAGGCGATCACAACGTTGAGAATTGAGTTTGAAATGTCCGATTATTGAGTTTTCTGCAAGAGAGAATCGCGATGCATCTTAGAATCGCGATGCATCTTAAGAATCAATTTTGAAATATATGTCATACTGGGCTCCTTTGATTTCTATGTTTTGAAATCTATGAATATTTGGAAATCACAAAAGCAGCTACCCTAAAATCCACCCGAGATGTTGTTGTAAGCAGCTATCCCAAGACTACGAAAGCACACAGCCGGTTTAAGGTTTTCAAATGCAATGGTGGCAAAGCAGGTGGCAGATCCGAAGTGTCAGCAGCTCTGGCCACTGCTTTTCGCCACCATGGGAATTGTTTGCAATGCTGTTTTTTCTGTTCCACAGCCAGTTCTGCAGTCTGACTATATTTGGAGACCAGCTGGTCTTCAACACCAACTGAACACTGCATCTCCTTTTCCCTATCTGAAGGGTTTCTATGAGCACTTCACAGCAAACGTGCAAGACAAGATAACTTCCAGGCCCTAAAGAGACGCCACATAAGACACTCCGTATGTACTGTATGCATCCACTCACTCCATGGATACATGGATGTGTGAACGTATGTAGTGCCATGTAGCACGATCTGGGACACACAGAACAGCCAACTTTATAACGTTCTGACCATCCACGGACATAACTTCATCTGCTATTCAGTAAAAGCCGTGCTTACATAACACTGTTCACAGGAATTCTGTGAAGTATTTCGCTTGTTAGCATAACATGTTGTACTTCAGTCAAAGCACCCTGAAACCTGCAGACACACGAGTGCTTTGTGTGCAAGCATAGCGTTTGTCGTCTTCAAGATGTCCTGCTAAAATGTAGTGCTGTATACCAACCGATCTTCCACACTGACGTTACAACTTAATTGCAAATTCTGGTAGTTCGGAGGTAAAGTGGCGATTGATATTGCTGAGTCTTTTCATGTTCCTCAGAACGGTGTTGAAAGGCAGAACTAAATAAACCAGTACGACAACAGACCAAGGAGTCTTGAGGCGTCTAGCGATGGTGTTGTCATGATTTAAAGCATATTGTGTCTTTCACTTCCCATGTTGAGAACATGAAGATGGGCAAGAGATGCCTGAAGGTTTGAACAGCTGAGATATATATATATATATATATATATATATATATATATATATATATATATATATATATATATAGCCACCAGCTAGGAATATGAAGCCTGAGGTTAGATTTGATGACATATTTTCGGCAGCTAGACATTTTAGATTACTTCACAAGAAATAAGTTGACTTTGCTTATTAGTACGTCTGAGGAAAAATCTACTAGTCCCCAGGAGCCAACGCAATACTACAAGAGTATACTATCAATATGCAAGCAGCAGGATTTAAGACAAATAACTGAGCCCCGTGGCAAAGCAAAACAGCATCACTTGTCCTTTTAAAGTCTGCGTCTTTGTACGTGATAGTGAGCTGCAGCTTGACAAGAAAGTATTTAAAGACAATTAATGCTCCTGTTATGCTCAGTTAGTGGGTGTTGTATGACACACACCGTGTACACACACACACACACACACACAGCATATGCCTGTGTGAGAGCACGTCGTTGTGCTCTGACTGTATACCATGTCCTTGCGTTGTACACAGAGACTGTTGTGTGTCCGTTAAGCTGTTTATGTGATCGTCAGTGTGTCTCAGTGTTTATGTTCCTCTTGTATCTCTTTGTTCTCCAGAAGTTTGCTGCTAAATTACCAATTGTATTAACAGGGTTAGCTGTGTTTCCATTGCATTTCATAACATGGTCATTGCCAGCTCACCTTTCCTGTTTTTGTCTGCCTTTTGTTACAACATTAAAAACAACAAAAACACTGGAAGTGGTGGTGAAGTCTGCCAAGAAACTGGCGTGTTTTTGCCAGAAGAATTTTGAGAATGTAAGGAAGAGACAGTTTAATGTGTTTGAAATTAAAACACATTTGTTTTAAATGACTGCTTAAAGACCCCTGGTGACTCCTGGTGGTAGTTTAGATTCTACTTTTAAGTTGTCTATGAGTAAACTAAGGCCGTTGTCTGTCAATCACTACTTGGTAAAGAAGGTTTTGTTGTAGTTTCCAATAGTATGTGCTCGTCTAGCCTTCCTCAATACATTCCCAGTTTCCTCCAGTGAAACGTTTCTTCAACTCTATAGACTTATGATCTGTCATGTGTGTGTGTGTTTCTCCCACTCTGCAACACAAAGGGGCAGATTCATAGCCCACGTAGCAACAAGCCCTGATTGGCTGAGAGGCCGTTAGTACACTTCCAGCTGAGGAAGAACCATTCTTCTGTTTTGTGAACTCAGCTGCTGTTATTCTCCCACTGCCAAAAAACAAACACACACACTCGACCCAGACAGACCCACCACCATGCCCTCTCTCTGACACGCGTCATTGTCAGCCATGAAGAAAGCTGTTGTTTAGAAGCTCAGCACACTATTGAAGTCACATGGTAAACCAGCTCTGAGCCTGTGGAAAAAACTTTTCGTCATGAGCCGTACGTACTTAACCGACAGAACTCATCTCAGCTGAAGAGGGACCTGATTCTAGAGAGCATCCATGTGCTAGCTCTATCAATTACTTCCTTCATTTAGTTCTTTACATGTCCATGTCTCCCTTTTCCATACAGCTTTCTGAAATGGCCATAGAGAACAAACATCCCGTATTTTACGAACATAGTTGCGTATTTAGGATTAGTAGGTCATCTATTTTAAACTCACTCTTGCTGCAGTTCATGTCTGTCGAGTCCATGCACACAAATCCCCAGTAAAATCACTTGTGCTGTTCAGCTTTCTTACAGCATCAGGTCGCTTCTGTAGAATGAAAGCGGCAGAAACAATGGCAGCCTATCACGGTTAGGTAACAGTGGCTGACAGAGTGCTGCATGCCTTTAACCAGGCCGGTTACAGCCTTTGATTCCGATTTTTAAAAAAACACCTGCATACTCTCTGCCAGATCCGGACCACAAAGGCTGTAAATTAAAATCCCCGACCTTGGTTAGGAATGATTTACAGTATGCTCTCTTCAACAACCATAGCAACTGCAGTCCTTGAGGAAGGTACTTGAAGCCGCTGTTATTCAGATGAGTTGCTCGGTGGCTGAAAGAGGAAGGCTGGTTTTCACTGGGCAGCTCCAAGGTGCCAACGCATTTGGCTGAGTAAATGTCAAGCGGAGAAAAAGCAGAAGAAAATGCTGTGTGCTGGAAACTTTCAAGAGATTGTATAAATGACCCATGAATACTTAATGAGGCGTACTAGTGGCTAAAGTGGACTTCAGTGCATGTGTGACATTTACATGTTCATAACAACTCATCACACTGCTCTCTCCTCAATCTTCCTCTCGTCTTTCCTGAAATGCTACAAAAGTTGATCTTCAGACGCAGTGACCTACGGGTTGTAAAAAAAGAATGTTCTGGAAACTCATTATTTTACTCTGCAGGCCACTTTATTTAACTGTGTGCACAGACAAAGTCTCCTCAACCAATTCCTACCTTCCATTTTGGCAACGTCCGACACTAAATATCTACAGGGCAGTAGGACAACCCAGCCTCTCTCTGTAACCAAAAGCCACCCTGTCCAACATGAATGCACAGGCCTTTGACCTCCCCTGTGCTGCTCATGCCAATTTCTACAAAGGAGTCCAAAATGAGCAACCCGAGCCGCGTAACGAAAAGTGTGTCAGTTGTGGCACAATCCGGGGGGGGGGGGGGGAGGGTGGGGGGGTTAACCGGAATATAACAGCTCTGGTTCACCTTCTCTCCTTTCATTAGTATACCGTATTACATGCATTTATGATCTAGAACTACCTTTTCTAAACAACATTAACAGTATGTAAAAACTAAAGCAGATGATTAACCCAGTTCAACAGGACAGACCGACTGGCAGCATGAAGCAGCACTGGGGGTGAAAGGGGAATCGCCTCGCTCATTATTGAGGCCTGTTGGCCTGAAAGCGATGAGACAATGGAGAGAAGGACAGGGGATAGTTGTGATGAGTCTCAAATTTAGTTAACCTCACGCTCTTGTGAATAAACAATGTGCCTCCGTAAACAGAGACTTGGGAGTTTGTGTAAACATGATTCTATCACTTTAAAAGAATAGTTCCCATTAGAGATGGATGAATTATCGCTGCATGGATATTCTTTTTTGTCTTGTTTAATCAGTATTAGTGGACTCCCAGAGTGACAGCACAGATTGCAGGCCATAGAAAACTCTTCAATCCAACTGTCTCTTTTTCTTTATTTCCTCATTAATTTAAGAGAAATTCTGCTGCCATTGTGCTTTAGGAACACTACTGAGAGCTAATGTTTTTCATGTCGTCATCCAGCAATCAATATATGCACGCTGATCAATCGGTCAGGCCCTACTGTCACCTCCTTCCTTTGTGTGCTTTAGATAGTAAGTCAAGCAAGCTCTCTTTCTGTCAATAAGCTTTTTGTTCAGATATTATCTGCAGATAGCGGTGGTGGAGGTGTTAAGTGCTGAGGTGTTACAGTGGCTGAAACTATGCGACGTGACTCAAAGGACGGGAGAGAAAAAGAGAGGGGGAGATACCAGAAGAGAAGACATTAATTCACTATAAAACGTCAGAAAATGGTGAAAAATGTTGTTCAGCGTTTTTCCAAAGATAACGTCCACAAATGTCTTGTTTGGCCCAAAACACAAAGATATTTGTCATAGTAGAATAAAGAAACCAGAAAATACTCACATTTGAGAAGCTGAAACCTGTTTTTCTGACAAAATTACTCAAACCGATTAATTGATTATCAAAATAGTTGGACATTAATTTAATAGTAGACAACTAAATCGATTAATTGCTGGAGCTCTAGAAGTCAACAGCAAACAATAGTTCAGGAAGTCTCTATACTACACGTTTGTACTATTTAGCTACTTCATTCACAGCCTCAGATGAAGAGAACACCACAGGGTCCAGATGGCTCTTCCTGGTCCTGCAGAGACGGCTGCCGGTTGGCTACGAGGAGCCACGGGGCCGGGAGGATGTGACGAGCACACCGGCAATAATGACATCACTGGCTCAGTGGCACCCTGGCAGCAGAAATGCGACCCATGCTGCTACGCTCAGCTTTAGCCGGTCCAACACTAAGTCTGGGCGGTGTATTTATGCGTGTCCGTACAGCTCGTTAACACCGAGCCTCGATACAGAAGAGCTGTGCTAAATGTGTAAGGATCACTGTGCACATGACCCGAAGAAGGGTCTGTGTGCTAAATAAAATGCTCTAGCATTACGTAAGAGGGTTGCTGGACTGGGAGGACTGGACGTCCAATCCAATATAGCGGCTATAGGCATGGCTAGGCTACTTACAGTCAAACCTGTCACAACATATATTTAGGCTGATTACTCCGGGGCCCTGTATAGTAAGTCACAGCTGAATGCCGACCCAGTATTGGTATTCATTGCGAAAGGCAGCTCTGAATCTCGCTGTACAATGAGGGAGTCCAACATCCATGTTCAGTGCAGCTGGGTGGTGTTGTATGGAAAAGGCGATAAGGTGAAATGCTCGTGTTGACTTCAATTAGTTGATGTAATATTGTTTATGTGTAAACAGGAATATCCTTGGGTGAGGGAAAAAATAAAACCTTTAAAATAAATCTCAATGAAATACGACATTAGGGGTTTCAATGTGTGTTTAGTTTCCAATGGTCATACATGTTATAGGTAACAACACACATGAAAAAAGACAGCACCTTCAACCAGTCCACTTTTGATTTAGCTAGAAAACTTGAGAACGGAGTGCCAGTAAATAAACAAGTCGATAAAGACAGAGGGGAAAAAAATGATACGAATGAACTCCCACTGTGTGAGAGAAGTAAAACAGTAGAGAGCACCTGTTATGGCCGCCTCCCGCTATGAGGTAAATCAGTGACGAGGACGAGGCAGGTGCTGTACGGGACAACTGTGTACGTCGCTCTGGGTTATCTGGGTCTCTCGTGAGAAGGAGTGTATACTCAATGGCAGAACATTTCCAAGAAAAGTTAAGTGCAGACATTTGTTTTTCATTTAAAATAACTTACCTTTTAATCGTGAGCTTCTTTGGGGGTGAACACACATGAAATATTAGGTCTTGTGGCATGTTGTGGCTAAAAGTACGGCCATTTAATCAAATTGTAACCGTGCACTGAATTCAGCAGCACACTTGTCAAAAGTACAGATCATTTGCCAGCATCCCAATAAATGGAAATTCAGTAAAATTACAAATCTTTATCTTTAAACCCTAAGTTTGCACACGGCCCACACTGTCAGCTCCAACATTCAAAGTACTAGTTAAGCACTCGTTAACATGCTAGCTAGCTATCTCACCACATGGCACATTTCACAATGTATGGATTTGACAAATGAATGGATTTATTTGGAAAATCAATGAATCATGTCTTCTTATGATATGGCAGAAAAGTTAGTTGCTATCAGCATATGACAGAGTAAATAAAGCCTGGGCAGATAACCCCTAAGTTTCCATTTTGTTTGCGTTATTTTCCATTAATTCCCGATAGATTCCTGTTAATTCCCATGGAAAGTGAATATTCCCGGAATTTTGCAACCCTAGGCTCGGACGTCTCAGAGCAGCTGTAATCTGGTTGAGCACACGGCAGAAGGCCGGCAGTGGAGTAAATTGGGTGATGGGGAACTTGTATTCAATTCCTCCTTAAAAAGGACCAATGACTTTAAACAGGAAGCAGCATACAAAAACACAAAATAACATACGAGAGAGCAGGAGCACAGCGGCTTGCCAGCTGACTGAGTCTTTCCAACATGACTAAATCTAAAGTCATCCCTCTGTATAATGTGTGTGTGTGTGTGTGTGGAAGAAAGAGAAGGAGGGCTGTGGTTGAGGGCATAAAGGAGGAAGCACTCAGTCGCCATTCTTAGCTCATTGCTCATACATTTCACCATATGACCATCAAATACAACGTCTTTCGCTTGTAATGTCCCCTTCAGTGGTTGAGAAGAGGACCACAGTAGAGCAGAAAAGGCCTATTTGTATGGTGTAAATTCCACTGTTCTACACATGGAGATGGAAACACGCATAAACAAAATGATGTCTTTAAGGATACAAATAAAACTCCGCTTTATCACACTTCAGCTGAAACGGTTTTGAAACCCGATGAGGCGAGCCATGCGTTCCCTGACTGGTGTGAACAGGTCGAGAGTTTTTCCAACAGCAGCTCTTTAAGGGACCTGTAAAAGCTGTCAGTTGAGCCTCGTGGTTCAGCAGCACAGCGTTTATTCGCCAGTAGCAAACGGTTGGCCGTACTCTCTGCCACAGTCACGGTCTCCTCACACCCCGCATGTACTCACACACACGCCATCCTGACTCACAGAAAAACAAGGGGGTCAGATGACTCTGGTTGGGCCCCTGAGCAGAACACAAGTGCTCCTCTTCTACCTTTATAACAAAACCATGAAGAAACCTCTGCTCTCGTGAAGTCTAACTTCTTTGTTTTCATCAGGAGCTGAGGTTTGTCTAAAACAGGGTTCCCAACTGACCCCAGTTCTGCTCTTTGTTTTTCAGTTTGATAGGTACACTCGACGGCATCGTACCAATAATGTCTAAGATAATATAAGGCTGTAACAAGACATCACTACTTATGTGGCAACATCCAACCATGTTGTGGCAGCAGTGACTAAGAAACTGAATTTGAATTGTTCACATCAGCCTGACACGGGATCTGTTTATCAGGGTCAACATCAGCACACACAGATACAGTGAGGTACTGCCTGAATCTATCACCTCATCACACACCCAAAGCCTTGGCTTGACTTTCACACCCACTTGACCAGGAGGTCGTAGCCTTTGGCACTTGTTGCAGGAGTTTCAGTGTAAGACGCACATGTCTGGACTTGTCCCCCCCCCCACCTTCGAACTTAATATAGCTGGGCTCTCCTAGGAACCCTCAATCCAGCGTCAGTGCAGTGAAACCGCCTGCCTCGACTTTGCCGTGTTCCAAGCTACTCAGTAAACAGCCTCTGTCACCACTGCGGCCCGGTTCTCTGAGACCAGGGAGAGGAGAGGCAACAGAAGGGAGGTGTGTGTGTGTGTGTGTGTGTGTGTGTGTGTGTGCTGTTCTCCACCACTGGAACGGAACAATAGCCAAATAACAATCGCCCCATCGTGTCTGCCAGTCAAACAGGGAGCCACTGCTTGTAGATCAGCTTCTACTGGCTCATAATTAGAACATGACAGTGAGTGAGTGAGCAAACCTGCCGTGGTGACAATCCACAAAGGGCGAGGATCGGACTCACTGTAGCCAATCTGTCTTTTGTGGCTGATACAAAGCAGGCATACTGGAGTATTTGGTTGTAAAATAATCTCAATATTCACAGATTTGAGTCCTCAACCAACCACTCTTACAACATGCAACAGAAAGTGTTGCTGTTCACAGTTGACCCAGCATGCCGTGCTGCATTATTAGTCTATAATTACACTGTACACAGTGTCCGCCAATGTGCCCTTCATGCTGGCCAGTCACGTCACACAGATGTCTGGGTCAGTCAAGGGACGGCAGGGCAAGCCTCGGTTTAAAGTCGAGGCCGGTATAGGGCACATGTGCCTCGTGGAGTCCCATTACCAGCATATTGTGCTCTAACGAGGATCCCACTCAGGCTAGTCAGCAGCATGACTGCAGTTGCATAACCTATGCAAAAAAAACAACAAAAAAAAAAACACGATCCGACTATCCCTGATTGACTGCAGCTAATCTCACCATGACAAAGAACAATGGCCCTCCACTGCTTCCATATGGTGCTATTGTGTTGTTGACAACTGATCACGTCAGCTGTAACCCTGAATCACAAACAACTGTGTACACTCAATCACAAAATGAGCGATAGCTCGTACGACGAAGGAGCTGAAACGACACCTAATGTTAATTGTGTCAGGGCACAGATTAAGACACACAGTCCGAAATCCCCCTCATAAATGAATGCAATATTACAATTAACATAATTACTTTGAAACACTTTGTCCCCGCTTCACCTCTTACTGCAGAGACAGCGACATGTAAACAGGTTGCAGAGCATAAGGCAGGAGCCTGATTTCCACAACAGGGTGGGTGTCAAGAACACTTTGCAGCAGCCTCCTGCATGAGACCGTCAAAACAAGAGCTCCAGGAAAAGGGAAGAGCACTTGCTATGAGGCGATCTTGCAGGTTGTACGTTGATGCCGATGAAATGGGGGAAAAGAAACAGCTGACATTTGGGTTAACATCCAAAAAACTAGAGCAGTGTGTTTGTGTGCACGAGTCCTCATTGACCTGGGTCAGGTCTTTGTTAATTCACAAAACCAGTGACCAGGATGACCAGATGTTACGCAACACCCTGGCCTGGTTCTTCTCTCAGGGTGATGATGGGGGTACAGTCAGTCCACTAAAGCTGCATGCACAGCATCAAGTCCACTCTACATGTGTCTGTGTGCTCTCCACGTACCTCTCTCCGACTTCATGTTGTCCAGTGTCATCAGGTCGCCTTCAGGATCTCTTGTAGGGTCTTCTCAGTAGTCTCTTTCTCTCCACGTGGACCCCCCCCCCCCCAAAAAAACCCCTCTCTGTGACTGAGACCTGCTAGTATTAGCTAAGCAATAATATCAGCTTTGGTGCCTTGTGTGTTGGTGCCAGCTGCTGCCCCCCTATCCAACAACAAAGCATTGCTTTGTTAGCATGCTACTACTGTACGCTTCCATCGAGTCGCACTGTATTGTCCGACTAGACTAACACAAATACAGCCGATAGCCAAGTCGCAGTTAGCGTTTAGGTAATGGAGTTGTCAGTCGGCTTGCTAGCGAGTAAACCAACCGGACTACTGGTGATGTGAACTAGCACGCTGGCTACTCTCACAGCTCGTCTCAAATTCCACCACCTAAACCACAGTTACGTCGCGATGCATCTCTGTGCCCCCCTCTCCTGTAACATGGGCTACTCACAACGACTCCGGGGGGCTCGCTAACTCTTCAGTAACTAACCAGCTAACTTAATCAGTCACTTGTTTGGTTAAGCGTCTACTGGTGACGACGACCTCCCAGACACCCCGAGCCCAATACAGCGCAGGTAGCCACAGTTGAGCTGAAAATATACCGATTCCGATGACGGACGCGCTCGGTGTTTTTTTTGTTTTTTTGCTACGACGAGAGCATATTCAGTGCATTATTCTTCTCACGAAACGTTAAACCGGTGACATCAGACCGATATGATCCGCTTTCTATCCATCTCCAGCCTTCGATTAGTCGCCATCTATTTAACGTCACAAACGCCACCTGTGCTGACTTCCCTTTGCGATCTTCATGAAAACTTTTTTTTTCAAACCAACAACAAATAGACTAACGTAACTCCGCTTCGTAGCAGAGGGCAACGTTTCTTTCCCCGCGAGGGTTTACTCGGGTAGAATATGCTAATGCGGCGCCGACAGACCAGTTGACTTGCTGAAACTAGAAACACTAGGTCGATACTGACATTATTCAGACGACATGTAGATGAAACAGTGAATCCTCCTAGTCGTGATGCTCACAGTCTGCTGCCTCCCCCCCTCACTTCCCTCCCTCACTGCTTGTCAAAACAGATCAGCGCAGCTCTGGTCACGTGTCCCAACAACAGCCCCCGCCGTCACTTCCTCCAGGCCAGCCTCGCATGAACTCGCAGCCATACCAGCCGCTAAAGTTACAAGTGGTATCAGAAACCTCTGAGGAAGACACGCGTCGTGCCTGTTGAAAAACCTGAATATGTTTCTGTAAAGTTCTGTCGCGTTACTGACAGAACTGCACGAACAAGAGATGGGCTACTCTCTCTGCACGCTGATTGGTCGGTGGAATTCGGTGAGCGTTCACGTGCACACATGAGGGTTCGTTTTTTCCCCCGTCGTGAACATTTTGTTCCGTGGCTTGCTTTGGCTTATAGGACGCCAAAGATCGTCTGTGTTCAAGGTAATTCGGGTAATATGTTGTAGTTCAAAGCATTAACTGGCCAAGAGGAGTTCCCGGCGAAGGCATTAGTTATTCATTTTTGATATCTAAAATGAATTAATCATTTTGCTTGTGTATATTACTGAAGTAAACTGCCCTATATTTGTCCCTTGTTATGTTGGTAAACAAAAGAGAGCTATGTCTTGTGTCTTATTATCAATAATAATAATGACAACAATAATAATTATAACCAAAATGATAATAATAATCATAAAGTAATATTACACAGAAAAAGCTATGGGTTGTAAGTCACAAGATAATAATTTGAAAGCATGGCAGGCCAATAATATTGAGCCAACCAGAAAAGGTATACATGAGACCTATGTTTAAGCAAAGTATAAGTAAGTGTTTGCATGTGAAAATATATAGATCTAGAATCAGTGGTTCTGCTCACTTCTCAAGCTAAGTGCAGGATTTTGGCCCATTGCCGTTTTGGTACAGATAAAAAAAGGACAGAGAGAGAGCTCTTTATTTTAATCTTCTCTCTGAACCGCTTGGAACAAAGGCCAAACTGAGGACACTAGAATCTGCTTCTCAAATCTGTTCGGCAGCTGCAGTTGTTTTTTGTGTGTTATTGGTGTTTGTCACACGCATATATACTCTACAGAGTGAGCAATTAAGAGTATTAATATGATATTGTGGACAGACTCCTGAAATTAACAATAAAGCTATAACCTATCGCCATCATAGGTTGTAGCTATAGCTATATAAGGGGTCTGATACATTTAAAATTGACTAACTTGTCCTTTGTTTCTGATAAAACAGACAAGTGACCCAGAGAATGTCAGGTCATAGGTCCATGATAACAATGCAAACATCTACGAGTTGATGATGGACATTTATCTGGCAAGGGACTAAAGTTTACAATGTAAGTCTACTGACACTGATACACACCAAAATGATGTTAAACAGGAAAAGTCACATGGTGTTTAACATTGTGGTTCCTACACTTAAGGAAATGAGGCATAATCTGCCAGATCCTGCATTAGAAACCATGTGGTGTCCTTTCAAGGTTTGAGCCTGGAAACAGCTTGGGGAAGATCAGCCACTTTGAGTTTGCACTGGTGTCCAAACTGTAATTGTGCTCTGTTTAATTGTAGATCTAAAATTAGCAAATGACAGCCTAACCTGGAACAAAGAGGTGTATTCTTTTCTTTTTTTTAACGTGTGTGAACCTTGTGGTTTGTAATGACGGCCTGCAACACAGCTAGGGTTGCAGTTAGTGAGATGATGTCATATAGGGATACATCCTGGAGCTAGCAACTCCTAAACAAACAAAACAGTAGCAACCCTGAGAGAGCTTTGAAAGCCTTGCTGATCTAAAGAGATATGAGAGCATTTTCCGATCCACCATCGGAAGATCTGCATTGATGTAAAGCTTGTTTGGATTAAATGTCTGTGTCCATTGTGCACAGTACACAGTGTTCAGTGTAATTTAACCAAATATCATTTCAATTATGGATGCTCTGATTTTAATTGTGGGGAGACAGTTATCTCTGTTCGTAGATATCGATTTTCCTCTGCAAAATTATTCGAACAGTGTTTAAATTGTCTTATTTTAGTGTGATTTGTTTTTAGTGTGAATGTTGGAAAAAATGCAAACAAAGAAGCTCCTGTGTTTCGGAAATTCCATGTCATACCCCCATCTAGTGGCAGCATGCAAGTAATGCGGCAAATAAAAAAAGGAAAAAAAGACTACAATGTAATATTTATTATAAAATACATTTTTCTGTACTAGAAAGGAAAACGTATTTCCAGCCGTGGGTCTAGTTTTCTACTTTGACAAGTTTGACAAAGTTGTTGGTCCATCGTCCCACTATCAGCACTGCTGACTCGGTGTTTAACTGAGAAACGCGACTTTGAACTTTAATGTGCTTTGTTCTTGTTTTGCAGAGTTCAATCAATGACATTTCTTATGGATTGATGTGTGGATGTCTCCGCTTGGCTTGATTAATTCATGATTTTATGTAACTAAAGGTAACACATATTAAGGCTGGAATAATGATCAGATGACTTTGCTGATGTAATGACTTTGCTCATTTTAAAGTTATTTAAAGGAGCCACATCATTTAGTGTTTCATCCATTTGGAATTCAAATGACTTCTGACTTTTTAGCAACATCAGATCTTCAAATGAAATTAAATGGTTATGCAGTATATACCTACTACACCAGTGCACTGTCAGAGTTGGTGGTTCCATTGCTATTGGTGCTTTCCTGACATTACACAGTCAGCAGTATACAAAGTGATGGCTGAGCTCAGAATAACTGAATTGAGCCACATTTTGAATGAATTGGTTATGGCTAATTTATGAATAGGAATGAGCCCTCCAACCCCACATTTTATTCAAAGTTAAGAATTTCCAAATTATTTTAATTATTGATTTGTTTAAGCAGCTAAATATAGGCCTATATATGCACCCCTCGGTGCAAATTAACCTTTAAACCAAGACAGCAAGGCATAACCTATCCACTGGTACTCTAATGCTACTTGTCATGCAGGCTCCCCTCCAAAACAGTCTCATACGCCTGCTTGTCTTGTCCTCTACTTTCTCATCTGATTTGATGTTTTATTGATTCAATTTGCCTGTCTGAGGCAAAAAAGACAAAACGCAATCAAAATAAAATGAAATAATAATAACAAGAGCCAGGATTCAGAAGCTGGAAATACCAACAGTTTATTTTCTACTTTTTGTGACTACAGAAATGTTGAAACATTTTGAACACTGAAAAAAGCTGGATGACATCATCACTTGCTTCTCAATTTTCTTTCTTTTTTTTCATTTTTTAAAATTTGCTTAGCAATCACAACAGATGATATTGCACGGCACTGAGAAAGCAGTAGCAAAGCCTGGGAAACAGCAATGACAAATCAAGTCATGAGACATGGAGTTATACATCTGAGAGTAACACTGACAGTATTGCCTCTCCTGCACACACGTGCACACACTCAGGCACTCACGCATGCACACACGCACACACATACTGAAAACTGAAGAAGCATTGTGAGTTGAGAAGGAGGTCAAAAGAAAAGAGATCAAGGTTGACAAGAGCACAAGGCTGACGAGAGCAATGGTATTTCATTTTGAAATGCAAGTGCAAGATGAACGACTACTGTATTCTGTTCCTAAATGTCTATGAAAACAAATATGCTTGTTTATCAAAACCCTTCAAGCATCTTTGTATATGAATAGCTGGAGGACACCCCTCTGCGGGTGAGAAAACTAGTTCCCCAGCGTAAGAGATCCAGATGATTGTCTTGGGCGCCGCAGTATTGTTATGAGACTTGCAGCCAAGCTACCCATCATATGGGAACTCCTTGTGGACAAAATAAATAACCGAAATTGTGAAAATGGGGGGGGAAAAAAAATCACTATCCATTCCATTTATATCTCAGGCTTTCATAACTGTAATGTAAGCACCTGTATACTTTGTGTGACATAACGGCTGCATAGCATGCTGACACTGTGCTGTCTGCATGACAGAGAGGAAGCAGTACTAACAGTCAGGCCTCTGACAACCAGGGGGAGTCAAACCCACTGTTGGGATATGCACCAATCAGTCACACGCATGCATACACACCAGCAGTACATACAGGTTTTAACAACGGACGGACGCACAGTGAAGAAACACATGCAAATGAGCACACGCATACACACACACACACACACACAAAACCTCAGCTGTACTTGACAATTGAGTTGCACACACGCTCACTCACACTCATCCACAGCCATAAAACGGAAATGAGCAGGTGATCGTCCCCATACACACTCACACATTGATTCCTTGGTAAGGTTCTTTGCAGTTTTATTAGACTTTGCTCATGGTCATTACACGAGTACGTACCAAAAGAACAGATACTAGATGGAGCGAGGCGGCAGTGCCACGGCAATAAAAACAGACCCAGCTCCGTGGCACAGCCCCTGGCAGACCGGCTGCCCAGCCTGCACTCCACCTCACTCTGTGCATGAGACAGCAAAGTGAGCGGGACTTGCAGCCCCTCGTTTCAAATGCTTCAGATTGTACATTGAACAGGAGATTCCCCACATGGTAGAGTAAGCTTGTCTACATAGCCCTACGCCTTCTACATTCTATACCCGTGCGAATGGCAAATCAAAACTCAACAAGTCTACCTCACAAATGCCAGTGCTTTCCAACATTATACATATTTTTTTTTTCCAATTTTTGGTTTGTTTTAAAAATCTTTGGATGTGCAGTAATACCCATAAAATAACCGTTTTTGTTTTTTAAAAAGTCAAAAGAATAGAAAACACACACACACGTACACACTGCTTTTTGCCAGCTGTTCAACAAAGTAGCTCCTGTTTAACTTTGTCTGGGTTCCTGGCAGTGTTTAAAACACACATTGAAATGCCGGCTAGGATTTAGCTGAAGAAGAATACAAACTACTCCTTTTTTATATCTAAGCGTGGGAAATAAGGCTGTAACATAAAACTGTCTTTTTTTTCTTTCTTTTTTTCAAAAAACCTACTATATACAAATCTAGAGTTTCTACAAATGCATAAATTAAAGCAGTGGTTAACCATTACAAAATGCAATTAAATTAAAATCACAACACAGAAGTAGAGAAAAGGGAAAATATGAACACAATATCACAGCAGTTGGTTTTACCCTGTAAAAGCAATAGTCTACCATCATCGTATTGGCATAACCCAATGTCTGATAAAAAATATGCTTCTCCCTCCATCCCTTAAGTTTCAAACATCAACCCTGAAACTCGTTGTCCGTGACTCGAAAACAGAGCACTTCTGCCAAAAAAAGAACAACAGCTTCAAAATAGATAATCGTACAACTTTTTGAAGTAACGATAACAGTTACCACACGAGTGGAGTTCTGCCTTACTCACAGATAGACGTCTCAATGCAGAACTCAAAGGAATTATTACTATGAGGTATTCAGAGACATTGGTAAAGACATGCACGGCCAGAGTGCTGAACCTTCCTACACACAGCAGAGAGACAAGGACGGTTGGGGGAAGGAGGGATGGAGGGGAAGAAGGGGGCAGGGGAGGAGAAACAAAGACCTTTGGTTTTATCTGTTGAAGTGGACAAGAAAAATTCCTTTGGTATGTTTTCATTGCATGGTTGCGCTGGCGAAAGCACCACGGTGTGATTTAAAAAAAAAAAAAAAAACCTTTTCCTTGTTTCTTCAGTAGTGGCCCTTCTACAGGCTGAGGTATTCACAGAGTCAAAGGTGAGAGGTCAACAGCGGTTTAACACTTTGGTTCAAGCAAGGCACTCGTCCTGGGAGTTTTAGAAAGATTGCAACACGTCTGCTTCTACTTTCAGGAACATGTCTGCCTATAGTTGACTCAACAATTCTGCCCATGTCAGCTTGTCTGTCTACGTTGACGTCAAGACGTCTGACCTATTTGGTGGATCGATATTAACAACCTATAGATACACACTAGAGGCAGGTTAGAGCAGAAAAAAAGACACTCCAGCGGGGTACTGTGTCAAATTCACATTATTATTTAGAAATTAATCATGAACCAAACTAAAACCTAATTATTTTTTAAAGCCACAATGTCAGCTTTTACATTTCATGGTAGAAATGAATACTTTGGTAGTGATACCAAGCAGACGGATCACATTGCTTGCAGGTTCGCTGTACCCCACAGGCACCTACATGGCCGCTGGTGTGTATCTACGGCTGGATCAGCATATCTGCCAATAGCTACATCAGCATGACTATCTATGGAGCTGTAATCAGAGCACAGATGAAGCAAGAGCAAGCATAGCAGGGGTGCATGGGCTGAGTGCAGGTGGGAGGGGAAGAAAGCGGAGAAGAAAGGAAGAGAGAGAGGGAGAGATGGGGGGAGGGGAGACATACAACATCTTTTAACACCACTCATAGAGGCCGTGCAATGAGAAAAAATCTTTGGTTATCTTTGGTATCATCAAAGTGATAGAAATCACGTATGGAACTTGAGTGAGGTAGCATCTTTGGTTCACACTATAAAACATCAGCAGGTCTTGACACATTTTTGTTTCTTGTCGTCTTTTTGGTTTTTCTTTCAGAGGCGAAGAAGCAGCTCGCCTCTCCTTCAGCGCTTGTTCTGATGAATGTAGAGCTGCTAACCCTGGCCATGAGGGGGATGACGGCAAGGGGCCAGCTCAATATCTTTAATGATGCGCTGCCCTGGGCCAGCCCCGCGTAGTGCTTTCCTCCTCGTGCTGAAATGCATAGCTCACCAGGAGAGTGGAGGCGGGATGGGAGAGGTGTCTGGGGATTGGCAAGAGGAGGGTGGGGTGCTTTCGTATTCAGGCGACGAGGTGACATTGCTGTGTAAGTGCCTGAAAGTGATTTGATCATTGATATCATCCCCTCCACCCAACATCTTTGATGAGGAGATAAAATCAAATACGTATGAAGCGCACAGGGACGACGGAGCGATGCTGAATGCTTATTATTAGAGTTTGTCCTGAAAAAAACAAAGACCATCAGAGGCCGCCTGTCTCCTTCAATGTGTCACGACCACACACAGAGAGCATGACAGCCTGCGTCTTTTGTTTCCACCCTGGCAGAGAAAACAAACTACAGAATGTATTAGTCTTTGTTTTCCAGCTGCTGGCATTTGAACACATACACTTGAGTTAAATCTGTAGGCATTAGCTAAACAGACGTACAGGAAAGGATGCATCTGCAATGATTAATCCTCACAATGAGCATTTTACAGGAACATCCTCGAGAGTGTTTGCGAAGATATAACCCCAATATTTTTGTTTGATTTAAGAAGGCATCTATAAGGCAAATATCAATTGTTAATTGTCAGGGTTGTGTCATATAGTATTTCCATTTGCAGGGAACATATGACTCAAAATGTCGTCTGGACCATAAGCGGTGACATTCTCTTCTTTGTGGCGCCTAACAGTCTATCTCAGGAGGTAAGGGAGGAAATGAGGTGAAAATACTCTAAAGATTATCAACTGGAAAATATACTCTTTGGTCAAATTACTTCATCGCAGGTTCTGAAGTGGTTTTTATTTCTAAGCTGCACGAGAGGCTTCAGGGTGTAGAAGGCTTTAGTTTCTCTTGTTTCAATCATTCAACGCTTCAGCATGTTGGAAGAAAGCACTACCATGAGGGTTGAGGTTAGGGGGTTTTTGGTTTGCTTCAGGGTTGGGTTTTGGGTTAGCAGTCTACGCATGGGCATTTCCCCGTCTGTCTGGGATGCTTGATAGAGAGACAGACAGCTGGACAGACAGACAGACAGACTGTCCACCACCACAGATCCAAACAAGGCTGCACAACAATCCAGCTGCTCCTGTAGGATTTCTTTGTCTTTAAAGTTGATTGGCCAATCCCACCGGAGCTCCACATTCTGGCTGTTTTTCAAGGGTGTGGACAGCTGCAGATCAGACTGCAAATAGGCTGATTAAACCTCCATGTAGGTACCCATCATTAAAACCAACCAATCAGATTAAAGATAAGGATGGCGAATGACAGATTGATACTGGGTAGGGAGGTGTGGGGGGTGTAGTAAAGCTAGAGACCAGTGACAGTGAGTATGTGTGAAGGGGGGGGGGGTAAAACTACAGTCTTTTTGCAGTATGTTACACTTAAATGTGTTGCTGAAAACAACTTTTCAAAGCAGGTCAAACAAGAAGTCTTTGGTTTGTTTTTTTTCATCTTTGGATACTATAAATATCAATATAGTACAGGTTTAAGGGCAAAACGTTGCTTCAATGTCTTTTTAAGTTTCTCTTTGTTTCCCTTAAGTTTTAAAGCTTTTCCACCGAGGTTGAGTCAGTCCAGGAGTTGGTCAAATCAGTCCGTCTTCAGGCTTTGGTGCAGGCATTGAGGCCAGAGTTGGGTGGGTGACCGGAGCCGTCGTCCACCCACTTATCTAGGCTCCGGCGGCGTGCGTTCATAAAGAAGTTGCTGACTGTGGTCAGCTCGAGGCCCAGCTGCTGGGCGATGGTGATCTGCAGCTCTTTGGATGGACGCTTGTTCTCCTTGAAGATGGCGTGGAGCGTCCGCCGCTGCACATCTGTGAACACCAGCCGGGGCTTCTTGGACCCGCTCCCCCGCTCGCTTCTGCCGTGGTCCTGTTCCTTACGCTTACATGCTGTGGAGGATTCAGTAAAGAGACAGACAGAAAGAGAGAGAGTGTTTGTGAGAGAGGGAAGAATCTACTTAACACTACATGACAATCTGTTCTCCATCACACCTTGACCTTAGATTAAAAAAGTCCTGAATAAATCCATAGACGAACCCATGAATCATCTCTGTGGTTTTCATCTCTGATTATTTAAAGTCAATACCAATATCAGATATTTTCCAATCCATTTTGATCCAAACTAACTGATATGGTTTGTTTTGGTGCAGAAATGCAGGTCCAAAACAGATTAAGCTTTAAATAGATGCTTATTTCAAGATACATTTTTGCTTTTGATACCACTTTATTTATATTGCTAATATGACAATTCAGCAAAGATAGTAATTCCACAATCCACCAAATATTGGTTTTAAATTTCCGTTATTGTAACTGTAAACGATAACATAAAGAGCCAAATTGGAAACATTAAATGTCTGCAAAAGCTGATTTGAATGATGATGAATGCTCCTCCTCTCTGGTTTAACTTGTTAATTATAGAAAACCAAACCAGCTGTTGCAGTTTGTTAGATAAAACATACAATTCTACCCATATATGTACTCTGATGTTGTAGCCTATAGTCAAAGTCATCATTGACTCAAAAGTGACGACAAGTGTCGATGAGACTTAGAAGCACCCCTCTTTAAGAGTTTATCTGTCAGATGTGACTTTGTATAAGTCTACAGGTTGGAAGCAGTGGTACATTTGCTCAAGACACTCTTTCAACCAGGCAAATAATAGCGGGATTAAACTCTTTGGCATTTTGTCAGGGAACCCCATTGACCTCTGTTGCTTTGCAGACCAGAGCTCCGCTAGTTCTGGAGGAGAGCAGACAGACCTGTCAGCTGGGGAACAATGTGCTGTCCGTGGTGCTGAAAACAACGGTGCGCTGCAATATACTGAAGATGTGGAAGCATGAACTACAGATCATCTAGTGTTGGAAAGGGGGACTTGGTAATCCGTTTGACAGCGAAACTATTTGTTCTCTCTTTTTGAGCCCTGCAGCCATCCAAGTAGAGGTGCGTTGGTGAGCAGAGACCAGGAGGGGGCAGGCGTGGGCTGCTGGAGCAAGGCCCAATATTTGCTCACTGGGGAAATTAATGAACGGCATTTTCTAACAGCAAAGCACGTTTTACAACCAGTGCTGTTTAATTTTGCAATATGCACCTGATGAATAAAAGCAATGTATTGTAGAAAACCTCAAAACACAATAATGCACAAATGAAACAAATTAAATGAACCAATGCGGTGAAGAATTGCGAACAAAGTATGAAGAATCCCTAAATCCCGAAATAATAATTTTACAATGCCATATTACCGAAGGCATTTGAAGTGCATTTAAAGTGGCGTAGTACTTCGAGTTACTATGAAAGTATTTAGTTTTGATGTAATACATGTGCCATTGTCTTTCATATTCAAATAGTAAACAGTATAAGCTTTATTCGAGAGCGATATAAAAATAAACAGATGTATTAAATCAGCTGAGTTGAAGCTGATTTTGCTGATCCCACCTTGTAATAAGGTTAACACGCTCTCAGGTGTGTGGTACAGTGCAGTACAGTGCAGCAACGTGCCTGCGTGACCATAAACTGGAGTATAATTGTGAGTTCGAGCAGCCCGGTGTCTCCAGTGCTGGTAAATATTAACAGAGAGCCGGAGCTCCTCGTGTAAGGGCCGCTATAAATCAGCAGCAGTGAAGGCCATTCAGACAGCAGGAGCCACCACAGAGCGGCCCGGCCCCGGCCCCGGGACAGGAGGCCCGGGCAGAGAGGTAGCTTTCCCAGGACCATGAGGGACATAACAGCGGCCTCGTTATCATGCTAATCACACATACACATAAACACACACACTGCTGCTGCTCCCGGCTAATCATTACAAACACACAGATAACTCCACACACTCAAACAGACTGCACACACTGGGCCTGGGACACGGTGGGGCGATAGTCCTACATTTCATAATCTCACAGAGAGCACGAGAACAACAAACAGACCTCTGTGCTGCAAATATTCAACCCTCGAACGTTTTCTAGCAAGAATGTGTTGGCGTGTATTCTAATTTACTGGTAAGCGGGTCATATTCACTTACGATTTCTAAAAGCACCAGCGACAATGAAAGAATCAACCAACATGGTCTCTGCAATCACAACTGATTTACTGAGTTTGATTTGATCTCTCGTTTCTGAATGTATTAATTTTGTCCTGTGCCAAATCATACCTGCCCACTTCCAAACCGTTTCTATCATATTCGATTCTGTTCTATTTCGTTCTGTTCAAGCAAATTCAGTTGGGTAATTGAATACGTGGGAAAGGGAGAAAAGGCCCGAGATTAATTCCAGAAGCCTAAAATCAATAAGTATATCACATCCACTTCAGCACACGATCCCATATCTAGTTCACCTCGCAACGAACGGATCAATAAAATGGCGCTCAGCCTATTCTCTCCAAATTAATTTAGTTTTTAACTGTAAAGAATTTCTCGTCTCCCAACCGTTTGTTGGTGGCGTTTTCCAAGAAAATCTATGATTTTATATTTTAGGTTTGTGCTCAAGAGAAGCTTAGTCATTTTTATTCATGATTTTTTTTTTTTTTAATAAAAAGGTTGATATAAAACAAGACAGGACATAACATGCTCAAGGAAAAGTGAATAGCAAAACTGAATGAGCACAACTCAAGCAGACACTGATTCCCCAGTTTAGCCAGTCAAATGCTCTTCCTTTAAAACATTAAAGCAATCCACAGCATCATCAATACGAATCAATATACTACTGATCAAAGTCTGATCACCTATATGATCAAATAGAAAACAGCTTTTTTTAAACTAATTTGCAAAAGTCAGTGATATAATCTAATTTTCAACACACACACACACACACGCTCACACACGCTCACACAGAGCAGCAGCAGATGGGAAAACTGAAAAGTAATCAATTGCGATTACACTGACGTGCACACGCACGAGCATGCACGTACACACACGTACGCAAAATCACGCACTTTCCATGTGGCCGCAGCCTCACTTTTCAAAAAGCCAAAAAGCCCATTTGGGTCATTGATTGGGTGTGTGAACGCGCACGTGCAATTTGGGCCTCAATGCGCACCCTAATTGACTCGTGTGTATACCTCAGGGACAAATTAATACAGAGGTCTATCAGTTAATTAGAGAAACCTCAGCCAAGTCAGGGTTAGTTTACGACCAAAACATAAACACGCGCTCTCTCTTCCATGCTGAAATAAGGGCCTGTGATATGAACAAATTAAAAGACAAAGCCCATTTCACTGACTAAATAATGCACGACTTCAGCTTTTAAATTTAGCTCATCACACACTCTCCCGTGCACGCACACGTTTCCCTCTCTCTGTTTACACCAAGGGCATCACCAAAAAGTCTGATCGGTGGCATTTACACCAAAATAAACACATTCCTAACGATTTCTGGGGCGAAGGATCAGCTTACGTACACAGTCCAGCGGTCGATACTTTGAGGTAAAATGACATGAGCACTTGTTTCACACAACCCCAAAATCTGTGTAGAGGCAGAAAACGGATGCGTATTGCTATCAGGCCACTCGTGAGCATCCACTTGGCGAAGAACTTTTCAACTTTAGCTTCACATATTGTTAAACACACTAGTGTTGGATTTGACCATCTAACAGAACCCCCCCCCCCCCCCCCCCCCCCCCAGACATGAGGCTCTAATTTGGAGGCGTTATCTAAAGAACCCATCGTCAGTTCTACAAAATCCTCAGGCATGTAGTTCCTGCTTGCATTTAAAACCATTTCACTTCCAGCATCTTTCATAAAGGTGTGATTTCTGGAGACAAGTGGAGACATTGTGTTGTATGCTATTTTGATCAACAACTAACAGCGGAGATTTGTCCTGAATGCTACCCCGATGTGATTTTACATTACACTGCTGGAACATATTTTTTTCTGTTTGTTGTAATAAAAAGTACAAAATCAGTTTTAGTCCCCAACACTAATTTGCTCAATAGGGCACCAGGACCAATGATCCTCTGTGCTGACTGGACGCCCTGTTTGAGCGTCTGTTTCTCTCAGCCACACATTCAGAAGATGAAAACAAAAAGGGGGCTTTACCGAGGCTTCGCTCACCTGCGAGCCTGAGTGAACTCATGCGTTGGAACTCAGGCTCCTGCAGCCACTTCCACATGCGGCGGAAGGTCTCTCTACCGGACTTGAGTTTGGACCAAGGTTTCGGGTTTCTCAGCAGGTCGGACAGGGTCCCCTGGGACCTGCACAGGACCCGCTGGGCAAAGATGGCCTGAGGGATGCTGTAGCGCTTCAGCTCAGTGGTGATCCTCTGCGCCACCTCTTTGGTATTCACCTCCTCCATCTGGCCCCCAGAAACACCACCCCCTCCACCGCCGCCCCCTTGCTGCCCCGGCCCGGAGGCCTGCTCCTGGCTGTTCCCCAGCACCTGGCCGTGCCCCTGCGCGCCAATGTGGGCATGCGGGTGGTGGTGGAGACCGTTGATTTGTACCATGCCCGCTGAGGAGCTCATGTGCTGCTCCGTGTGTCTGCCGAGCATGGCCGGGTGGTGAGCCTCAAAGCCGCTGGGAGTGAGCATCTTCTCACCAGGCATGGCGGCACCGGGATGAGCATAGGGAGGGATGCCGGCCTGAGACGTGTGTATGCTGGCCAGACCGGAACCAGACAACGGGGAGAGGCTCTGGCCCATACAGGGATCTTTGTGATGATATGCGGGATACAGACTGTTCATAGGCGCCAGACTCCGGTCCTCTCGCATCAACGTGAAGCTTCCGCTGACATTTCCGGGGATCCTCTGGTGGGGATGATGGTGAGGATGATGGGGATGGTGGTGGTGGTGGTGGTGGTGATGGGGAGGAAACTTGTCGGACACGGTGGAGATGGGGGGTAAGGGCTGCAGGGGGGTTAGGGTTGTGTAAGTGCTGCTCGCACTCATGCCAGGGGGGGCTTCACACATGCTGATGGCTGGATGCAAGTGTCCGTGGTGACCGGGGTGATAGTCTCCGCTGTCCAGTAGGTTGGCCATGCCCATAGCGCGGTGGCTCAGACCCCGGGGGCTTGGACGGCCATGCGGACTGTGACCACTCAGCAGCTGTCCGTGACCGGCCACGGACTCATGGCTCACTCCGTGCATGTCGCCAATATCCATCGACAGTTGTGCGTTCATGATCCGGGCAGCGCTGTGGACAAACCATCTATCTGGTCTAGCGCAGTTAGGTGATGTCCAGAAGTCCTCACGTCCAGTAAAGTTAAATTTTATTTTGTTGCTTTTTCTTCCTCTTGCAGGAGCCTCCTTTGCTATTGCCTCCTCTATGTCCTTATAGTCACATATATATTCTCCTACCTCTGACGCTGTTTTGCAGAATGGAAACTCCTTTTCCGAATCCCGTTTTTTTTTCTTAGTCTTATTGTCGTCGTTGTTTTTGTTTGTTGTTATTATTTTTTTCAGATTTTCTTTATAATGAAAGCCCCCCCACCGCCAGCCAGCTGTCCTTGCGCTCCGGTCGGGTGCCGCGCCATCTCTTTAGTTGTGTGTCTCCAGCCCCTTTTCCACCGCAGCACAGATCACTGTCTACACATGCGCATTGGGAACATCCCATCTCCTCCCATACTCTCTCTCTCTCCCTCTCTTTCTCTCTCAAACACACACACGCGCACACACATACCGCCTCGTAGCTTTGACGTCACCTACCTTATTAAGGAAGGGCGGTATCTAACCACCTGCTTAAAGCTGTTCTGCCCTATAACCCATAGCCAGCCTTTACTGAAATGTTCAAAATGCAAATAGACGGCTCTCTGATAAAATCATTACAGAATACACCTATACAAATGGACTGGATGCAGCGCCTAACGTTTGATTGCCACTTGTTATTTAGAAAATGTGCCATTCATTATGGCTGTAATGAGGCTTTATCTTCAGTCCTCCTTAAATTACTCAGTGCAAATGAAGTAAACTTCCGGGTTCATTTGGAGTTGATTTTGAACTAGTTAGGTCTGGGATTCAAACCCTCCAAACCCAATGAAAACACGCTTAATTCTTCCCAAGAATGCAGAAAATTAGGCTTCAGAAATGACAACAAATCATGCTGACTTAACTTGTTGCTAAAGGGCTGCTAATAAAATTGTATTCATGTACACCACATGGATCCATTCTTTCATTATCAGACTACTTCAGCTGCACCCCCCCACCCCATTGCCAAATATGTGGCGGTTTAACCAAACGAAGAAGACAGTAGTACCTTCTCTTTTGATAGAAAAAGATGAGCAGATGTGTCTTTTGTTCAACCATTAGGCTTAACGAACCAAGCCCAGCAGTGTGTGTGTGTATGTGTGTGTGCTTGTCATATTTGGAGATGGACACATGTACATTCAATCCCTACATTTGAGAGTAATTTAAGTTTAAACATTTGCCTGTCCAATCACATTACAAATACAACGCCAACATGTAATTTATTCAAAAAAGAGACAATTTATTTTTGTTGACAGGAACTTCCAAGTAATACAATTGCACACAGACACTCACATACACACAAACAGCTTCTCTATGAAATTCAAGGCCGTGGAGGAAATGACATGCTGACATATAACATGACTGGTATCCCCGTGTTGTTATAGTGCATAACGTTGAGTGTCAAACTCTCCAAACCTGCAGCCGGACAGCAGGCCGCCAATGCTTACATGTCAGGGGCCGTTTAGCCTAATAGAGCGGTAGCGCAGGGCGTCCTCAGCCGGCCGAGGTGACAGCTTGCAGCGGTCAGTGTCCCGCTGGACCCCCCGCTGAATGAGGGACATGTCAAAGGTGACGCTTCAAGACTCCCAAAGCCAACATCTGCGGGGGGACAGATTAACCTTTCAGACTTTTCCCTGTCCTGGACCTGCTAGGGGCCCCGCATCTGTCAGGGTGCCCACAATAGACCCAGCGCTCGGTTGAACGAGTTAAATAAAAGAAAAGACAAAAAAAGAGAAGAAGTTAAACTGTCTCTGATGTGAAGTCAATGTCAACGGCGTGTGTGTGATGTGTGTCTCCACAAAAGAACACTAATTCCTTGAAGTGTGGCTGTCCAACCGTGTAGTCATGTGGACATAATAGACAGAGGCAGGCAAATAGGGAACAGGGAACCAAAAACACTGTGAATTACAAATCTATTTAAAATGATCATTCTCCATATTAAGGGAAGCTTTTTAAATGAATTGGAATTGGATTCCGATTTTTTTTCCAAATCTTCAGACGATATCGTATACTGTTTTACAATATTCAATACAATTAAATCAGACCATTTAAATTAAACTCTCTTTCTGACAATATAACTTTTTTTTCAGGCCAATTTATTCTGTTTTCATTTCGCTGCACCCTGCACACTCAGAGACAAGATGAAGAAAGACAGAGGCAAACGAAAGGCCAAGGTTTGGCCTTACATGGCAGCAAACCTCATCTACACATTCTCATACGGATCGATATGCTCCTGCCATGTCTGCACGACCTGCGCTGTGTGTTTATGTGAGTTGGCTCTCTATGGCCATTGTGCCGAGATAGGCCTAGCCCTATACGAGCCGCTGACATTTGCTTTGCAGAGAATACAAGGGACGCGCTTTTCTGAGCGCCTCTGAAAGAGGATACATTTCAAGCGGATTCAATTCAATTGTTACAAAGGAAACGATGTCACGTAGTGCCACACACGTGCGGATTCTTGGATATGCAGACGACTACATGGAAAATAAATTATTACATTTTTACCAAAATGACGCTTTATATGAAAATGAAAAGTCTATGCCAGGGCGCAATGGGCACCTGAATGCACTGTGTCAATTACTGGCAGGGTTCACACTGATTATTAATCAGGGATATCGTTCCCTTGAAGCCCATAGCAGCATATCCGAGCAGAAACAACATAATGCCTCACAGAGAGGACCGTGGATCAATATTTCGGCAGCTCTGCAAAGTGACACAGCGTTGCAAGCGTTATAAATGTTCAAAATGACAATTACATCTTGTTTAGGAATCAGCCACTGCTGCTAAATGGCATCTGGTGAAACAACATTTTTATAAATGAGGCTACTTGAGTTTGGCCTCTATGGACATTATTGACGGAAGAACCCATCTGATATAAGGGCGCATGCGTGGGGAAACCGAATTAGCCTTTTGGTAAATAAATCGCATTTGCTCTTGTTTTATCCTTTTCAAACCATAAACGTATTTATTGATTCACATTTTATTTCTCGTGATCCATAAATATTGTTGCTCTAAAAATGTAGTTTCAAGATTTTGTTGCCTGAAATCCTCCCCAAAATCAAGAATGTTAATGGAAAATACATTAATGTGAAATGTTAAAATATTTGAGCAGATATGAAATTATGCCTCCCTACGCTCTTCTCTTGAAATGTGCATTGCAGTGTTTGTGGCTGGCTTTTGCAGCATATTTGAAGTATAGGCCTTGAAAACACACCACACCGCGCCAATCAATACTGAATACAATTATAATTCCTGGAGGAACACAGGCTAAGGCCTTTGATTTGTTAGAATAAACAAACCTAAAAATATACGCTTCTATACATACTTCCCTTGTGGCATTTTAGGCGTCAATACATGTGTTATAAATATTGTTTTAAGTAAGGCCATTATTTAAATCAGCCACGAGTTTTAAAAAAAGCATGAGTCCACTTAAATTAAATTAGTATTAAAGCTGTGCAGATGGAGTTGTTTAAATGTATTTTACTTTGTTCTGAGACTGAAACAAAGTAAAAAAAAATAAACATGGTGAATAAAAAAAAAACTGACCTCACTGACAACCAGTTTGCAGCGACAAGGCAAGATTACATTAGGAGCTAAACAGAGATCATCTTTTCTTTAAGCTGCTACAGTTTCAAATCTCCCATTTGAGCATTTAAGACGAACAAGGTTGTATAAACATGTGAATAACGTGACCAAACAGTAACAAAACAAAAAAGTAATATTAAAACCACTTGAATTTCCTCGCCCTTGATTAAGGAATTTACTTTTTTCTCCCCTTTATTTCCCCAATTATTATAAATGCCATCATGGACGAGCAGCAGATGCCGGACCTGCTGCCTTGCTCAGGGGTAAATCAACTGCCTCTTCCCTGGTGTTATTCCGCGTCACTTGTTCTGATTCGTGCACTCATGTGAAATGAATAAGGCATCACATTACTTAAGGTTTCCATATGCCGGCCAATTACTCCCTGTAACTTTGGTGAGACTCCAATTATGACAACAAAACCGTGTTAGAGATAGCCAAACCAGCACCGCGATGCTCAAAATGTGCACTTCAAATCCAAATGACTTCATACTCAAGCAGACTGAGCCTTTATGAGCATCAATAATCTGTTTGGGGAAATTGAAAAGGCTCCTCCAAATTTCTGTTGACATTAGGAATGTAGTTTGATACTAAATATATTTTTTATTGATAATCTAATTTACCTGCCTTTGGTTTTTCATCTTTTGAGCTAAATAAAGGATCTCACTTTTAGATTACTAATAGTATCTTGCCTAAAACAAAAAATGATATTTGGTGAATTTTCAAGGATAGGCTGGATAAAATCCTTCTATGCCAATTGATGAAAGATACATTTCTACATTCTGTTCTCTGAGATGTAGCAATAAAAATAAAAAAGCAAACTGCAAATCCTTACCTCCCTATATGAACACATCATACTAATACCAATCCTATTGCATTTTGGCCCTGATAATTAAGGATTCTTTAAAACATTTGTTTTAGCATTGTCTCGATAACAACGGGAGGGTGGGATATCTTTCGAATAAGAGACTTGACAACATGTTTCCAGTGGATCAGTGTACATCTAAATTCATCACACGCTGATATCTCAAGATAAACGTTACTCTTTACCAATAAATGCACCTACAATGAGATTATTTTTCATTTTCCAAAACAGATCACTCTGAGGCTATACTGTAAATCTATGTGTGTGTGTGTGCACAGCTGTAGTTCATCAGCATTAATCAGGTATTATCAGCAATAACTTTGTTGTTTTTTGTTTACGTCTCAGTGAAACGGCAATTGTAAGTGAAGCTCGCATCTAAAATACCACAACACGACTTTACAGAGAGCTGCAGTGTGCAGACAATCAACAAGTCATTGTTCACAATATTACCCACTGCAGACTTGACATTGTATCATTCTAACAGCATTTAATGAAGCCAACACTTTAATTAAGAAAGCCCAACGTTGGCCATGAACCGATGCCAGCATGCAGATATTACAGGTTGAATGTGTCGCAGGCTGCTGTTACGTGTGTATGTGCAGATGCATCAGCGTGCAGAGAGACTGTGCGTCAGAATTGGACGGTCCTCTTTTGCCCACGTCTCTTCTCAACAGGGTGCCAAGGTGCAAAATGTCTGCATTTAAACTCATCTTCTTCTGCGACACACACGAGCACGGACAACGCACACACACACACACACGCACTCACACACACACACGCACACACAGATGCACTCACACAGTAGGCTAGCCCGCAACTTTACCGCAGGATCCCATTCTGTCATGCATTTCTGACAGCCTCCCAGCTCACTCCCATACAGCCGCGCACAGAACGAAAGAGGTCGAACATAAATGCACATGAACTCTTTAACTCCACGTTGCCAAAAAAACAGAGGATGATCTCGCATCCGTGCGTCTCCTCCGTGTGTGTTTTCCCTCGTCCTCCGGCTCCTCCGGCTCTTCGGGTTTCCAGCTTTTCTCCACAGCTGCCGGAGTCCCAAATCCTGGCTGAGGTAAACATCCTTAGAAGCTGCATGCGTCTCCATTTCCAATCGCAAATTATCCGTCCTGCAAACAGCCTCCCTTTTCCTGCTCAGGCGCCGTGCTTCTCTCCTTACTTTTCTCGATGCAAGCGCATTTGAATAGCTGGCCGGTGTTGTTATGGATCCGTGCGCACTGAAAGAGAATCAGTATGCAAATAGTTTCAGTATCAATCGAAAGGTTCGATCCGCCTGAGCGTCAGCCCCTTTGGCACGAGAGGCTCCTTTGCTGCATAAATGTGTATAATGATCTCATATTAACACACACACACACACACACACACGTGTGAGAGAAAACTACTGGACTATCAAGATGTAACTAAAACATTCTTTTATTTATAAAATGTAAATTTAGGGACGCAGGGGGATGGTGATGCCTCACTGACTCAGCCTCATTTCACATCACATTTCTATTCGTGAAATAAACCCACACACAATCACAAAGTACATCATAGCAGCACTAAACTATTTACATGCTGCAATTAATATTTAATCAGTTGATTCAATTATGGAGGTTTTGTATCGATGCCTGTGTGAAAGTATAATTATCCCTTTGAAATTTGCTCAAAACTGAAGACTGAAATAATTTTGCTCATTTTAACATTTCACTTTTTGCAGACACAAAACAAGTCAGCACTAACGATTCAATGGATATTGGGTAATGTGAAATAACCAATTGTTTATGCCTTAACATATAGCAGTCTTATGATTTGATTCACAAACTGTTCCATTTTCAAGCATGGTTCTGTCTGTTGAACACCTGGGAGAGGATGGATAGAGAGGGCAAATGAAAAATAGGAAAGGTAAAATAAGTGATGGGGTAAAATTACAGGGGAAGAGTGCAGAATGACGGCAAAACACACAGAAAGTGGAGAATAGGTGAAGACAGGACTGGAGCTGATAGTTTTTAGGCAATCATGAGCAGGAAGATGAAGGAAAAGAGAGGAAGGGCTTCAAGAGGTGAAAGGAAAGGCTGTGGCAAAGGGAAGGCAAGTTCATTTAAATAGCACATTTCAGCAACAAGGCAATTCGAAAGGACGTTCAAGAACAATGAAAAACGGTCATTAGGGAGCCAAGAGGAAAATGGAATGAGCGAGGTATAAAATACAAGGATAAAAGTTACAGTGCAGTAATACATCAATAATTATTTGATCTAAATAAAGCCAGTGGCTAACAGAAAGTTCTTCAGCCTTGATTTAAAAGAACTCTCCTACAGGGAGAAGGAGACTGCAGTCAGGAGGAGATAAAGCTAGAGTCCGTTATCCATCTGTTCCAGGGTTAGAGTTTGTCCAGCTGAGGGGGTCAAGGGTGAAGGGTGGGTGACCTCTTGGCCCGAGGGCTCCGTGGTCAGTGCGCTGGCAGGTACACACTGGGGACAGGGTTGTAAGGTAGATAAAGACGATGGATGCTTTGCTTCTAAGGTCCATGTTTTGCACATAGACTATTCACCTCACACTGATTTTATTCTTGAGCAAAATCAATTATGATCAATATTTTAAAAAAATGGGTGGAACTATGTTTTGTTTGTTAGTTCATACCACTGCAAAATGGTTTGCCGCACTCCAAAGCTTTTTATAAAAATATTTTTGATTGAGACATTACTCAATCAATGTTGTTGACAGACAACAACACTACAAAGTTAATTTGCTCTGGATCTTCACATCATTCATGAGCAGATGGAGTTTGCCCAGTTGTCATTGTATTGTAGATTTCCATTTTTGCACTTTAAGGAATTCTTGTTCATATTTGCTTGTTCATGTATAGTTTGTATGTGAGATCATAATATCAGAAGGTAGGATTTAAGGCCTTTGAGCAGATAATGAATTTACGTAATGATGTAATTGATTGGATTTTGGTTGTGATAGATTTGTTGCGTATACTGACATATTTAAATGCATCTACAGACCATCAACTTCTTCGCCTCATGTTCAAAGTGAAACAATGCTCATGTCTACTTGTCAGAACCAAATAAAATGATTCTTAATCTGTAGTTACCAGCCATGAAAGTGACACTGGTTTTGTTTTTGTGTCCTCATGGTTAAAATGTGGTCCTGGAGACACCGACTGTATATCGGGAACCACCACAGAAGTGGTTTTGAGTACTTTCTTTATATTTCTGTCTGTGGACATATGTTTTGTTCCTGTGCAACCCTATGTCCTACAAAACCGCCTTCTCAATTACGTTTTTGAGGGAAACTCTTTTCTCCTGGATAGCTGTCGCAGTTTTAATAAACGTGTTGTTAACGTTGCAAATTGAAACAAAGCATAACAAAACTACTTGGTTAGGTTTCGTAAAAAAGTTGACCAAAAGCAAATTTAAATCCTGGGGATAATAACTTTCCCCTCGAATGGCAATCTTTGATGCATCATTTTGACTCCAGTCTGCACCGCGATAGTGTCACAACCGTGCAAGAGGCAGTCACGAAACTTGACAAGTGTGTATTTGAGATCAAAATGAAGTCAGAGTTCTAAGATGGTTGTGGTCCGACAAGGGTGCTAGAAGTAGGGGGAAGGGAAGTGGGGTAGGAGCCACTGCCCCCCCCCCCCCCCCCCACTTTACGGCCCTGGTCCGATTGGGCATCACTGTTGTTGTAATGCCGTTGCAAGAGGGTCTTTAGTTTATGGTTGTTTTAAATTGTTATGTTTACATTAATAAGATACAAAGAAAGGTGAGATTTCACAAAAGCTATAGCTCTAAAATATACACACGTATAATAATAGTGTCCAGTGTTCCATGAGCTGAGACGCTCACAAGTGGATATCCCTGTTTAAACTTTAATAATGCTTTGAACAGTTAAGATCCTCTCAGCCACTTGCACCATAGGAAGTGTCATAGTTTATAACTTGCTTCCGTCTGTTAAAAGTGATGTCTGCAGATTTAACAAGGCGCTCAGTGGCTAGGTCAAGGATTGCTGTCCTTTACTTGTGCCTGAAAATCTATATCTCGGAATGGGGAAGGATTACATATTTTATGTCAACAAGAGACTGTCCTCTCCTTTGTGTGTGTGTGTGTGTGTGTGTACGCGTGTATGGCTGTGAGCGGCTTACCGTCTCTGCTAGCATGAGTGTTGGTGTGTTACTATGTGTGAGAAGGAAAACTACTTCATTGATGAGAAGTGTGCTATCAGGTGTGGTGTGTTTCAGGCGTACTTGTTCTAGCCAACTGTGGCTGTACTCTCATATACAACGTTCGATATTTACACTTGACATTTTCCTTTAATTTCTCCACGTCAACGTGCTCACTACATTCTCGAGACATACACAGACACATTTCTAAAATAAGGCTTCACAGTGGAAGCGGTGAGATGACAGCAAAGTGATTCTTCCAGTTGGATGACAGTGGCATTTTCTTGTTCTGTTTGTTTGTGAGCCTACAGCAAACACAAGGAGGTTTTCAGTTAATAACCTTAATAAAAAAGTTAAAATACAAAAATGTTCCAGCGTGAAATTGGAGTGCAGCATTACACGGCTGGCAGCAGTATCTTTTATTTTATTGATTTCCACTTCTCCAAATGTCCCATTTGTCATCTAGCATTACCTATTTGGTCTGTTCGGCTGGCATTTTATCAGTATCGGCCCTAAATATGCCCGTGTGTCATCACCTTAACATGCATTTTCTGGAAAAATATTGTGTATTTCATGTCTTGTCATTCAAATCAGTGTCTATGGATGAGTTTGTGTGTGTTGACAAAATGTGGAAAATAGATCAGTGTATTAGTTTTGTGCATTTATCTTGTGCAAAGTATAAGTATGCATCAATCATCATTAATCATGCATGATGTGGTGAGCACAATACACACAGGTGTGTTTCAGTGTGTGTGTTTGGGGGTTGGGTGAGGGGGGGGGCAGGTGGAGGGATTAGTAGGGAAAGTGGCTGCAGTGAAGGACAATGACAGCTGCATCTAAAAGAGGATTACATAGGTTCCCCCTGTCATCATGTACCTGCCATTATGGGATAACGGACGCCTCTTCCACCTTCTCATACCTCTGCACTCATACAGACTAAAAGCCTCAGCAAGGGAGGGGATGAGGGTGGTCCTGTTTAGGTCAACAGGTAGAGTGCAGCAGTACTAAGGCTGCCTGCTGGAGTTTGACCGGAACCCACTGTTTGGTGATTATAACAGTGAATATCTTGTAGGCGTAATAAAAAGCACCACATGCACAAAGACACATTGTGTCTTATAAACATCCCTGCATTCACAGAACCACACATGAACACAGAACATGCTGCCGATCACAGTCGATCACAGGCCGGCTGCTACACAACTAAAACCATGTTAATGTCTGCACACACTGTAGACACACAAACAGACACACATTGCATGAGAGGAAAAAAAATGAATGGAGCTATGATTGCCCCTCACACATTCACACACCGTCTCGGTAACTGTGAATACTGATTTGGCACAGTCTCTCATGATATCTATTGTTCATTAGTCATTGTTATCCAGCTTTGATGTAGCTGTAATGGGCTTTAGATGTGTGGACCGGCTTCATAAAGACCACTGTTTAGTAACGGCCACAGTTTAAATGCTCTTAATGTGCTGCCGAGGTGTGGGGATGGGCCAGGAGCTGTAAATCACGGAGAAACAGGGGTCTGAGGGGGGAGATTGGAGGTGAAAGGAGAGGAGAGGGGAGACGAAACGAGAGAGAGAGAGAGAGGGGGGGGGATGAAATCTGTGTGTGTGCATTCTGACGAGGCAGAGAGCCTCCCTCCGAAACTGCAGGCGTGTTTACACAGCACAGGTTCACACAGTCACACGTACAAGTGCACGCACTCACACACAAACACGGACACACACCCACGCACGCACACACGCGCACACACACACACACACACAGTTGAACCCTCCCTCTAGTTAAGGTGCTCCTGTGTCGTGTGCATGCTTACATAGAGCATTGAGTATTGAGCTCGGCGACAAGGGATTAAACTAACGTAACCGTGTGTGTGTGTGTGTGTGTGTGTGTGATCAGCCTTGTCCCCAGTAGGGACAGAGCAAACAGACAGAGGCAGCCATCAGCCTCTCCATTGTATTCATCTGATCACTAATCTTCAATGGTTAAATCATTATCCATCCACCACCCTAGCAAAGGGCCAGGCAAACACTACTGGGCTGTCACCCAGCAGCACTAGTCCTTAATATGTTACCGACCCACACACAAGCATACACGAACAAGGGCTCATACACGCCATACATATACACAAACTCCTTCAGCGTTACATTCGCTTATAGGAATGCATACACAGGCAAAAATAAGCATGTGCATGAATATGTATGAAATACACACACACATACGCACACAAAGCGCAAGAGTTGTTGCCATCTCCGGGTCTGAGGGGCCTCCATCACTCCCAGCTACTCGGGCAAATCTAATTGCAGGTAAATGTACAGTGCTGCTCTCTGTGGCTCCTGTGTGGAGAAGATGGGAGGAGAGGCCCAGCGACATGGTTAGTATTGGTCGGGATGACTGATCGGCCCTGCCCTAACTACATTAGACTGTGGAGAAGTGGCTGGCTCCCTCTCCCGCCCCCATATACACACCACTGCTGCTGCTGCGCTCCCCCTCAGCCCCTCCGCTCCTTCGGAGATGGCAAAGGTAGTTGCGGGGCTTTGGCGGGGCTACTACGTTGGGGGGGCATTGGGCGTGACCCGTCCCCGCCGCGGATCCCTGCGTATCAACCTCCAATAGAGCAGCCCACGGTTGATTGGAGCGTATTAGCAGGCTGTTGGGCTGGAGGTAGTCCTGACCCAGTGGAGGGCTCTGCCATCTAAGATCTGATCAGAGGTTATTAGCAGTAAAGAGCCACTGTGGATGAGGGGAGAAGAAACATCATTTACAGGGTCAGAGCCTGGCCGCACAGAGCCGGCTGGGCAGTGCACACACACAAGGCTACAAGCACACACACTGGACAGTAAAGGGCGGCTCATTACTCAGTGAGAGCTCAGGTTTCCAGCGTAGACCTCTCCATTAGACCCCCAGTTAGAGAGAAATGAATGGCTGTAGCTTCTCCGCACTCATAAACCATCCAACCATCCACAGCAGGAGAAAATGAGATACAAGTAAAAGGAGGGAGGGGATCTTAGAGGTACTGTGTGTGTGTGTGCACAAGAGAGAGCTGCGGGGTCCTCGGGGTCTTTGAGATGGAAATGTCCAGCTGGCTGGCCGTCTGCTGCCTGACCCCTGAGCTCCAGGTCAAAAGCCAGGGCCCCCAAACAACCGGCCACTGACCAAAACGCACACATACAGTATACACACACACACGCGCTCAATATCCACACATGTTCATTTGCCGCTTGTGTTTGTGTGTGTGTGTTTATGTGTGTGCTTTAAGAGAGAGAGCGAGAGGGAGTGTGCACTCTGCTCCATGCGTGTAATTGATCATTTAATCTGGCTGACATCATAATCCCCGACGCGTGTTTAACTAACTGGCTGACCGGCGGAGGAGCAGAAGGGCTGAGTAATTATCTCATTTGGATACATTAATAACGAAGCATCACTCACCATCACCTCGGTCCTGAATCAATCACAGTACCCAGCCAAGTTTGTTTGCGTGTGCGAGACAACGAAATAGAGAGCGTGTGCATTTGTGTGTATTCCTTGTGTGTTAACATGCATGTTCGCGGAAGCTGCGTCGATGCGTCGATGCGTTGCACCTCGCAGCAGAGTGTCGGCCATCACGCAGCCCAACCTGCAGCAGGAGCGAGCTAAAATGGAGACTGGTGCATGTGTGTGTCGGCTTCTGTGCATCGGCAGTATCACATCGGCGTATGGATTAGTAGGGAAGCCGAAGCACTCAAAGAACGGACCACAAATCAACAATATTGGGAGTGGAAACAATCAAAGAATTTAATCGAAAGATGAGAATATGAGAAAGATATGCGGTGCACATCAAGGAACGGGCATATTATTTGGTTTCAAACTGAAGTGCATGTTCAAAGCCAATTGCTTGGAGGACAGAGATCCACACAAACGGCAATCAAATTAAAGGGCAGTTGAAACAAAGAGAAGCAGACCTACGCATGTGTCCTTGTGTCTGTGTTCGTGTGTGTGTGTGTGTGTGTGTGTGTGTGTGTGTGCATGTGTGCATCGGGGTCTTAGGAAAATCATTGCTATTGATTTAAGGCGGAGAAACGTGGAAATGTTACCAGATGGGACATTTAGCTGTGAGTGGCTTGGGATGAGACGAGTCATCCTCCAAAGGCCAGGGCAGAGAGATGCAGCGAATGCACATCAAAACACCAAATGCTGTCCAGACCTTCCCTCAGGACGAATCCACAATTCACCACCAAACTACGAGGTATCTTAATTCATGTGCATGGATATTTCAGCTCGTGTACTGGATTCAAGATTTTGAATTCTGCGGAAAATGTACAACTTAAAATGGATCTGCGTTTAAATGAATAGTTCCCAAAGGTCAAATTGTGTATCTTGTGGTGAGACAGTGAGTAGGTCTAAGTCAACAAAATCATCAGCATCACGCATCAGAAACTGGACTTTTTGTTCACAAGCAAGCAAATGACATACCCAAACTAAAATGGTAGAAAGGTCAAGAAATATCAGGTTTTTTTCTTGCCTATATTTCCTCTTCTTTACTGCTCTGTTTTATATGCACGCCTGTTACAAAATAAGCAGATTGCTATTGAAATGGTTCACACTGATTTGAGGCTTTGTGACTTCAAACCACGTTTACTTTGTAAACCTATGCCATGCCGAAAAGGCTTACAAACCCCCACAACTGATTTAGAAAGAATGAATGCAAATGTGTTTTGTTTGTTGAAGAGGATGTTTGAGCAACTCAAAGTGTAGTTTTCTTATATCAAGTGCAAATCACATATCCCTTTTGAAAAAGCTTTTACATCATCCGAATAAAGTTTGCAAATCATTTCAGTCACACTCTTCTCTTCAGTCATGCAGTGCAGTTGTATCATGTCACTCCTTACAGCAGCTTGTGTGATCATCTCTGAGCTGTAACGGGTGGCTCAACTCCCCAAAGCCTTTTCTCAAGAGGCAGTCTGGTGGTGGAGGCACCTTCTAACCAATACGCTTACGGCTTCTGTTACCTCTGAAGGGAGAGTTATGTTTTTAGAGCAGATTGTCCCTTTAACTTTCCGTTCTCATTGACCACTGACCGCTGTCCGTCTGTTCTGGTTCAGGTTAGGAGCCTCTCAGTAGAGCTGTTCGGATTACACCAACAGCTCAATAGAGACAAACACAGCATGCTGCAGCACATGCACACGTTCACACACTGCACACACGCTACACACACACAGCACACACACTGCACAGACACTGCACACACACAGTCAACTGTATATGATGACATACATGCCTGCACATAGACATTTATTTCATTCAAGGGCACCTAAACACATCTGGAAACACACACACACACACACACACACACACACACACACACAAACACACACGCGCACACACACACAAAGAAAGGCTGGCAGTCTGGTGTTCTTCAAGTTAATTTGACACAGAATCGATTTGATCCCTCGTCATCTCAATAATGATAGAAAAGATGCTAAATGCAATCGAATCCCTGAAATCTAATATTTTGGGGTCAAATCGTTTAATGAAGAGCAATCTGACTCTGGACTTTCACTGTTCGTATTGCACACTATCTATTAGGATGTTGTTTTTCCAGATGCTTTGTTAGATTACAGGAAGCTTTAAACGATAAAGCAAAAGGGAACTGTAACCAACCTGTTCTCGATAATACAGTTATATTCTTGGTTTATAGCTGACTGAGCTCTTACTTGGAGTGACTTAATGTTATAATCCGTAGTCTAAACAAAAGGGTCAGAAGAAACATCCGAACCAGCCATCACTCTCAGATTTATTGACACATAAAAAAGAAAAATACTAAATGTAATTGATTCAGGTTTTATGATGCCGTCGGTTATGTTCCTAAACACATAAAGAAAACAGGCTTGTATCTTCAGTTACGACAAGATTAACACAAAAACAGTTTTTATTTTAAATCAATAAGTCAAACCCCTTGTTATTTGTGTAATTGGATGCCACATTTGATGGACGGATTTAGGGTTTTAAGTGTTCGTTGGGAGGACAAACTTGAAAAGTACAGAATAGTACGTGTGTGACATTTAATTCAGGCGTCATTACCAAATTAATGTTACAGTAAAATAGGCTCAATGAAATACGATAACTCAGTAGGATGATAGCTTTAACATGTATTACCCTACAAAAAGGATATTTCTTCCGATAAATAAGATCTGTACATTACAAAACACTAGTTATACGTATCTGTTTTAATGGTGACATGGAGTAAGAAATAACCCTTCGACTGACATCTATTCCTGCAGAGGCTGATAATACATCTAATTGTGTGTCTGAGCTGCAGCTTAGTGGAAAGGGACCTTTGAGTTGTTTATTTCCATAATCACGTGCAACAATCATACTTTAACCTTGTATGTGAGTGCTTTGTGGTTCCTTACACGGGTGTGCGCGTGTATTTTTTGTAAGTCTGTATGTATGTGTGTGTGTGTGTGAGTGTGTGTGTGATTACCCATGCTGTTATCAGCAGCAAGCCGCCATTCACTCCAGCTGAAATGAAAGGTTTTCCTCTGTCACAAAGCAGTTTCTTTGTTTCCATGGAGCTATGATTCTGTCAAAATCCCAGAGAAAACAGAGGGGGGAGAAAAAAATAATCAATGTCCCCCATCACCAACCGCAGTCTCAGCCTAGCGAGCTGCTGCCATGCAAGTACACACGGCAACACATGCACACACAGACATTGGGACACATGCACACACAGACAGTGGAACACATGCACACACAGACAGTGGGACACATGCACACACAGACATTGGGACACATGCACACACAGACAGTGGAACACATGCACACACAGACAGTGGAACACATGCACACACAGACAGTGGAACACATGCACACACAGACAGTGGGAGCAACAAAAACAGAAAAAGTTGCCCTTGTGACATAAATATGTTTTAAAAAAAATTTTATTTGAAGGAAGTGGACGTTGGATGTTTTTAGATAATAGCGGGAGAATTGTTTTAAAAGGTAATGATCCTGAGAAGTTTTCTCTGTTTTTGTAACCCTCATATAAAACCAGTAGATTCATAACATGTTGACATTATTTACAGTAGCTGCCTGCAGTGAGTGAGTAGAGCAGGAAGTGTAATTTACTCTCACACTCTCACATCTTTCAGCTGGTCTTTGTCATTAGAGGATGTAGAAATCAAGAGTTACACAGGAAGGTGTGTCATTTATTGTTTGATTTCTCTTGAAATATTGTCATAACAGTGCAGAATAGCCGATGTTTGTTTTATGCCAAGATAATTATGCAGAAACAAAAAATACATGTGTTGAACGATGAACTGAAACCAATGCATTCCAAGTCTTAATAAGCCTCTGGGATCCATTAAAAACGCAGCAAAAAGGTTAGAAGTGTGAAGCACTGTGCAGAAAAAATATGGAACATGGATTCAGGAGAGAGGAGATTTTCAAAGGCTTTTCGGATTATTTTGAAGGGATTCTTCCTTTTGATACCAAACAGAGATAAACACTAAAATGCTGGAGGGAGAGTGGATGACTTGTTCATTAATTAAATCAAACTGCCCCACACTATCACACTATACCATTTAAATGATATCAGCATTTTCAAATCAATGACATGCCAGCTGCTTTAAAATTCAATCTTAAAGCTTATCGCTAATGTTTGCCGGTGATTCTGCATTAATGGCACAAGGTAAAAGATGAGGTATTAAGACAACAGAGTGGCTCATAGATAATAAGCTGGAGCAACACTGAGCCAATCCTGTAAGAGGAAGTCAACATCTGTTACAGGCGGTTACATATTAAGGGATATTACTGGACCTCTTGTGAATCTGTTGATACTAGAATATTGTCTAAAGGTGTGTTGAGATAGAAAATGAGCCAAATTTTCACATTGCAACATTTGTGTGAAGTTCATTGTTCAACTTTCCGATGACGTTCTTTGTGAACACACAGTTTCGGTAAACTTTTTTAAAAACTCTTTAGCGCTACGGAGCAGTGTTTTTATGAGTAGGTCCCCATTTTCTCTGTCTTGTGCACACAAGGACACTCATGTACACGTGATGAACAGTCACAGTATTGCACTAAGGCAACGAGAAAAAAAGGCCGTTAGCAAGTAAATACTATGCATCTTAACAATGCAGGTTTTAACTTGTTTAAATAATTGGCTTTGCGAATGTTTGAGGACTGATGGCGACGCGCCTGAATATTTAACACCAGGGGCAATGTGTTTTCATACAAAGTGTCTCAAGTGAACAATGTAGCCAGAAGCTCTTTTTCTTAATATTGGTGCCATAATGTGGAACAACCTTCCATTAAGCATGAAGTAGATCAACAATAACAGGGACTTTCAGAGGTCAGGTTGGAGCTATTTTATGGAAAATGTAGTAATTTGTTTTGGTTGTGTGTACGTGTATCTATATTTTTGTGTAGTTTGCGCTGACATCATTTTCATTTTAGGATTTGGCTTTTCATTTTTTTTTTGTGACATGCTTTGTCTTGTCTTTTATATAACATACGTGTCGGAAATATGTGTCACGTAAACACCAGTGCATGTACTAGTGAGTCTATGGGGGGATATTTTGCAGGATCTGACTAAATATATTGATGCTCTCATATCTGAGCTAAGACTTTCCCTTCAGTGTGCTATTCTTGCACAATCGCACAATACCTGATACCTTCTGTGTTTCAGATGTGCCCATACATTTTGCCACCCACTCCACACAGATGATTTACCCGAACACTTTCATTACAGTATGTTTTTCATCCCTGTTCAACTGTATTTGAATGAATGCAGAAGAAAGTATGCTGAAATACATGAAATGAAGTACATTCATTTTTCTTTACCAAAGTCAACAGCAGTTGAAAGTATCCTTCCTCACGATACTGAAGGCCGTTGACTTCTTGGAAGTAAAAAAGAGCTCAAATGTGTTGCTCAGCATTTAAAGAAGTGGTAAAATTTGACAACATTTTAAAAAGAATTTGCCATAAAAAGTATCATATCATCCAGACATACGGACGGACGCTTGGTCAGTCACTTGGCGTCACCTTTGGGAACCCTTTTACCATCAACTCTCAATGTGCACGGTCGTCCGATAAGCTTCAACCACGGTCAACGTTGTTAATTCAAACAAAACTATTTGGTTCGATTTCTGATAAGATCACGCTTTGGGTTAAAATAAGTATGTCCGTTCCATAATTTAATTCAGGGATTTTCAAAGTGGGGTACGGGGACCCAGTGGTCCATGTCACTCTGCCAGGGGGTCTGCTAATGAATTTTCCATAAGTTATAATATTTTGCTGTATTATTAAAACTACAGGTGGGGACCATTTGCGGAAAAATAATGTCCATTACTCCCACCCACATTAGCTTTGGACCAATAGAAACTCAATTAATTGAGACACATAACGTCAATCGGTCACGAATCATTCGCTTCACTCAGGGTGCAAGGAACTGTTCCAGCTGCTGCTTTGCTTGGCTTATTGGCCAGCCAGCTGGGTGGCGAGCATGGCAAGTGACGCTGAGCCCAAACTAGCTAAATTCAGAAAATATTACAAAAGTATTACTGAGTTTGATTCTATTGAGAACAGCTATGGGAGACCAAAAAGCATCTGTGTTTGTTTGACCTCCTCCCTATTTAGTTTATGCTATGTCACCTGACTTCCTCCTTTACTCCGGTCATAATTACTACAGCCCTGCATGCAAAAACGGACGCTAGAGGGGTACGTGGAGCGTCATAGTTTGACACCTAGCGCCACCGGCCAAGCTGCTGCATTTGACGAGATTTTTGACCTTACTTTGGAACATAACTAAAAAAGATTGTCCTGTTTTTGGAGTCTTTATGGGCCCACATGTTTCTCCACTCTTAAAGACTGTCCAGAAAGAAAGGACCCTGTGAAGTGTGTTTGTGTGTTTATGTGTGTGTGTGTGTGTGTTTGTCTCCCCTCCACATGACGGTTGATGTGAGGCCATTAGTGTGTGCGTTTGTTTGTTTGTGTGTCCCTCTTAGAACCCCTTTAATGCTTTTAAGACACTCCTCAAGATTCTTCAAGGCTGCAGATACACACAATGGACAGTCTGGAACATAGACGGTGTAAGTGTGTGTGCGCGCTCAAGTGTGTGTGTGTGTATGTCTACAGTATTTGTATTTCTGAAAGACCACTTGCTGGTCTTCAAGGAAGCTCTCCAAAGTTGGAGACAGGCAGCCAGGACATGAAACCCAGTCATTAAAGAGGCTTTCACAGAAATGAAGAGGCAGGTGATGAAGATGATGATGATGATGAGTAATTAGGAAGAGATGAGAGGAAATGGATTCACTGCTTTTATCTCTTTGGCCCTTAAAGGCTTAAGTAATGTCGTAAGAGTTTGGAGCAAGCAAAGAGAGGAAAAAGGTAAAGACAGAAAATAAACACTAACAGGATACATAGATAGAAAGATAGATGGATAGATGGATAGACAGATATATAGATAGATGGAGAGATGGATGGATGAAGAGATGGAGAGATAGACAGACAGACGGAGAGATGGACAGACAGACAGACACTCAACACTCTCCAAATACAGGATGTGATAACCGTCTTGGGCAGATGCTACTGTTCCTCCTATATTACATCACAGCTATAAATCTTGATTTCTCCCATTGATCACAAACAGGTTCTGCAAATACAATTTCAAATTTAAAAGCTAATGCACGAAAAGCTTAAAAAGAAATCAATTTTTATTCCACTAAAGCCGGTCCATATTGCGAGAAAGTAGACAAAAATCAAAGCCGATATATACATTTTCCTGTGAAATCATTCCTTTCTGGCCCAGCGTAACGAAGTTCGAGAAAACATCAAGCTCATAGTTTTTTGGAGAAATAGCAATGAGATGTAGTAGAAGTTTAGACCATTAGATTTATTACCCAGGGGCCACGAGGAAAAAATGCATGATGGGAAGGTTAAGCATCCCATCTAAAAGAGATTAGAGATGCGTGAGCACTCCTCGGTGAGTGAGGTCATGCCCAAAAAAACATCACAGACACCAAACTACACATAATAGCCCCAAAAAACCCAGCCACTCTCACACACACACACACACACACCTACACACACACACACACACACACACACACACACACACACACACACACACACACACACACACACACACACACACACACACACACACACACACTCTGTGCTCTCCTTCAGATCAACACTGACTTAACGGTGACTTTGTTTCAGTGTGGGTTGAAAACAAAAACGCCAGCATGGTTGATCCAAAATTCTTTTTCATTCATATATCTTTGTGCATGGGAGACTTACAAAGACTTGGATCAAATTAATAAACAACGAATTAGCTTTTTCATGGCTACATGTTTGAAAAATGAAAACAGTAATAATAGTGTTACTTATGATAATTCAAAATCTAGCTACAAATGTGATAAACAATCAAACACAAACAAATACACCACGTTTATGTGAGACAGTTCACTCCAAAATCAAAAATACATATTTTTCCTCTCAGCTTTAGTGCTATTTATCCATCGAGATTATTTTGGTTTGAGTTGCATATTTTTTGGAGGTAGTAGCCATAGAGATGTCTGCCCTCTCTTGAATATAATGGTAATTAATGCCACTTGGCTTGTGGTGCTCCAAACGCCATAATATACATTTAAAGAACTCAACTCAAGTCTGTCAGAAATCATGACGAGGTTATTCAAGATTATCCACAGACGTTTTTGGGAGCAGTTTCATGTCGGAACTCGTTTCTGTTAACCGCAGTTCTGACATGGAACTGCTCACGACAGGTCAAAGGAAACATGTTTTTTTTATATTTTGGTGTGAACTGTCCCTTTAACTTTAAACTCGTTATGAAATCAGAAAAAGGCCTTTTTCCAACATGAAAGTTTGTGAAAGTGTGAAAGCTGATTTGATCCTCCACACTTTGTAAACTCATAGTCCCTTTGTATGTCCTCCTTTCATCCTTCAAAGCTCTATTGAGGAAGACGCTCTTGATCTCTACTAGAAAGACACATTACGGACACTTACATTGCAGACATGAAGATATGAAGGTCTGCATCATGTTGCAGAACATAAAAGACTTTTCAGACCCATCTTTATGTGGACTGTTATTCCTACTAAGCACCTGAGAGAAGCAGCGCTGTATAGTCACAACAGAGTTGTTTTTTTCCGTGCGCTTTATGTCTTTGGCTGTGTGAATGGTGAACATAATAAGTCTTATACAATTTGTTTATTTCCAAAGCTGTGCTGATGGAGCTTACAGTCAATAACATCAATTTGCATTGTGCAAGGCGCTTTGGCTCAGGTGGCAGAAGGCTTTGAGTGTGCAAATTGTGCGTGCATGAAGGAGAAAGAGTGATGAGGGAGTGGAGAAAGTGAGTGATGAACGGTTAATGAGGGGGAGAGGGCATTTTGGGTTGGGTCATTGGGATTGGGGGGTGAATTGAGGGGTTACTCTAACGAGTGAGGGGGTCAGTGGTCAGTGGAGAGGCTTGAGGGAGAGAGAGAGAGAGGGCCAATAAACAGAGACGGCTGATAAATGTGAAGTAACAGTGAGAGATGGGGGGGAAAAGGGGGAAGGATGATAATAGATGATGAGGAAAGAGAGTAAGGGAGAGATGAAGATCGAGGCAAAAAAGAGGAAGGGCGAGGGAAGAGAGGGAGAAAGAGAGAGCGAGTCAGCATATTGATCGATCAGACCTGTCGGCAACCAGACAGTCAGGGAGACGTCTGTCCTTGTGTTGCCACTCTCTGGCCTGCAGACACCTAACCCCTCTGCTCCTACTGGGGCGGTGGCGTCAGACCGGGTGACCGTGCATGCGTGCATGTGAAGCATGTGTGTGTGCTCATGCGTGCACGTGTGTAGTAGTACGTTTCTATTTTATACTCAGTGTGTGTTTGTTTGAGTGTGCAGGTTGCCCTGCCCCTGCAGTCTGCCTGTCGGTGCCCCGTGTCTTCTAGGGCTTCAGGTGTGGAGTGTCTTCTCCTCTGTGGAATTAACTAGGTTCCAGTCAGGAAACGAATCTCACGCTCCCTGTCGCACACAGACGCATCTCAGGAGTATGGATTTTATCAATACAAAGAGCGCCGTGTCACTGAGGTAATGCCAGCGCCGTAGTCTTTTCTGGAAGAGCTGTTGTCAACCATCAACTACCGCCCCTCCTCCTCAACCCTCACAGCCCCATTTGGGATTTTGTCCTCATATAGAATTCATGTCCTGTACAAGAAACATCATTTTCCGTGGTTCGTCTTTGGCAGCAGGAGAGCAGAGACAGCTCTGGCAGCTATAGCAGAGATGGAAATGGAAATCAGATATTTTTCCGTCAGTAACCGCAGCAATACCTCAGTGTATTATTGCTAAATAGCAAGTGGATTTCCTACATTTAATATTTAACTTTAGAAAAAGTATGAAATGATTCTCAGAAAAATTTACTAAAAGCACCAAAAGTGAAATGACTTCCATGCATCAATAATGGTCAATGAGTCTATTTTTTCACTAGAAAATAGCTCCAATGAAAACTGGTGACCATGAGGTTTGAAGATAATCCAGAGTAGCAGCGACATTGTGGTTGGGTTTATTGCTTTTTAAAAATGTCATATTGTATTGCTGTAAGAGCCACAAATTAAATTCCATTGTATTGAGGTGAATGCAGAAATCCCTGAAAAGCTGGGTGAACAAAAGCATATAGTACATGTCATTCCGATGTGTGCAATCTGCTAAACAACGTCCACACATTCCACACTTCAGCGAGCATTACATGGTAAATTTGACAGATCGAGGGTCGCGTTCTCTCTTTCCTTTCTCTCTGTCATTCTGTCCATCCATCCATTACAGCTGATCCTATTGTTCCAAACCCAGGGAGTTGACCCCAGAGGTCAGATAATCAGATGCTCTCCTCTGTGACCTGCACTAACCTGCAGTCCAGGGGACATTGCGGTATAAGACTGTGCCTGTCTTCAGCCTCAGGGAAAAGCTCGTATAATATTGGAACGCTCTGGTGTTGTGAGGTTGACAATTGAAGTTACAGCTCTTCTTGGATGCAACACAACATCCGGGTGAAACGTCAGTTCTGGACATTGAACAAAGATGCTTTTAGACAATACTGGTATGTCCAGTATAGTAATAAAAAATGAAACAATCATTATCACTTTGGAGGATGCAACTGTCTTTAATTGAAGAGATAATTGGATGTTTTGAATGAAGCCGAAAACCTGGAGCAATCCATGAAGTCGGATATTTTGCCAAGCTGGAGTGTTTATATAGATTTTTCTGAAACAACATACACATAAACACAACGCATTTTTGTAAAAAATTCTGGCGGCATCTTGGCGTTAACGCTCATCTGTAGCTGCATCACAGTGAACACGGAAGAGAGACGATGGGTTGACAAAAGCAAAACACAGATGAGACCCTGGAAAATGGAGGCGAAAGACGCATAAGTGAAAGGGCGAGGGAGAGAAAGAAGAAACGAGCGCAGCAGAAGGTGAATCCGATTTCTCCCGGTAAATTGGACTCCCCTGCTTTCTCTAATTCATGTTTCAGAGCTGCTGCAACGATGGGGAGATGGAGAGGGTGAAGAGAGAGAGAGGCAGAAGAAAGGAGGGGAAAGGGAAGACAAATCCATGCAGGGGAGAGCAGAGGGAGAGAGGGAGACTGCGGCCGCTCTCCCACAGGCAGACAGCGATCAATAAATCAATAGGAAACGGTGGTTGGCTGGAGAACGGCTGGGGCTGGGAGGATGGAGGATGGAAAAGAGAGAGAGCTGAATCAAAGCAGCTCCAAGATGGATGGAGCGAGGAGAGGAAGGGAGAAGAGGAGGACGGGGAGGGAGGGAGGGAGGGTTCAATAGAGGTGGAGGCATTGAGAAGGATGCAGGAAGAGGGGAGGAGTGCGTGGAGGAAAGGTGGTTTTAGCGGGAGCTGTGAGGAGAAAAATGGGTGGAGGTCCAGAAGGCTTTTGGGGTCCCCTCCCGGTCCTGCCTTCAGCACATCCTGCATCAGTGGTGCAGTGATAGGGCTTGGCACTGTGTGATGCCCCGCTGAGGTCTGCCCAATGAGCCCAGTGAAGCGCGGCTGTATCTGGGGCCGGGGGAAAGCCGTAGGCCCCCTCTGCCCGCTGGGTGCAGCCTGGTTGACTGGCTGCTTGCCTGGCTGCCTGGCTGGCTGGACATCGATCTCAGTGGGTTGGAGAGTACAGCTGGACGCACACTGAGAGCTGGGGCTAAATCTGGCTCAGGCTCAATCAACGTTTGCACCTGTCTTTTCCAAAGGGAATTAAACGTAGGAGATAGAGAGAAAGAAAGAGTAATGGTGTGTGTGAGCATGTGTGTGTGTGTGTGTTTACGTCTGAGTGTGTGTGTTAAGGTTAAGTTCTGCAGGTAGTAGGAGTGGATGGTTTGTAAGGGAACATGCTGGTTTTGCCGTTAGTCTACATGGTTTTGCTGCAGCAGGTGAGGTTATATAGTTTGATGGGTGGTTGTGTGTGTTTGTGAGAAACAAAGTATGTGTGTAGGTGTGTGTGCATGCCTTATCTACGGTACACATGGATTTGATGTGCAATTGACAAAAGAAGAGAGATGCGGGGCTTCTCACAGACCAGGCAAATTAGTTTGAGTTAAACAGCAGCGATCGTGAGATTATATATGGTTTCTCTTGAATGTCTCTCCCACATGTCTGTAACATACAAATCAGATTTACAAAAACATGAATTTATTACTTTAAGCTGCTTTGAATATGTGTGTACTTCCTTGGCTTAACAGGGGAAACAGCTCTGCCTCCGGCTGTTCCGTCAACACTTCTAATGTTACATCCTTCTTGTTTTATCTGTCCTGTTGGGGAGTCACTGCACCCTGACAAAAAACAGTCCCACATCTGTAAAACCACAAAGTTCTAACTTTCACACATTTTTGTACGGATTGAAAAATATACAACGTGTTAATCAGTGAGCTTTAGAGGGTCCGGTAGGCGGACTTATGGGCAGAGACAGGCTAGCTGTTTCGCTAAGCTGACCATCTCACGGCTCGAGCTTCATATCTAACAAACAAACATGAGAGCGGGATCAATCTTCTCATCTCACTAGGAAGGCAAATAAGTGTACTTCCCAAAATGTCGAACTACTCCTTTAAACGTCTTGCTCAAGGGGCATGGCTGTATCCAGCATTTTTAGAAACCCTTTGCAGCATCACTCAGAACTCCATCCATTTGAGAAAACAATGGACTATCCTCCAACCAAACTCTATTTTTTGAATTTTCACACATTATTTATTGAGCTATTGTTTCACGTTGTTGTATTTTACGTAATTCTGGTGAAGAATAAAAAAAATCTCCTTTGTTACTGCATTCAAAATAACTAGAATAGAGTGTGTCAGAATTACTAAGATTCGCAACATGTGTGTAATTGTAGAAATGTAAACTCCCGTTCATGTCATTAAATCCGTCCCCCAAAAATCCCAGAAATATTACAGAGGACATGACCTTTGTGGTATCTACAGCCAATGCTCAAAAGCACCTCAATAATACTTCATGAAGTCACAAATTCATTAACAATTCACTTTTGTGTATCTTCAAATCCATGGTCCTGTGTGGTTCAGTGTCGTGACAGGAAAATCATGAAAATAATTGAAAATATTCAACAATCTAAATTGCTTTAAATCCTTCATAACGTCATATTGGTAGAAACAACATCCATGTGTGAGAAGCATGCGAGCTGTACGGACCAACAGCGACTTCATTTGCACACACTGCATTTCACGCCTTGTATTTAGAAACCGATCGTCTGCAATTTAAGCAATAGAACGTCGCAATTTACCCAATCTGATCTCTATTAGCTCGCTCTGGTAAACTCTTGAGATGTTTATAGCTGTCGTCAATAGTCATTGTGCAATTAAGCTGTTTGCATTGATAGCCTATTAGATGCATTTCTACAGAGTCTTTATCAAGTGCAAGGCGGCGGTGCAGACTATCAGAGGCTTATTGCACGTGTGTAACTAATGATCGCTGTCCAGCCACTCGTTAACCGTCTATAACAAATAACTAGTCCTCTCCACTGTTTCCTTTTCTTTCGTTTTTCAGTTTTCTTTCCCCCTCTGTCCTCCCATCTACTATATTATCTTAGCCTTTCCGCTCCCCTCGTCTCCTCAATTTATTTTCTCCCCTTGACCTTTCCTCTCTTTCTCTTCCGATCCATTCCTGTCTTTTCTTTCCTCTTTTTCCTTCTGCTCCTGTCCTATCTTGCATTGCTTTTCCATCCCCTCCCCTCCTCTCCTTCTCTTCTCTTCTCCTCTCTCCTCTCCTCTCTGGGGTCCCATCCTAGAGAGGCTGCTCCCACCCAGACACAGATGGCCCCCAGATCAGATTTATCAAGGCCAGTAGAGCCCTCTGCAAAAGGTCACTCTCTTAAAAGCTGACCGATCAATGGTCCAACTCCTAATACTAACAGCCGTGCTTTTTCGTCCGTTCTCTTTTTTTGCGTGTGTGTGTGTGTGTGTATCTACATGTGAGTAGGTGCATATGCTTTTATCCATACATGTACCTGTGTGTGTGTGTGTGTGTGCAGCTCTGAGACAGAGACGTGGGTCCTGGGTGTTACTAATCGAATGGCTGTCCCTCAGACGGTCCTCTAATGACCTCTCCCACCTCTAATAGCGCAACCTTATTGAGGCACTACTAAATATTTCAGCAAGTCATTAGCTCATTACACGTCATTATCTACAGCACGCTCAGCCCGCCAGGATTAGCTGTGAGACTTTTAGCAACTTCTCTGTGGGAAATCAATAATCGGCAGACCCTTTCAATCACCGGGATCATCTATGTGTGTGTGTGTGTGTGTGTGTTCATATGTGTTGATCAGAAATTCACACAATCACAGACACACACACCGGACCGCAATGTCGAGTCACCTGCAATGTCCATCTTGCATCTCCTGTCATTGCCTGCATCTCTCTATTGTCCGCAATAAAGTTATTAACATCCTTAAAAATACAAGATTACACTTTTTATTTTTACAGATATTCCTGTTTTCATTCATATTTCTTGTGTGAATTACTGGATCATTTCACCTCTTCAAGCATGAGAAAATGACAACATTTTCAGTTGATTTGGTGGTAACCCATAGACATTATGTTCATGTCGATAATCATTTGCCAGTACACATCATCTCACTCTAAATCCACAGACAAAAACTTCGACATGGTTTCCCCGAGAACCCAGACACAGGATAATTAGGTGAGTTGATCTGAATTTCTGTAATATTTGAATCTTCAATTCAGGATTTTTTGTTAAAACCAGATCTGTAAATGAATTACAATTAACTGTTTTAATATGAAAATAACAGAATTCGATGTTTCTGGTGGTTGGAACCTTTTTCATTGTATGAGTACAGCTTACATACTGTCAGCCAGTCACTTTAGATGCCTTTGGAAATTGTGGACAGTAAAACGTTTTCAAAAGATTTCCGAGAAGTAGGAGCCACATCTCCTGGAAGCAGCCTTTAGTGTTATCGTGCCACTACCTGGAATCAGCTGAACAGATTGGAAAAAGATCAGTCAAAATCGAAGCAGCAGACACCAAGATGTCTTGACTTTTAGTCCCTTTTATGGGTCATGCATAGCAGGGTTATTTTTTTTAAATTTCTCCTCTCCAAAGTGGACATTGTTCAACAGATTTTTTACAAATGTTGTATTTACTCCTCAAGATGAACATAATACATCTCAGAACTTTATCTCTTTAATTGCTTCATTGTTGTTAAGCAGTATTAATACTTAAGGAGACTTTCTTGGTGAAAAATAGTGAAAAGGTGATTATGTAACTCATCGGCCATTTGGCTTAGGCACCTGCAAGTTGGTTGTGACGTGATTTAAATAAAGTTAAGTTCTGTATCATTTCATTTCTAACAATTTGTAGGTTTTCCTTCTTATGAAACAGTCAAAAAAATGGAAATTTGAGCCATCACATTAGTTTTCAAAATTCACTGTTCGCAGGAGCTATGCTTTTAGTTTTTAAGCGTCACAGGCCACGGTTGAGTACCTCGGCTCTGGTGTCTGGAGGGGTTTGTGTGTTGAACCTGAGCGTGCCTGCTGCCTGGGAGGGAGGCGAGAGCTGTTTACGGCAACCATGAAACCTCTTTGACACACTTTAGGAGTCACTTAACAATGGCCAGGATGTGCGTGGTTAAGTGTGTGACTAATTTCTTTTAACACAGTGTGAGATTGAGAGACTCGGGGGGCGGAGCTGCTACTTGTTAAGAAGGTCAGAGGTCAGCTCTTCTTGAATAGACCCAGAAATCCCCAATCAATTACGCAAACACACACACACAAACAGAAACACACGCTTGCATACGAATGCACGTTCAAACACACACCACACACAAGAATCAGAGGAGTCTATTACAAGCTAATACATTTTTAGTTTGGAGCCACAGTGCTGCATACCAAAGAGAAATGGATATAATTCTGTGGGGGAAGTGAATCGACAATCAGTCAACGACAAATGGGAAGCACAGCGTGTGTAAACAGTTACGACCTAAACAGCTGCTTTCTCTGCTCCGGAGTTTGCCTTGTACGGCATATCTTGTGGGTCCATCTATCACGCTCTCCTCACCCGCTCCCCTTGCTGCACCGAGACAGAAGAGGGGGATGTTTGAATCAGCTAAAAGTTTAAAAGCTTTATTATAAAGAGGAAATACAATTGCTCTCTTTCATTCCTCATCCGTCTTCCGTCTGCTGTTGTGCGCTGTCCATTTGGACAGCAGCAGCATTACTCAGCAAAACAGCAAATCTCCTCATCTGAGAAATTAATAAGTGAGATATGATCTAATCCGAGTGAAGGTGGAGGAGCAGTCGAGGGGAGCACAATGAGTTTACGCTGTGTAATCACATTTCAGTTACCTCCACCATCAAAGTGTTTTCTTTGAGAAAAATGTTTCTACTCTATATCTATCAAAAAGGAATTAGTTTCCTTTAAAAATGATATCATGCTCGCTCGCACAGGCTTTTTTTCAATGCAGGATGATGTTGAATGATTTGAGTCTGATTCATCTTAAACACTTGTAGTGTTGTGTAACACAATATTCCAACAATGTATTCAAAGTTAGGTGTTGGAATACACGTAAGGTAACAGATTTACATTGTTATTATGTCAAAAGCATTCTGCCTTTCCTGTAATTAATAATACATGTGCCGTGTTTGTCTGGCTTTATGATTGCTGCAGATAGAATTTACCTTTTATAATGAATATGACCTTTCATACTTTGTAACAATATGTTTAAAATGTGCTCTCAATGCCTTTTTTGCATTCTTTAAGCCACACACACATCTGTTTGCTTTCTTTCCAGCTCTCTCGCTCTCTCTCTCGCTCTCTCTCTCTCGCTCTCTCGCTCGCTCTCTCTCTCGCGCTCTCTCTCTTTCTCGCTCTCTCTCTCTCTCTCGCTCTCTCGCTCTCTCTCTCTCTCGCTCTCTCTCTCTCTCTCTCGCTCTCTCGCTCTCTCTCTCGCTCTCTCTCTCTCTCTCTCTCTCTCTCTCTCTCTCGCTCTCTCTCTCTCTCTCTCTCTCTCTCTCTCTCTCTCTCTCTCTCTCTCTCCTCTCCTCTCCTCTCATTTCTTCCATCTGCTCCCTCATACTCATTTCAGTCGTGGGCCCATCCCGGCATCCACCCCAACAATATTTCACATCCTGATGTATTTTGGTCCTGGAGTCATGCAACCCTAAATATTGTAACTGACCCTGGGCTTATTGATCTCGCTGTGTCGGCTAGCACTGCGACTTCCTGCCTTATAACGACCCTATGAAACCCTCCGCGATCTATCATTACCAACATCATCATTTAGGAAAAAGAGCAATTCGCATATCTGTTTGTATGTGTGTGTTTATTTATACCTTTGCATGTGCACTGTTGGTATTTTCCTCTGCATCATGTTTCTGCATTTGTATACCTGCATCTAAGTCAGCTGCCTTTTTGTCTGTATGTTTATCTTTGTTTATCTGCAGCTTTGCGTTGTGTGTGTGTGTGTGTCCCTAATGATGCTATTTGGCCAAGGGAGAGAAGCAACCCCTGTCACCATTGTAATAAGGGGTATTTATATCAGTTACCTGGCAGTAAACCACTCTGATCTCCTCTCCTCATGTCTCATTCCTACAAGACAGGTGTGTGTGTGTGTGTCACGGCAACAGTGCTAGTTTGCATTTGTAAAATTACATGTTTGTGTGGTTGTGTGTGTGTGTGTAGGCGTGTGTGCTTGTGTGTATAAGTGCACATAAACGAGTACAATACAAAACAATGTACAGGATATCATGGACACAGCACAAATAATGTGTGTGAGTGTGAGTCTGTGTGTGTGTGTGCGTGTGCGTGAGTGAGAGAGAGAAGGAGGAGTGTGTTGAGGGTGGAAGAGACAAAGAAGGTAAATTGAAAGGAAATGATGAGCGATGAGTCTGTGTCGCACATTAGCGTTCTGCAGTTTTTTTTTCATCATGATTGTCTGTTTCCTTGAACCTTACTGCATGTGTCTGTGAGAGAGAATGTGTGTGAGCTTTGTGAAGCCTTGGGGAGCAGGTTTTATCTTTATCTGCACGTCCAGGAGTGTGACACGTCTAAAAACGCCTTCAGAAATTTCTGCATCTTTTGACCAGAGGCCTTAAAAAGTGTGTGTGTGTGTGTCTCTGTCTGTGTGTACTTTACACCTAAAGCCTCGGTCGGGGTACGAATGTTTATATATATGTGTGGGTGTGTTGGGATCGTGGGGTTGGGAAGGGGGTGGGGGGGGGGGTTGAGGCCGTATCCATGGTAACACCCCACCGCCACCCCCACTAGGTCCTAAAAGACAAAGAATCACATAGACACACTCACGCACACATGCACACAGAGCACTACAGGGCCAGCTGAGCCAGATCAATATTTCTTCCCATTTAAAGAACAGAATTCAGAGAATGGCTTTTCATCGCCCAGACTGCAGCCGTGCTTCAGACCTTGGGTTTTTACACTTAACACCCAATCTGCAAAGTGGCGAGTTTTTTTTTTTTGTACCGTCCAAAAATAATTTGTTGCCGAAATCTTTTTCCTTTCTATCTTTTTCCTGTATGGATCCGCTCAGCCCTGCTAGGACCTCTGTCGTATCTTTGTCTGACTCCCCGCCGTCTTACTCTCTCTATTTTCCTTCCTTTACTTCTACCCTCTCTCCCAACCCTGCTTCCACTGCCTGAGTGACAGGGTCAGATTGCATTCAGCATCCCCTCTCTTTGTCCCACCCTGTGGCTGACCACAGCTCAGGACCCGGCAGCTCCCTTGTGGGTCCCCTGGGGCGTCCAAGCACATCTCTGTGGCCGAAGGGCTGGACTGGCGTTGGCCCAGTGGTCCTGCTGGCTGCCTCGAGGCTGAGGGGAGGGGGGCTCAGGGTCAGTGGTTAAGGGGGGTTGGGTCCTTGACTGCTGTTAGTGGGTGAAATGGAGGAGGGCTCCCTCTAGCACTGCTAAGTTGTAACAACAGGGGAATAACCAAAAAAGACCAGATCCCTAGTGCACACAAAGGAAAGCAAACGGACTAATTGCTTCATATGCACAAGATGTTTTCCCCTCCATATATAACATGGAAAATGCAAGCTGATTAATACAGGTGCATGAACATGAATGTAAGACAAGCAAACAAATGCACAAACACGCATCAAGAATCGCCCAAGGCTGATTGGTGCATCCTGTTTCTAAAGCAGCCATGGGAGGTATCCGAGGCCTCTCTGGTTCGATATCTTGACAGTCCCAGTGTGTGTGTGTGTGTGTGTGTGAGAGGACTGTGAGCGCCTGCATTTCATTAAGCACATCCCACATCGCGGTCTGTCACTCTCCTCCTCCAAATGGAATAATTCATTGTTCCTTGATTTTGTTTGTTTGGAGTCTTCATAGGCACGGGTCTTTCCGTCTTTGGCCATAGCCGTTGAGACTGTGATCCGATTGAGGAAGCTGATAATTGATTTCATCAGGCAACAAGGCTGTGGGCCACTCGGAGCAGAGAGTGAGAGATTGGAGGGGACTTTACCTGAGTGGGTCCATTTTCTACATAATCCTCCACAATCATCCACCATCCACGGGCTCACCATGCTACTGGAGAGCCCGTGTGACACATTGAAGATTACTGTGCAATGCTCTCATTAGATGTTAACACTCAGTGACCTGTCAAGTGCTCTTGAACAAAGCTCCAGCAGCCTGTGGTGGCACTAATGAGAGAACAGTGCATAGGTGGAGTGAAGAGAAAGTCAATCCCACACTGCAGTGAAACACACCTACACTTTAAAGAAAGGATGGGCCACTTTTAACATGTCACTGCCGTTTTGACAAAACACACTTGAAAGCATAAAGACCTGGTAATAACACATGTCAAAGCGGCACATGTTGCTTTTCACACTATAATAACGCACATTAAAAAGCCTCTTTTAAGGGTTTTACTCAGTCTGTGTGAAAGAACATACACATAATCTAAGTAATACAATTTGAAGAAAATAACCTAATGTCATCCAACCATCCATCCATTTTATTTACTTTTCATGTTTAAGGACACCAGAGCCCATTCCAGCATACATTATAAGCAAGAGACGGTAAAATCTGCCCAAAATCTGCCTTTTGAGTATCATCCTCTCACTATCACTGTAGGATGGAAAGGTGACTGAATGACTGATGTAAAAATATAGCAACACCCAAAACAACCTGATAAAAACACACACACATGAATCCACTTTCCCACTGTCCATCCTAATAGCCAGACTTCCAACTCACCACAGCTGCAGTCTCTGTGAAGGACTCGAATAACAGACACGTTTTAAGTCAGGGGAGTTTTACCAGGTGCGATATACAACAATGTAACCATCAGTACTGCAGACTCCTTGCTGTTCTACCTTCTGCATTGTTTTGGTGTATTTAACAAAAATGCACTCATTGTTTGCTGAATTACATGAAATGTGCTTTGTCGTTGCAGTAAATTTCTAAAGAAAGCTAAACAGCAAGTGATGACGGAGTTACAAATGTAGATGGCATTGTGACAATAACAATCAAATCAAACATTGAATTAATACATCCACAAACCTATGAGCAATGTTATCTTTTTCTTTACCATCAAGGGAACTATTAGGGGTACTGCCCTTATAAAGGGGATCAGGTATTGACAACAACATTTAATTCACTGGATTAGCCCAAATTTCGATACATTAATTGGTTTTAAACTGAATTTTGACTAAATTGAACCACTATATTATAATAAAGGCTACAGTATGTCATCATCATGATATGAAATGAAGATGACTGTCGGATAACGACTGTCGGATAACTTTGTCTGTGTTGGATGTAGTCCAAGCCATTGTGGCTTGGACTACATCCAACACAGACAAAGTCGACTGTGCATGAATGCAGTACACAAATGCCATTGAGTGCATTCCTCCTTCGTTTTGCCTGTGACCTGTTAGAGTGCCGCGTCTCTGATCTATTTGTGGTGGTGCTTCTTCCATCAGCAGCGACCAAGGTTTCTCTGCTGAAGGGACGAGCCAAGATATACAGACCGGGCAGACACGGCCATATATCAGATGGGAGAGGGAGACGTGTGCACTCTCACACTCCAACACACACACATCAAGCCACACAGGGCCATGTAGATCTGCACACACACACATACACACACACACACACACAGACAGAGCGGGGAGGGAGGTGGTGGTGAAGTGGCATTCTAAGGGGACAGAGTGAGGTGGGGCCAGAGGTTGTGTGACAAGGGGACTGGGACAGACAGCGTGTAGGTTTGGTGCGTCAGGGGTAGTGATGTTTAGGTGTGCGTGTGTGTACGTGTGTGTGTGTGTGCGGGTGTGCTTGGCGGTGACACAGACTCCTTGAGGTGTGGCAGACAGCCCCCAGCTGCCTGTAACTAATGTGTGCCGGGAGAGGAAAGTCGAAAACCTGGAGAAGACAGTTCTGTATTCACACAAATGTTTCACTTTTGTCCATTATTCCTGTATCTACAGAGTCCCTGCCCTCTGCCTGTATTTTCTCTGTTCCTCTCATTTTGATGTGTTCGGGAATCTTCTGTGTGTCAGCAAAGAGAATTTGGACGCCATGTGCGGGTGTAACCCCGACCCAATAAGCAGGGTGTGCAGCCCGTTCTCATTCTCAGGGCAAACATTGGTGCGGTGCCACGCCCCTCGGCGGGCCGAGGCTCAAAAGCCTCAGAGGCTTCACACGGACAGACACAGAGAGCAGGCAGGCCACTCCAGCACAAAAGCATGCTGCATTCATTCAAACTCCGGCACCTTCCCGCAGATTTGTGTGGAGATGTGAATGTGGTTATTTGTACTTAAGATTGTAACCACCATGAAACAATCAGAAAATAACGTTTTATTCTTCTGATTCACAGTGTTGATACATACATACATACATACATGAACTCTCTGTCGACTTTGTAGGGGAGTTGGTTTGATAAACACACACAGGGCAGGGTATGAAAGAGCCCAGTGGCCATCTAGATTCTTTGTACACAAGTTTGCTGGAGAAAGAAGAGCCTTACTGGGTGCGGGGAGAAAAAGAGCCAATGGCCTCTCTGAAAAAGCTTCAGAGTTTCTCTGTTGAGATGGAAGAAGCTGTGGCACTCCCTGTCCGCCTGGCCTTGAGGTTAGAGTGATCTACCTGTCGCTGTAAGGACCGCCAGTGACGCTTCTGAACAAAGAACAATGAGGATAAATGTATGTGTGTGCATGTGTGTTCATCTTGTTTGGTGTGTTTTACAGTGCAGTAACTGAGAAAGATGTGACCTTTTTACACTCAGAATCCATTATCGGATTCTGACATGTACATTTCCAATGTAAATTAATGGTAAATATGTGAAATATTGTTATTGAGCATAATGCCCAGTATTGTAAATAAATAGCATTCTCAGTAGCCGACTGTAACTTCACACGTGCCGCCCAAAAACAGTTACATTTGTTTGCATTGAATTCAGTCAGACAGTTATGTAAAATAAACATGACGTTTTCATGATCCAATATCTGGGATTTCGCAAACGTTTAATACGGGGAATTAAGTGGTTCTCCTCGTGGACATTAATTGCCCATAAACGTGTTAGAAATAAGGTCAGGTTATGCTTGAAACAAACTTTGTGCGATAAGTCATTTTGACCATGTCTAAAGGTAGACGTGTTTATAGCTCTTCCAAATGGCCTCACTCGAAGGCCGGGCAAAAGCTTGAGGTCATAAGAGTTGGGGGAGACGCCATGAATCATACAAATGGAGATAACAGTGCACACTTTCAGACAGTTACTCCTAAAAGGCATACAAGGGTGTTGCACTCGGTTGCACTCACAAAAAGGTACAGCAGTAGTTGTGTGAAGGACAGAGAGACGCTTGAATCTATACCTTGTCACCTCCCCACATCTGGTAATCTTCTGCGTTGAGTACAGCCATGTCAGATTCAATAATAATAATAATGCAGTAATAATAATAATAATATTTTCCTCCTTTGTCCAGGATATTCTTGCCGTACCTCTGATTAAAAAAAGCAGAATTCTCAAACAACAAGCTCACGCTTTCTTCAGCTTTCCATTAAAAAAAAATAAAAAATCCTACAATCGTACTGCATTCCAGCTCCACGACAGCATTCAAAATACAAAACAGATGTTCAGATTTGCACGTGTGCAAGTGTGTCGTGCTTTCTTTTTTCACGTGTGACTTGTATGTCTGCCGTGGCTCATTAGTGTGATACATCTGTCAGTGTTGTATTAAAAGCCCTTTTCCCCGTGTCTCTACAGATGAATATGGATAATTTTACACGGCAAAGAGTAATGCGCGAGCAGAAACGCTGTCATTTATTGGCCTCCGTCTTGTCCTGCAGGAAGCTGCAGCAGCAGCGGGTGCAGCAATCATACTTCATTGTTTTTATGGTTATCAAATAAAAAACATGAATCATCTGGCTTTCTTAAGTGCAATGTCTAATAATATCAGAGTGACTGTTTATGCCTGCGTCTGCACTCTATGGGAATCACGGTGTGTATGTGTGTGTGTGTGTGTGTGTGTGTGTGTGTGAACACAAGAGTGAGAGAAAGAAACACAGACTTAGAGAGAGATTGAGTATGTGAGTGAGTGAAGCAAAGCCAGAACAAAAGAAAAAGAAACGTGTCGTGTGTGTGTGCCTGTAGGCTTGCTAGTGTGTGTATCTCTGGTAGTGTGTGTTGTGGTCAGTAGATGATGGTTGATTAAAGTGCTTCTGTGAAAGTGTTGAGCAGGGAGGTGGACTTTTTTGAGATACAGAAAGAATCACACACACACACACACACACACACACACACACACACGCACACACACACAGACTCTCCACATATGAGAACTATAGGTGTCATTCCTTTCATTGTAAGTCACTCTAGGAAAGAGCATCAGCTGAATGCCTTAAATGTAAATGTACGCTGCCTGTGTAATACAAAGGTCCTGAGCAAGATACAACGTGTTCCTCTTTTAGAAAACTAGACACTTTAGTGCATGAAAATCCAATTAGGGCGTCTGTTTCCTGAGACGGAGCAACCGCGCTGTCTGGCACCAACAATCATTCCACGTTTAGAAGTTGTCTGAGTGAAATGTCTCTCACTTAAACGTTTATGGGCCGGCGTTCTTTTCATGGCTGCCTTGTTTGTTTGTATTCAAGGTTGAATGTCTGACACACGCTTGAATGTCTGAGTGCTTATTGGTTTGATTATGCTTGGTTGGAAACATGTTCGCTGTCAAAATGTATATTAATTCAATTGCACATTTACATCTGCGTATCTCTGTTTGCTTTTTGAACCACTTTCTAACAATGTGTTTGGAATATTGCTCCAAAAATTATAAAATGAGGTGATTAGTGTGGCTTTATATCATTTTGAAGTTATACAGTACAAAGCACCTGTCACATACTCACTTACGCACCCCAGAGTACATGCTACCAGCCTGATCCAACTGGCCAACTGGACCTATAGCTATGCATTGCAGGAAATATCAGAGTGATAGGGCTGCTGTATGGTAGGCGCTCCGAGCAGTTAGGGGTTTCCCGCCCTGCTCAGCGGCACCTTGGTAGTGCCCAGGAGGTGAACTGGCATCTCTCCAGCAGCTACCAGTCCTCCCTACAGTTCCCAAGTCCCCATGGACTCAGCTTTGACCCCATCAATACTGTAGTTCTCAAACTGGAAATCGAACACAGACCACCTGGGTAAAAACCAGGAATCTTGAACGGGACTGACTATCACTAATATATCATCTAATGATGACTGTGTTCCCTATCGGGAACTTATCTTGGGTAGTTAGTAACCTGTGTTAAAAATGTGGAACATAAAAAAATGTTTTACTCATCACCTACCTTTCTCTGCTCTCAGTCATTTCTCTTCAATCTCCTATTCATCAGCCTCTCTCTCTCTCTCTCTCTCTCTTTCCTCCCACTCCACTGCTGAAACAATCATCAATTACCCTTATCCCTCTGTGTTATCCTTTTCTCAATCTCCCTCCATCTTCCCAGCCCATCCAGCGGAGTGGTTCCTCCTGGTTGGCTGCGGGCCACCCAACCCCGTCCCTGTCAGTCACCCTGCTCCCAGTAGCTGAGAGGAGACTGACAGCTCCACGAGCAAATCAATAATAATCTTCAACCAGTGTAATCCCATACCTGAGGATATCCCTTTGCGCAAACCACAGCTTCCTGGTATCGCTCACCGTTTCACATGTTCTGATTAGCATATGCAGTGCAGTTGTGCAGAAATGAGCAGACTTAGAAACAAACAAACAGGTGATCTGAGTGTGAGGTACACAAACAAGCCACATTATGTGAAAAACAGGAAAGTAAGCCCATGCTCTCGATTACACTAGTATATCTGCTCTGTGCGTGACCATACACAGTAACACACAAATACACACCAGCACACTCACACCGGCTTGTCCTGACTGTCACCGAGGCTAAGGTCATCTCGTTTGATGTATGAGGCGACTCATATGACAACCTTCATATAACTCCAACCTCTTTCCTCCCCAAGAAAATTAACAGGAATGGCCGAAGGACTGAGGGAGAAGGTGTGATTTAGCTCTTGTCTCGTAAAAAGCAAACCACAATAAAGCTAAACTCTCTGTGCTTGAGACTTATTTCTGGATCCTCTCTTTAACCAAACCTTTCACACCTTGTTTGCTGTTGGATGCTTGTAATGCTGCGAATCTGTTGGAGTTCAAACAGGAGTGTATCATTCTGGGATGCAAATGCCAAGTGTTTGATTCAAATTGAAATTGCTTATTGAGCACGATTCATTTCCAATTCGTTTTTGATAACTTAAAACCAAATATTTTTTTTGACATGTTTATGTTGTCGTCTTCCCCGCCTTTTGCTGATCCACTGCTAAACTACTTTGCACATCACCGGCACCAACTGTCAATCAGGGGAATAGTGTAAAACCATCAGCATGTGTGTCTCATCACCTGCATCCTTTCTCTTAATCCACTTGCCCTCACTCAGCTTCCCCAGTGTGCCGGCCCCTTTAGATACTATCTCCATCTGCTGTAATTATAGAGACCCCCACCCCCTACTCTCCTCACAAACACATGCACACACAGAAGACACTGCCCACTGGTGTAATTCATGCTGCCTAGGGGGTCATGGGAGATTATGTGTGGGATCGATCAATGTGATGGTCCACGCACACACAAACGCTCACACACACTTGCACAACCTCATCATCGATGAGGGCCTCCTTACCTCCCCTCTCCTACTGAGGGACATCCTGCAGCTAATGAGGACACACAAACACCGTTGACTCTATCGACCACCTTAGCTTAAAAAGGTACTTCATATATGGACCCGCTGGAAGACCATCAGCATGAAGACTCCCTGCCCGACACCTGCTCTACCGCCGGAAAGTGCAGTGAAAGACACAATTAGCACGCAATGAGACAACGTCCTGGTGGAGTTTTCACTCTCTCCCACTGCTATCACTTCCTGGACTCGTCTTGGCTTAAGTGGGTGTTTTGAGTCATACCAAAGATGAACATACACATTCAAACTAGTTTTATCTTTACAGTCTGCAAATGATTTACAACAAATTGTCTTTTTTACACCTGTTACAGTGCACACCCAGGTGCTGAGTATTCATACTTGTGTAACATTTAGACTTTATTCACCTGCACACCTGGAGGAGTTCTTCTTTAAGGTGATGCAGAACAAATCACCACTGGGAAATGTCAAGTATCAGTGCGCACCAAGGCTCCGAAAACACTACATTATGAGTTAAAGGAGCTCTATGAAGAGAACAATACGTCCAGTTTGTCCACTGGGTTTTCCTCACTTTGCTTGATTGGGAAATCTAAAGAAAGTGGAGGCAAAATATTTATTAAATTTTATATATCTACATTCATGACATGCAATATATTCTGGCATGAACAGCACATTTTCTATTGATAAGCTGTAGAAACGTGGATGTTTGCTTCCACTGCCTTCTTCACTACTTCTTTTCCGTCTTTTTACCGATGGCGATAAAATGACGATGAAGATAATATGCGGAAAATGACTGTCATCTTGTTTTGTAGATGCATTTTTGTATGAACAGTCTGTAACAAAAACATCGCATTTCCTGTGACTGCAGCAGCAGTATGTGATGTTTAGTTATCATGAGCAGTAACTTAATACAGCGCTGTTACAGCCGTGGGAGAATGAACAGCAAACATTTGTCTGATTGGTAAAGCTGGATTACATGCTGCATCACTGAAGTTTTTTTTCCAATCGTTGAACTTTAAGGTATTTTTAAGATTGGTGTCTATCACACCTGGGTGAGAGGTAGGGTACATTCTGGACAGGTCCACTATGACGGGAACATTGAAAAAAGTGACGGCCTGTGAAGTTGTATTATCCTGAAGCCATATGGCCTGTTGCCAGTGTAGTGTAAGTGTGAAGAGAATTGCTTTGAGTGTGTTCAAACACTCCATACACCACAACAACCTGGCCAAACTATTTCTCCCAGAATATTGATGTCCAGCAGAGTGTCAATAATTGCGTATTGTCTCGATGTCGAGCTGTGTGTTTGTATGTTGAAGGTGTGTGTGTGTGCAGATGTAGACATGACCATACGCGCGTGCCTGCGAGAGGATGTCTGTGACGGCACTGTTTGCGTTCATGTGTGTTTCTGTGTGTGTGTGTGTGTGTGTGATGTATGGATTATGGAAGCTGACTGCTGGGGTCCAGAGCAGGTGTCAGGTTTCTGCTGGGAACATGAAAGAGTCTTTGAGGGGGGGGGGGGGGGGGGGGGGGGGGAGGGGACTGGTCAGCAAACCTGACCTACAGAATCAATGTCCTTATAAAAGAGCAAATGACAAGATCAGAAGAATGGCCAACATCAGGAAGTAACCGAGCACAGGTACAGTACAAAGCACTGACACAAAGAAGAAACAACTAGTCGATTCCAAGATATAAAGGCACTTATGTATCTAATGGGCCACAAAACAAATCTCATCTTGTTCAAAAAATGATGTATACACTCTCCTCCAAAATGTCTGCACTGATGAAACTTGACCTGCTTGTAATGCTGAATGAATGTGCAGAAGTCCTGTGGATTTATAGCATGAAGTGGAAAAGCTGCTAATGTGGCCTACACACTCTACTGCTATAATTTAACAGAGCCCGGGACCCCCACTGACTCTGTCATCCCCAGGACAAATTCCCACCGGTCACTCCCCTGCACATCCCTTCTATCACACTGGACACTTTCACACTACACTTACATCTCACTGGTGTATAGTCCTGTTAGCTGTCCGCTTGTGCACTCGACTTCACTTTATTTTATATTTCACTTTATCTTATATTTCACTTTATTATATTTTACTTTATCTTATATTTTCTGTAAATTGAATTTGTTTCTACTTTGCATTGTTGATCGCTGTTGATTGTTGTTAAATGTTACGTACCTCCCGTCATGTCAAATTCCTTGTATGTTCAACATACAATGGCAATAAACGGTTTCTGATTCTGATTCTGATTCTTTTTCAGTGATTTCATAGGGGACAAAGTGATGATATTAGTCTGTATTTGCGGGAAAGGTGTAAAAGGTGGGAATAATAAATGAACAAGTTCCGTAGGTGTGAATTTACAGCTGGGTGGGAGACATTCAGGTAACACAGACGCTCCCATCGCTTGTTCACAAACCGGCTGAACTTCTAAACACCACTAAGTACACTCTCAAAAGGCTCATCCCCTTTCAGTGAAAGCAAAGTGCCATCTGCATCAGCTGTCATCAGGCGTGAAGTTCATTTAGACCTGATTGTTACATCGGATCACATTCAGTCATCACACAATGCACACAAAGGGCAATGATTCAAGACCCTCAGATAAAGACCTAGAGACCCCAAGTGTGTTCATCTTCAGCGTGCTGGTGGGGGACCAGAAGACCACTCCTCCTCCTGTATCGACATTGTATGCCCTTTCAGAGCCCCCCCGCCACTTTGGTTTCCTTTATCACTGGGTTGGATGGCTCTGCAGCAACCAGCGGGGTTCCCCCACCACAGGAGCAGGGGCTTTCTCCACCTAAAAGGTCAGTGATGTTGCCCAGAGGCTTCAGGCCCGCATCCCGTTCTCCTCCTTTGTCGGCTGTCCAGCCGCCACTATGCTTAAAACTTGAGAAACTGTACGATGCTTTTTCTTGAATATGTGTGACAAAGGCTGGACAACGTAGAGCAGCACATACAATCGTTTTCAAGTTCAAGTCTGTGAGGCTGGAAAAAATAACCCCATCATCATCAAAAAGTCAGCTCAGGTGTGGAAAACTCCTAAATGTATCGGAGTCTATGCTGAAAATGTAACAGGACCGGTTTCACAAGTGTTGAACAGAGAATTCCTTTACTCAAAACAAAATATGATAGGGTGACTCCCAAATAATTAATCATTTTGTGAATGTGAACAGCAGTAGAGAGAGGACAGTGGAAAATACAGATATAAGCTGGCGTTTCGCAGGCCACAGCAGTTTTAATGAAAGCGGCTAGTGAAGCGAACATGGCTGTAATGAAGTGCGGTGATTAGCGAGCCAGGCCCTAACGAGGGCGTGTTTATTGAGAGGCAGTTGGATGGAAGTGTTGCTGGGAGAGGGGAGAGAGAAGTGGGGAAGAAGAGGGAGCGAGAGAACTTATAGGCTGAGTGATGCTGCCAGAGCCATTTCATTACGACTGCAGCTCTGTCAATCCCTGCTCATCTCCCGTAGCACTAGACCACTAATGGAATTAATCCCTGTCCCACACACATATACACACACACACACACGCCTACACACGCGCACACACACACACACACACGCACACACGCGCACACACACACACAGCAAGAGAGAGACCGAGAGAGACAGGTACACATACACAAACACACACTGCATTAACACAATGGGTCCAACTGATATATCTCTGTGTCAAAGCTCTCACACTTGCAGCCTATAAATCCTTGGAGGTCAGCAGGGTAGCCACACACACATGCATCATACACACACACACACACACACACATGCATCATACACACACACACACACACACACACACACACACACACACACACACACACACACACACACACACACACACACACACACTACTGAATGTATTCTACCATGCACAGAAAGTCTTGAACCATCATTTCAGATGTATTTTGTTGTAAACATTAAGTGCTCCCTGGCTCACCTACAATCAAGTCACTCAAAAAGTCAGAAGCATAACAAACCTCCTCAACCGGCATGGCAGAGAATAAGGTTAGTCTGAATGGCAAACTCTTTCCGCTAAATAATTGATGAAACGTTCTGTGTGTCCAGTCCAGGATGAATCTGAATCTGCATTCGGTTTTCAGTGGCACACGACGAGACAATGCCTTTGACTGAGAGCTGGTTATCTGATTTGATCGAATAGAGGTCAACACCAGCCGGTCAGTCCCGAGGACAGAAGATCACCCATCCTTCCTGACCATCCCCCTCCTCATCTCGTCCCCTCCTGCCACTCCCCCCCTGGCCTCCACCTCCTCCTCCACTGCTCTGAGTGAGCGGTCATTAGATTACACCAACGGTCATGACCGTAAGGATTCTCCATCACTTTCCAGTAATCTCCATTCCCCGAGACCTACCCAGACCAGCAGGAGGCTATAGGGCAGGAACCTCCGTCCCAACCGGAATGTATCCTCCTGGTGTGTTTCACATCGGGGGCCATTTTGGAATTGTAAGATCAGATGGAACTCTCTGGTTTGTCAATTGCCAATTTACACTGATCCCACTTTTCAGCTCACACTACTTTGTACGTAGTGATCCTGTTTAGAAAAAACACACACACACACACACAAGCTGAGGCTTGTCAACGCAGGCTGCTGTGAAACCCTTCAGATCTGCCTTGATAGGCAGACGCTACAACATATGCTCCATCACAGCAGGGTGGTATGTTTTGATGGTCAGCTCCCCCCACCCCTGTAAGCCCAACCTCTTCCCCTCTGAGCGGAGGGTTGGAGAGTGAATCAAAGACCATCCTGATTGGCTGGCTTTGACTGGATGACCTCAGAGGTCAAGGGTGAGCGACCACACAGGCCTGGTGAAGAGTCAATTCTACCCATGTCAAAGGTCGGGAATAATGCCCCCCCCCCCCCCCCCCCCCTCCGCGGCAGCTTCGGGGGCATCAGGGGAAGAGGTGTGTTTCAGCATGCCTGGGTGCTGCACACACACACACATCATAAAGATTGGAAGAGGAGAGGTGAGTGTGAAGAGCTTGATTGGGAGTGACCGAGGGTGATGGGAGGCGGTGATGCAGGGTAGGAGGGGGTGAGGAGGATGGGGAGGGGGGGAGGAGGATGGGGAGGGGGGTGTTTGGTCCTCTGAATGCCTTTGACCCCCTGCTGAACATTCTCCCCCCTGCACTCCCTGATCGACAGTAATGATCGTGTTTGTGGCTGTATGCACACACGTTAGCTTCCCATAGTGTTTTTTTTATACAGCTTTAGGCATAGAACTACCAAAAATAGTTTCGTCTATCTATCTAGCCATTCATCTATCAATCGATCCATCTGAGTCCGACCCTCTGCTGGTCAGCTCAGCTGCCTCAAGGCCTCTCCAGTTGCACTTGCGCTCTTTTCTCCCAGCTCATAAATATGCAGTCGCCAACACACAATCAAGCCGCAAACACACTTTTTTCCCCCCTGTCACAATCAGACACAGAACAACTTTATTGTCCTCTTTAACAAATGAAACCTAATACAGTAAATAGCAACAGGACGTGGTGAAGGCCAGCATTAGACAAAACAAGCACTTTTCTTTTACTCTATAGGGCAATGATATAATATGCCAACATGAAAAATAGTTCAGCTCTGTATGCTGTATCAGAGCATGATGAAAGTATACCTTTTTATCTCATGATATCAGTGAGACATGCCGATTTTTAACTTGGCTTTTTAGGAAAAACAAAAAGAATCGAACTATTCAGCTTGCTATCCATCCGTCCATTGCTACACAGCTATAGTCCACTGGCTGGGACTCAGGGGACTCTTTGTGGCTAGGAGGTTGTTTTTAAACCAACCACAGGACACTGTTGATTGAATAATTAATGTATGCCTTCATGTTACAAGGAAATCCCACACCCACCACACAAAAACAACACTTTCAGAATCCTTCCCTGACCTCCATCCATCCATCCATCCATCCATCCATCCTGCCATCCACAGGTCCACTGAGCAAATATGGCTGACTCTCCTCCCCTTCCCCCCTGCGCTGCATTATTTCCTGTCTCTTCTCCCCTCTCATCTGATCGGTTCCGCTCCCCCCTTCCTCCTCTCTTCTGGTTAGCTGTCTTTGACCTTTGCCCCCTTGTGTGATCATGCTAACGCGGCACACACTCCCATGCACCCCGACAAACAGCCCGACACACTCCGTGACACGCACACACCACACCCACAAATATCATCTGAGCAAGTGAATGTTCTTGACAGCGTTGAGAAACACAGTGAGATGAGACTTTAATGTGTGTGACCAGGGACTCCTGCTGGCATCCGAGCACTAACTACTAACAAAGGAAACACAGGCGTACACACACCTGCACATACACACACACCTACACGTACACACACACACACACACGTACATAAAGACCACAGTCACGTGAGCAAAAAGCATCGATATATAGTACATTACACATGTCACTGACACACATTCATATAGACTCCAATCTTTTTTACACCCACACACACCAAGGTCTCGAACAGGCAGTCACATTGACAATCCGTATTCTCAAATTCACACGTCAAGCTCTCATTCTGTACATGTACAGCATACACAGAATGCCTGCATTCATTGCATACTGTCCTTGGGCTCCTATTCTTGTGTATGTGACCACGCGCTTGTATGTACGGTATGTAGTGTGTGTGTGTGTGTGTGTGTGTGTGTGCAGCCTCCACAATGAAACACTGCACCAGAGAGAGATTGGAATCAATACTTTCTGCTCCGTCATTTGTCACATCTTTACAAGGCTGAAGCCATCTGAACACCAGTCTATTCTACTTTGGCGTCATTTATCAAATTGCCCCACCTTGCAAAGACCACGCGCACACACACACACACAAACACACGCACAGACACACACATGCATGCACACAGGCTCTTGTTTAAACAGACGTCTAAACATTTTTTGCCACAATTAAGAGTACATAACAAATATACACCTGGCTACAGTAACAATAGTGTCTTTATGGGATGTGTTGAGGTGGAATGGGGTGGAGGGTTGCTCTTTACAGTTGGAAAAAACATTTTTAGACAGAAAGCTCTTGCTTAACGCATCCTAGAAGTAGATGAATGCCCACCTCCGGAGTTACTGTTGCTTCGCCCGTCAAGCTTTCCAATCTCGCACGGCACATGATCAGAATCAGCTTTGTTGGCCAAGTGAGTGTACACATAAGAGGCATTTGACTTCGGTTTTTTGTTGCCCTCAATGTCCTTGCACCTATTGTTGTGTCTGGTGTGATGATCTACTGTATATCAGCAAAATATTAACCTTAATTCCTGAAATTGTCTTTTCATTTATATCCCTCCTTTCAAGACGACATTTAAAGAATTAGCTTTGTCTCTCTATGAAGTTGCACTCATCATTTTCCAAGCCGATGAGATATTTCTCCACAACAGCCTTGACCGAGCGCATGGTGAGTGCATAACAGGATTTTGGAAATTTCCGCGAGATTGCTCCGCTAACCAATTTTCCTGAACTCTGTGGTAACATTCCAAAAAGCCAGATAGGACTTTATTCAATTCATCCACAAACGGTAAAGCAATTTAGACCCGACCACTTTCCACTGCCTTACACATAGGTCGCCGCACACGCAAACACACGCACACGCACACACACACGCACACACACACAGACTTACAACATACTGTAAGTGCAGTTTATCCAGACAGTTCTACAGTAAGCGTCCTCAGGAGAGTGCTCTTATTCAGCTCAGTTTTCCAGGAAGGTTTAAGCAACACTTAGACCTGGCTGATACTTCTCAAATATTGTATCATATTTTTTTCCACTTTTTGACAGCTCAGCATTTAACAGCATTAAAGTTTTTCCATAAAAATACATTTATTTAAAAGGGGTATATGCCATACATTAGGCCTAATAGCTCATTATTAATGTATCCTTGTCAATAGGAGGCATAGCTTCCTTATGTTCGCAATCTTTTGACTGATTGGCCTGCTCACTCATGTCATTGGCGCTTGTTTGTCATTTGGCATCGTTTTCAGAACAATCTGGAGGGATGGAACATGAGGGATGTTATGATGAGTGGAGGATGCTGTTCGGGTGAGAGCTGATGTCTGTGATCAGGGAGCCCTCGTTTCCAGTGTCAACCCGTTCTTCCAACGTGTCAAATCAGCTTCAGTGCTCCTCGGAGTCTGACGCGGTGGCTCATCTAGCGTGCGTATACAGCGCACCCACCGGTGGCATTACGGGCAGTACTGTGTCCACAAAGGGCAGACGGGAGAGGAGGTGCATGGGTCAAATGAACACAGGACTTTTGTCCAGGAAACCGCTGGTCATGTCCAATATGAAATTAGAAGCAAAGTTGACACTTTGTCACTTCAGTCGTTGGTTGGTTGGTTGTTTGATGAGTCGTTTGTGTGGTTAGTCACATGACTCACATGATTCCCTATGAGTCCTTATTCAAGTCACTCGTTAGTCACATAAGCTGGTACTCAGTCAAGTTAACGTCAACCATGCTCTTTTTCGAAAGCTAACTATGTTGAATAAACTAGAAATACTGAGCACTAGGAAAACTAGAAACTAGGAAATAACAGTTAAAATGTTACTGAGACAAGGAAAACACATGGACTAGACACACAAGGAACTAATTAACGAATGAGACTGTGTTTTTGGGAAACAGGTGGAAAAAAGACAAAGGCAGGAAGTAAAAGAAAACGTGACACAAAACGAAAGTGACTTTCTAAATAAAACAGCCAACAAACTTAACAAAAACCCAAGACATCGACATTTAAAGGCCCAATCCATAACACAAAACATAGTGTCTCAATGAAAACCCAGTATCCTGTCTCAACATCTACTGTGGGGGACCAAAGAGACAGAAAGCAGGACAAGAAACATCCTGGCTTGTTTCTGTGAAGACAAGTCTGAACAGTGGGACGGAAAAACAACTCAGACCCAAATGACCCGCGGAGTGTTACACATGCTTCGCAGAGTGAGACATGACGACTGCAGCGTTTGAGACAAATTTAAAAAAAAAAGAAATCTGTTCCTCAAGGCGATATTCAGACCAAGCCTTTTGATCTGCCCTCAGGCCTGCCTGCGGGTATCTACTAATGAGGAGGCCGCCATTGACCTGTCTGTTGATTCCAATTGGTGAGATGCGCTAATAGGGTTCTGCAGTTCTGGAACTAAAGATCATGCAATGGACAAAGGCTCGGGTAGTGTGTCAAGATGAGGGATGTAAAATAGGGCAGCAGTCTATTCTGCTACTAAATACATATTTGGGAATTTAGGAATTAGAAATGCACTTATCAAGTACAGGTCAATTTCGATACTATTATACTGTAGTTTCCCCAAGATGTTTGTAGAAACATGATTAATAATCTTATTAATATCAATCTTGCAACAAATAAAACATAGAAACTAAAAAGCTGTATTTGATCAGCGGGAGTACGACAACGGATTACAACTCTGGCAAAGAACACAGAATAATGATGTAGAAACTCAAAAAGATGAAAATGCATCAAACACCCTGAAGGACATTTTTGTCCGTGTGAATAGTCTGTTTGGATCATTGCCACACTTGACGGAGGAGGAATATGATAGCTACCAAACAAGTTAAAGTGAAGGTAACACCTCAGACCACTGGGACTGCAACTGAACAACTCACACCTCTTCTTTACCAGGCCTGGAACAAGACGACAGGCTTTCTCCATTTACACCCATTGATTCTGTCGCTGACATGTGTTTGAGTCTTGTTTGGCTAAAAGTCGAACTTTAGTACACATCAAACCATTTAATTCATGTTCTCAACCCTGTGATCGAAAGCTGTCTTTTATGTTCCGGTGAGGGAGACAATGGGGGCAAACTCGAGACACAACAACATCAAACCAAAATGGTGTTTTTTCTTTCAAACATGATGTGTTTTTGATGTACAGCAGGGTGGACGTGCAAGTGAGATTAATGATTCATATCATTGAGGCCTCTCTCCTATGCAACTGGTATTGGTACTGCTCAAAAGTAACTGTGAAAGGCAGAGAGTGTGTTCTTTTAACAGTTAATTAGTACTAATGATGGTGGAATTCTCTTTTTTTTGGCGAAGCAGTTTATATAATCACAGTAATCCTGTATTTCATGTTGAAAATTGTCACATTATATGTTGAAATGTTACACAACATTTCGTTTTCTCCCCTCCCACCTGAACACCATGCATACACTGTATGTTGATCATCATGTATGTATCATGTATGTTTTCACTTGATCATCTCCTGTACCAAAGACCAATCCATACTTTGATTGTGAATTGTGAATGATTTATTGTCTACATTAATTATCAGGTAATAATTAACTCCAGAAGACTTAAATGTAATTCATGCTTGAAGTTATGCCCACACGTCTACTACGCTCTGTCAAAACACTTTCAATGCACACATCAAAAGCTGCATTGTCAGATAGCTCTTATGTTTTAAGGAGGCTGTGGCGGTGGTGGCGGGGTGCTTAGGCGTGACTCTGGAAAGTGGAATCATCTTTCCTTTGAAAGGACAGACAGTTAGAACTCCTCTTTGAGAGTGATCGTTAAGGATAAGCACTAACACCACAGCCCGAGAAGAGACAATTACCCGCAATCACACCGGCCGCCAGTGGAGTGGCGTTTTATGCAAGTGTTTGTGTGCGTGTGTGTGTGCGTGTGTGCGCGCGTGGAGGTTTGTTCGCCCCTTCGCTGGGCGTCTGGACGGCCCCGTCTTCCCAACCAGTCATCTGTCACCATTACAGGACAAAGGCAGCAGCGTCTCAGGGCCATTACTGAGATTGCTGGAGATGATTTGGAGTGTCCTCCTCAGCACCGAGGAAATCATTTCCTCACAAAGAGGGTGCCCCTTGGCTCTGCAGGCCCCTTCCAGCCTGCCGGACAAACTACAGAGCCCTTCTTCTCCCTCAGTCGCCTCCAGGAGCGATGGACGTACACAGAGAGGGAGAACGAATCAGAAAGCAGAGAGAAAAGAAAGCCAAAGAGAGCGACAGATAGTGGAAGAGTTGAGCAAATCAGAAAGCACAGAGAAGAGGATGAGGATTTAGTACTTCTCTTAATGGGATATAAGGGAAGAAGACAGTTAAGAAAAATGGATATAAAGTAATTGCTGCCAGGCTGCAATGAGAGAAAAGTAAGTGTGGAATGAAGTTGAATTAGCCAATCTCTAACACACTTCTTTGATTTGGTTCAGGCACTCTGTTCACTCTCGTCTCTCCTATCCCCCCATCTATCTCTCGTCTCCTCTTCCATTCTCTCACTCACCCTCTTTCTCTCGCATACACACACACACACACACATTTACACAAACCGCTGGCCAGATATGTCGCTTCATTTACAATCTAGCTGACCTTGGCTGGTATGTGGATGAGTGTTTAAAGATCAGTGTTGTGATGTGAGCTCAGTCTGTGTGTGTGTGGACAACTGGTCAGTGGCTGGAGTGTTGCAGTCACCCCCTTCCACCTCCTCACCCCACTGCTCACACATATGTACACATACTCACACACACCTCTGACACACAGAGATCATGATGAATTGTCCTCTCTGTAGGCCCAGATTGTTTTTAAGGTTTAATTCAGTTTCTTCCTGTGCTTGGATGAGCATCTGTGTGTGTGTGTGTGTGTGTATTGACGAGTGTGTTTGCACCTCTGTGTAGGTGTGTCACAGTATTTGGCGTGAGGAAGAGGAGCAGAGGAGAGAGGGAGACAGAGAGAGGGGGTGAGAGAATGAACAAACAGGCGTTATGGATCTCAGGTCTAATGTACTCCAGCAGGTCAGAGACTAGGGGCCTCCAGTCGCCATGGAAACGACAAAACCTGATCAATACTCAAGGTTACGACCTCTAAGCTGCAACCCCTCCCCCAAATTATTTCCCCTCATCACACCACACCTATCTCTATCTATCTATCTATCTATCTATCTATCTATCTATCTATCTATCTATCTATCTATCTATCTATCTATCTATCTATCTGATTTCAACCCTCTTCTGGTCAGCTCAGCTCCCTCGAGGCCTCTCCAATTGCACTTGTTCTCCTTTCTACCAACTATATCATCGATGTTCAGCCAGCAAGCCAATCTAACCCGACACTTTGTTCAGAAACGCCCATTCCCCTCTTTCTTGTTCTCTTGGTCAGTCTTTCTTTCTTGTTGTTTATCTTCTGCTGTTGTCCCAACTGTATATTTAGGACAGGAAAACCTAAATCATTAAATCTAGACAAAACCAGTAAAATCCATAAAAATGGGAAGTTTCAGCCCAAATGGACACTTCTCTAACAACAGTGGGATGATGAATCATGGTAAGCTTGGATCCCCAAAGTGCTTACAATTCATCTTGAGGGGAACACAAATATGTATACGAAATGTCATGGCAATCCATCTGGTAGATATTGAGAAATTTCAGTCTGGACCAAAAGTAGTGGAGCAACAGACAGATGCTAGTCCGGCTAAAAATAAATAAAACACATCAAAACCATCTTGTGAAAAACACTGTTCAATATGTAGTTATGCTGCAGCTAAACTCGATTGCTTTCTGTCAATTTTTCAGGTTCACAGACGTAGAATTGACTCAACTACATACATATACGTAGGTTACATAACACATGTAACCTATAAGCTGATTTCATTTTTTATTAATTATTTATTTCAAGGTAATTATTTATCTGAATATCTGCACAGCAACATTGCCTATAAACTGGAATATAACTTGTTTTATTCAGAGCGATTAAAAATACTATTATTATTAGTATTATTAGTTTTATCCTGTGGTTAATGTCAGTTCATATAAAAGTCACATATTAATGTGATGATTGGGTTTGTTCAAAGATCATTCTCAGCTGAAAGGGTTCCAATTGTATGTGTGTTGTGTTTATGAAGCAGGAAGCAAGGTACATTCACTCTGTTATATATGTTACTGTATATCTAATATCAGTAAAACAGCCAAACAGAGAGGAGGGAATGAATGATACAAGTGGAAAAACAAAAGAGAGGAAAAACTGATTAACTGTCAGAGACTTCGTGTCTTTGCAGAGTGTATTCATCAAAACAGAGACGGCACCCCTTTCTGTCTGTGAGGGCAGCAAAAGTGGAGAATGTTGGACTTCTTCCAGTCTGCAAACCACAGACCAAAGCCTTCATTTGAAGTTATCAATATCAATCAATGCTGGCCTTCCTTCAAACTGAATAAAAGGTATGGGTTCTCTTCATCAGTGTTGCACAATAAACTGATGCTATCTGGCACTAAATGGAGGACAAAGCGAGAAGGAAGAGGCAACAGTGACGAATCACAATACAATCATCTGGACACACTCATATACTGTGGTACCATTTCTGACATCATCTTGTGCTGTGGCTTTCAAACACTTGTACTGTGTGTTGTGTATCTGTGTTAAGATGCTGAAGCCTACTGCGGTTGTCAAAATATATAATAGGAAAACACAAGATATATTTACACTATAAGTGAGTACAACATATTGCTGTGCACAGTTTGCATCAAGTATGACTCTTTTTTGAGAAAACAGAACATCATTCACCTTCACATTTTGTCATATAAAACAAGAGTTATAGTAATGCACAATTAAAAATACACAGATTAACATATTAATAAATAGACAAAAGGAAGACCATTAGCACAAGTATGAATTAGGAGCTGTATAATATTGTACCATGATAAAAATGACACATAGAAATGGTAACTTAAAAGCAGCAGTGTTATTGGTGATTTGTAAACATTTTTCAACGCGTTTTTTCATTAAATCGAATAGACCCCAAATGTCTGTGAACCAGCAGTGGAAAGTAATAAGTAGAAGGTGGTGGAGGTGGTGGGGTTCCTGCACTGAGTGACTTTAAACCCGTTAAACCCTCCACAGATTGCGCTAGTGTTTTGACAATGGCCAGTAAACTATCTAAATTGCAGTGTTTTAGCACCTGTCTTTCTGTGCTGAGCTGGGTAGCGAGGCGTGAGGCTGTCAGCCTTGTCAAACGGCCTTTCTTTCTCTCCTTTCTCTCTCCATGCACGGCTGCTATCATCATCACCGGCCTTTCAGACAGCAAACTTTGTCCCTTTATCTCCGATTGTGCCTCTCCTTCACTATCCCGCGAAAATTACCCTTTCATTTTGTTGTGCCATAGAATTACAGCCTGGTGAAGATTGGCAGTGTTTTTCTGCAGCGGGAGGTGGGCAAATCAATGTTTGTGTTGTGTGTGCATGTGTGTGTGTGCGCGTGGGCGTCTTCAGACTGTCAGAATGTGGTGATGTGTGATCGATGTGCCATTGTCCATGTGTGTGTGAGTGTCCAGGTCACACAGCTATCACTGAGGATAATAGGACTCTTGGTAATGCCAGGCTACAGGGGCAAATACCCCTGTTTTGCTGGACACTTTTAGATTTTTTCAATCAGTAAGAGGAAAATAGCAAAGTAGTGCTGGAAGTGAGGACCTGCGGTGGAGCAAAAGCGAAAGGGGAGCGCTGCGGTTGATCTATGTTTGAATGTAGTCATCTTCATACCAAGTCAAAGTCCAGCAGACATGGATTCTTTCAGTTTTGTGTCGAAGTTGAGGCTCTGCTTCTCACGGTAAAGGCTGAAATAAAGCAAAGACACGCTCACACATGCATCTTTAAATTCTTCTTCTACAGTGCTTAATACTAAATGTTTAAATTAAATACATAAAATACAAATAAGGTATGTCTGTGAGTAAGTCAGGGGTGTGGGAAAGTTCTGTGTGATGTCTGGGAAAGAGTCTGATTGACAGACTCTTGAGTGCACTCGTACTACGCAGGTGTACTGCATCTCTGACGTGGTCCACCCACCGACCTCCCCGAACAAAACAAAACACACGGCCAACCAGAGAAGACGTGAAAGGGGCAACCCCAAATAAAAAAAAACACTTTTACTTTACGGTTAAGGAATACTAGTGCTTGCCCTAAACACAACCCCCCCCCCCCCCCTACACACACACCTTTACACAACTTGAGGCTCCTTCCCTGACTCAGCATCTCATATCTCAGCAGCCTTGGTGCTTAGAAGCAGTTTGACAGGAGGGGAAACAAAGAGACTGCAGAGAACAGTGGAGAGGATGTTGTTACCACTGATGAAGTTGGAAGAGTCACCAATGTGCCCAGGAAAGGGCGCCTGCCATAATGTTATAGTTGCACTCAATGTGTCGGATGTCCCTGTTGTAAGGCTGCAAAAACAGAGCCCACTGCATGAGCCTCCGGTTTAGATTGTGAAGAAAGTTTAAACACGTGAGTGGGTTGGGTATGGTCAGTATATACAACAATTACTCTCCCAGAATCAAGGTAGACATGGCTCCGTCGCAAAGCCAAGATCAATGCCAAAAATCCTACAAAAACAGTGGTAATAACTGACCATATGAAACAAACCATGAGTTCCTTTTTTTGGTTGAAACGGGGAACTCATCGTCAATAGCTGGGACTTTGGCACAGACGGGTCACGCATGACTACAGCCCACAATTTTAGCTAGCTCATGGCAGCCGCTCTGCACTGCTCTCATACGGTGATTACAGCTGATAACTCTGTCCCGAGTGACGTCATCGTGGTGGAAGCATAGCGCCCACCCTCTGGTTCTCCCCAGCTTCTCACTGTTAGCTCTGGCAGCACTGTTGCCATTGTTTGTACCATTAGCCGCCGGCTCAGCCATTGCCACGGGGAGAGCCGTGTGGAGATGCTCTGAATATCGAATTTAGCATCTTTCTCTAACTGTTTTTATTTCCAAATCCCAAACATACCTTAACTATAGTTTATTTGACATAGCCATGATATAACATAGCCTTTTCCTGACGAGAACAAGAATTAAAAAAACATCAGCATCAACATCAACATCAGTAAAATAATGTGATGACCAGTGAGAACGTTTATCATCAGAATTGAAATCTGATGTAAATAAGTGCAAGCACATTCTTCTTTTGCAACAAAGAGCTACAATGGTCTCTTACACTTGCACACTTTTGAAAGACAAGTGTTGTGAACATCATCTCAGTCTTTCCTTTCTGTCTACTTTTGCTATCAGGACTCGCTGAGAGGCAGAGACAGTGTCTGTCGTTATCAGCGTGAAACTACCTGCTTTCTCAGATAACTCTTTGTCTGGTCAATTAATAACCAGCATCGATATTAGCATGTTTGCGTAAGGAGCGGGAGAATAAGGGCATGCATTTCCGCCCACGCCATGTGGTTATCTCTCTTCTAAGTTGACATTTTGCCCCATTGATACTCCGCCGCTTCCTCGTTGGCTGGAAAGTCAAAACAAACATGGAGTCCAGTTTGCACACAATCTGAAAGCCATCCATCTAATCAGGTAAACTACATTTCCTTTGTAAATGTCGGTCTTGCAATGTATTCTGAGTACAGGGATAATACATCAGTCACCTTTCAAGACTATCATCAGTACTACAAAGCTATTAAAAATGTGTTATGATGTAAATATACAGCAAGACAGTGGGTAGCATGCAACCATCGCACAAAACAGATTTGTTGTCTCAGCGTGTTCATTAATTAATCCTCATGATTGTCACACCCCTTCAACCTTTCTTGAAATCATGAAATCAAAAGTCATACACACATTGCAAGATGTTTTTGGCATCTCACTTAATTTTAATATTTCTGCCACAGTAGAGCTCTTTGATCACAAAATGTATATATATTTTTTCAAGTCCCTTAATTAAAAAAACCCCGCTCATAACACTTTTGAATTCATGATGTTTTGTCTGCTGATTTATGACAACATGACTTGGAACTTTGTGGCACTGAATTTTTCTTTTGGGAATTACACAACTTGAGGGCGTGGATTATGCTAATGAAAGAATAGTGTCTAATAAATAGTGTTTAAATAGTGTATAATAAAAAGAATACAAAAATGTGCTTTCATTCGGTCCAATGCAACAGAATGCAATCATGTATTTTGTCTGCAAAGGTGCGTGGTATAATATTCAGTGGCACAAGCCTGGAAAAAATTCTGACAGTTCTGATTTTCTTTAGTTGTTTTTATTCATATGTTTCCTTTTCATCACACTGCTAAAATATACAATGTGGGTGCAGTGCAGAGACTCTCAACAATGTATTTATTGAGACAATCCACCTCTTGACGCATTACTCACAGCCAACACTTGACATGAGTATTGTCAACAGCCTTGAAGCAGACCGGGTTCTGGTACTGCATTGAATATACTCTATGGTAATTCTTTTCGCTGAAAGCTTTCTGGATCCATACCAAGTCCTTTTCTTCGACACAGGAAGGAGGGTGACCTTTATGGCTTTAGGATAGTGTGCTACCGCGTGCTCTTTGTCGCAGCCCAGCCTCTTGGTATTGCAAAGCCAAGACGTATCTGATATTATGTCAAAAGAACAGCAAGAGAATGTGGAATGTATTTACTGGTGGAGAAGTGAGGGAAGAGGCAGAGTGAGAGGCATGCACCAAGGTGCCATCAGTGCAGAGAAATGGGAGTGAAAAGGATGAAAACCTATAAATGAAAATCAATACGAGAAGGCAGGAAGGCATACGAACTGGGGGGAAGGTAATAGAATAGACTAAAGATAAATAATGAGGACAGGAGGAAGGAGAAAGAAATGAGAAGGGAGAGCAGAAAGAAGGAGACAAAGAAAAATGATAGCAGAATACAATCAGAGGAATGTATTTGTTATTGTGTGGCTGTCCTTGCTAACGCTAGACTCAGAAGACGGACAAATTTCCCCTTTAGTAGCTTTGATGAGTGAAAAGTGCTCAAGCCTCCACTATTCATTTTTGTTTCCAAAGGACTCTCTGATTGAACATTTTCCTGAACTTGAAGCTACGACTCCTCATTCTCGCATTCTTTCTCCCTCAAATAATTGATTTGCTTGTTGGTATAAGGTTGACAGGACATGAAGAACTGTATGGCACAGTACTATAACATTTGATAATTAACACTGCTTCCAGCTACACCACCCGGTGCCCTTGCTTGTATAGGATGTAAACGTTATATAAAACAGAAGTTTGAGTTACTCTCTTCAGATATAAGTTGTGCCCGCTTGAGCTTGCTTAAAATTAATAAATTCATATGAAGGGTCGTGTGGCCTTCATTGCATGTGCTCCACCTTGTTTACTGTCCGACTATCTAAAAAGTAACACGTCAGCAGGAAAACATTCATTCTCAGTTCAATCTTTTTATTTAAAATTTAAACAATTATTTAAATAAGCAGCTGGGGTGCCTCTAAAAATTCGAAACCACCTAAATGAACGACTCTCACCTCGATGTCCTGGATTCATGCAGTTATTTAGTCAGCATACATGACGCATGCATTGCTTTTGAATCAACATAATGTAGCTGAATGTATTTCATATGAGAATTTAGAAATGAATCTGCATTGTTACATCCTGGTTATTACCTTTGGTCGTAATGTTGAATTATAGACCAACACAATGTGTCAGCCAGCCCTGCCGAGGTCTCGTGGTGAAAGGTTTCTGGCTGAACAACCTGGATTTAAACGCTGTGTCTTTAACAAATCACTTCCCTTCAGCGCTAAGAATGCTCGTCATCATCTGACCTCCCTGGAACTGGTTAATGTCCCATTTAATTACTATTGAATGGTAACGTTTTTCTGATTTCCTACTCGGTTTTAGAAATATATCTGTATTTATCAATTAATTATATCAAAGTGTCTTTTCAGTCTCTTAATTCATAACACCAGCGCATATCAATTGTAAAATCTATTTTATTTGTATGAATGCTTGCTTGTTCACAGAGTGCATTTGTGTAAAAGAAGCGATCTAATTGTATTTGAAAACAGAGACGATGGGTGTGAGCCTCCAGGCTATTGATATGTTTATGTGTCTGTGTGAATGCAGCATCTCATCATACCCTGAGATATTTCAACACAACCATCGATCAGCTTCAAACCGGGCCGGGTTACAGGAAGCATGCATGCGTGAGTGTGCGTTTGGGCCAAGGACACAGACGGCTGCGAGGAATGAAGAGAGCATCACCTTATTTCTTACTTGCAGGGTAGGAAAATGAAGGAAATGTTGAACTAATGATTAAAAACAACCTAATGTGTGTTGAGATGGGAATGGGGGGGTGGGGGGTGGTCTTTAGACAACCCTAAACCTCACCCTCAATCATGAATGAGAGCAGATACTCCACCAACACACTGTGCAACTCTCTGGACGCAGGCCAAGCAGGGAAGGTATAGGCTGGCAGTAATTACAGACAACCACACACACACACACACACACGCACTCTGATCGCACAGCACCGAGAGCACAGAGCAGTGAGGCCAGTTCCATCTGTGATTCTTCAAAGAGTTTGGCTGATATTGATTTGGTGCCAAGGTTAGCAGCTCATTCAGGCAGAGTGGAGCTTTCAGGAGCAGCTGGAAGGAGCTGAGACCACAGCCGGAGACGGAGGCTGAGACCTTGAGCTGAAACACACGGCGGCAATCCTCTGTTGGGGCTAACAATGTCTCCAAGCACACCATCACAATCACAGTGCAGACAAAGACAAATAAACACACCGACACATAGGCGCGCACACACGCACACACTCACACACACACACACACACACACACAAACAGACATACACACATACACATACATACATATATGCTCTCTTCCTCGCACAATCATGAGTGCGCTGCATTGAACGTAGAGTAGGAAAGAGGGCAAAAGAGTGTGAGATAGGGAAGAGGTGTTCTGTGTGTGTGTTTGTTGTGGAGAGACAGGATTAGTTGTGTTTTTGGGAAAGTGATTGAGGATCTAAAATTCAGCTCTCGTCCCTGGCCAGAGGACCTCTGGGCCAACGCTGTGTATACTTTGTTGTGCAACATTTGTCTGCCTGCTCTGTGGACGTGTGTGTGTGTGTGTGTGCAACTTTACTTTGGACAGGCTTTTTTTATTTTTTTCCCCCGCTGCATTAATTCTCCATGTTGATCTCTGCTAACAACACATTGAGCAATTATGTGGAAGTGGGTTGAATTGCTGACATGAACATATTTGATGCACCTCGTTATAAGAGCAGCGAGACCTTTATCCTTCGGACCAACCGTTCAGCAAACAAATGGAGACACAGGAAACTGCACTGCTGAAACAGAGAAAATACCTGCCATGAAAACAGTCATCATGACCAGACGCAACACCTCCAATGTGTCTCTGCGAGAACACAAAAATACCTGCAATTCTGATGGACGGATGTTACAAAGACTATATGAAGAGTTTTGTCCAAAACAAACCGAATGGAAAACTTAAATTACACTAAATTAGGGTTTTAGAGTACTAGTAAGCAGAATATCAACATGTATGTTACTTTAACACACACATATATGCATGGGGAAATAAAAATGTCACAAAATGATATTACTCAAAACAGATATTGCATGTGATGTAATTTCCACAGGTACAAGTACTGGTTTAGACGATAACCAAACTAACTTCTTTGAGGACACGCAGTTTGGTCAACATAATCGGTGTCTTTGTAGCTGTAGCATTTCATCTTTCAGTACCATCAGCGAGGTTATGTTTTCAATGTCTGCAGAATATTAACATTTTTTATTAAATTCCAATGATATTTGACGAAAAGTTAGAAGGCCATGGACCGAACAAGCGACAAGGCTTCCGTCTTTGTTATTTGTTGTTTTTGGAATGATTCTAGTCAGTGTATACCATTCAGGTAATGGGCACTATTTAAAGTTTTTTGATGCAGATATGTTTTAAGATCACACACCTCTGAATATCTTCAATCATAAAATGAACTATTTTAGGGAATTGTGAAGACTTGAAGAGGTAAAAACAAGCTTCACTCTCGTCGTAAAAGGTTTTTCCTCTCCCTGTTGATGCTCCCTCCAGACACTTATCTAGTAGCTAACCTCCAATAGGACAGCAGTTAAGTCTAATGTCACGTAGTAGAAGAAGATGATTGTGACTCAAAATTCTACCAACCAAACCCCAAAGCCGTTACTTACAATGGCTGAAAAGAGAGAACATTTTCAAGTTAGCTACTTTATCGTCTTGGGAAAAGCACAAAGGGTAAAGTAAAGTAAGAAAGTCAAACGCGTGACATTTGTAATGAAACAGAGCCGGGAAACAACACAACTCATGTCAGAGTAATTCCTCATATTGCAGTCAGTGGTGAGAAAAAAAAGTTCCTAAACACAACAGCTGTCATCTCAAACACAAGTATCATTTTTTTTTACGTTTAGCTCCAGAAAAGTTTACTTTTACATTGCCATGGTTTCAATGTATGACAGCAGCATCACACTGATGTGCGCGTGTGTTTGCGCGCGCTCACACGCCCCCGCACATCACCGCCTCCGCCGTCATCATTCAGACTAATCCCCTCACAGACCCCTCGTGTTGCTCTTTGAACGGAGTACAAAGCGTGTTCTGGGCTTAAAACAGCAGCACAAAGACACAAATAAAAAACCTGCTGAGACTTTTGACCTTTCGGCTGGGATTACAGTTTTCAAACAGCGTTCAAGGAATTCAGCTTTCACATCCACACAGCTTTTCAAACAGTCTCCCTGCTCCCTTCATCTCTGCTTGCTCGCCAACTTAATGGCCCTCATTTTTGTTAAATACCACAAACATGGCGAGGCGAATGTCTCGTGTCTTAGTTTTCTGTTGAATTTGGTGCTTGAGGCTGATGAAGAATACAAAAGGTGAAATCTACAAACTCTGCTGTTCACAGTATGTGTCCATCTTTGGTTTTGTTCTTATTGCCTTTCATTAGTTTACAACATAGAGAAATGGTTAAAGAGTAAACGTTGTATTTGCTGTTTTTTAATGTGTTTTTCATATTTTTAACAGACAAACTACAAACTACAACTGTTCTGGTAAGAATAAAAAGTACAACCCATGAAAACTGAATGCAGAAACTTCATGTTTTATACTTCTAGCCTCTTATATCTGAATGAATCCCTCACAACCCAACAGCAAGTACACGTCATTTAAAAAAAGAAAAGTTGGTAATAACAGCTTCTAGAGATACTTCACTGCTGACATTGTGGTAACAACCGATGACATGTATCTTCTCAGGTTCATGCACAATTGTTGTGGAACCAATGATTTTTTTTTTTTTTACATTTAAAGTGAAACATTTCCCTTTGGATGTTCACCAAATCTTTCTCAGATATTCATCGGTGGAACAGCTCCGGGCTTTGTCTTTTGATTACATCACAGACTGGAGCTCTGTTTCCGGCTTTAGGAGACAGTTTTTCATGCGCGCAAATATTGATTATATTGTCCAGCATACACGGAATAACATATGTGAATTCTGTTTCAAGCAGGATCTTTTGCTTTAACTTGTGTTCGCCTCGAAGCGATTTTCTTCTGAGCTGTTGTGTTTGTATCACTCGGCTCGGAGGATTTCGGTGTGCGTTTATGTGTAAACTGTCAGCATATACATCAGAAATCACACTCAAATTATACATTATGTGCAGTCATCACTCATGGGAGAAACTTAAAAACAAAACGTGAAAAAAATGTATTTTAAAAAAGGATCAGAAACACAGCAAGGAGGGGACCTATCCCATAAAGATATAGTGTTTACCGTTTGTGTGTGTGTGTGTGTGTGTGTGTGTGTGTGGTAGTACGAGTCATTGTCTGGTGATTCTACTACAGCCCTTTCTTTCCTCTTCCCCTGCAGCCCATCCCCCCCCCCCCCAACGAACACACAGAGACACACACATTTTCTTCTCACTCCTGCTCGGCCGTCGACGCCTCCGCGAATCAATATGTGCAATTCTGGAGAAATACTGCATCACCATGGCAACCGGGCCAACCTGTCCTATGGAGAGGAGAGCTGCCGACCGCACAGTCGGGTTTCATGTCCCACCTTCTCCCTCGTCATTTCATGAGTTTTGTGTGATCTTTTGCGCTTGGGTATCAGTTTAGCGTTACTGTGTTGTTGGTTTTTTGTCGTCATTGTATATTGTTTCATCATTTTAACAGTGAATTTCTGTTTTATTATTATTGGCCAATTTAATACTGCACATACACCAATGGGAAACTTAACCAAAACTATTGTTTATCTGCACGATCTCTATTTTCTTTTTCCCTTATGTGACGTCACGCTTATTAAGGTCTCCTCACATTGTGGAGCAACATCTCTTGTGGTCAAGATCAAATACCTGTGGAATTTCAAGGCCTTCATTAATTGCATTCCCCTTTGCCTACATGAATGATTTACCATGATAACAACGATATGTGTGTTCTCCAGGACAAATGTGTAGTTCTGCGTCATGACACAGCGAGCAGTAGAGAGCAGGACAGGACCCACTGACGATTTTAACTATTAGAGACAAGATTAGTAATCTCCTTCCCTCAACCAATACCGATCCATCCTCAAATAGAGTAACCTTAGAAACAGCTGTAAACCGTGATATATATATCATATAAATTTGGTCAACACACATCTCTCACTTATTGCCTCTCCTATTCGTTGTTGTCAAAATAACAAAATAAGCATGAATAAGAAAAGGAAAGTCCTCCGTTTTGTGTCCATCGCCCTCCTCAAAGTCGCAAACTGTGACTTAAAAAGTCTGCTTCGTAGGGCTGATAACGCCGCTAGACACGCCGCTCGCTAATTGCTCCAATAACAGCAGCTTTCTCTGCCTGTCGTCAGTAGTAGGATTATAAACTTTAGGGTATATGTTAACTGTTTATTTTTGTATGTACAGTGTACATGTGGCTGTATCTTCCTGTGTGTGTGTGTGTGTGCATGAGACTAATGAAGCATTCTGACAGGGAGAGGGGGATCTATACCTTCCCAGGAGGCCGGCTGCTTGACACACCTTAGGCCCCTAAAGACAACAGACAGAAGACCCGTCATGTTGTCGGTCTGGAGAAGCCCATGATGTTTGTTTTGTGTTTATCACATAAAATTACTGTATCCTATTCTAATAGAAATGTTTAGTAATGTGTTTTTTTAAACCTAAACATCTTGTTATCTGTCATCTTCCTCTCTGTCACTGGTTTGTGTGTGTGTGTGTGTGTGTGTGTGTGTGTGTGTGTGCATCTCCCCAATGCAGCTTCAAGGCTAAGGGCGCAACGCTCCAGAGATCTGATGGACACCAGCCATCAAAGGCAGAAAGACGTGTGACAGATATGCAGCTAAAAATACACTCATCTCTTTCTCTCACACCATCCTTACTTTCTTCATCCCTCCTTTCCTTGTCCGCTTCCTGCCTGAATTTCCCACCACAAAGATCGCCAAAAGTAACTGCTATAGGTCAAAATAATTTACAGAAAATATATCTTCGTCCTTCATTTTCCCATACAAGGTGAAAAAACACAACTCTTCAATTTTGGTGGCATTATTTACATATCGATTTACAAGCATGAATCAAATGTTTTGGGTCGGTTACTACCTTTTTCAGACATGCTATAGAGTTGTGATGTCCATAAAAACAGATGTGATAATGAGCCAAAGGGATTGAGAGAAACTGTAATTTCCATGCAATCAAAAACATAAAACTTACACCTAACAATATGGAATATATATGAACGGGTCATGATTTACTTTTTGATGCGCCCATAAAAGCATAATCTATATTCCTACTAGGGTTGTTCCATTTTTTTCTAAGGATTAAATGACAAAAAAATAATTCAAATGCAGTTTTCATTTTATTGTCGCCTGTTTGAACCAGCTACCTGTAGCTGTGGTTGGCACATAGCCTGAGGAAAACTGCTTTATGGGGGGGAAAAAATCAATGGCAAATTCATGAAGGACATTCAATGAGATTCACATTCAACACTTTAAAGGAAGGATTAAAACATTCAACAGTGGCCTTAGGAGAGTTTGCACATAGGGGAGAAAATAAAAAAGGCTCAACAGCTCGATTAACTCGAGAATAAGGACGGAGTCAGAACTTTGAACACATTCATGTGAAACTTTTTAAAAACATTTCTTTGTTAACTATCTGAAGATCCGGCAAAACGCAGAGGTTACAAAATGTACTGATACAAACATTTTCGAAGAAATGAATGGTCAAGTCGTGGCTCATCGTCGAGTCGACGCATACAGGCTGGAATTACTCGGCCGGCTCATCAAAAGGAAATCAGTCCGGCACTGTGGAGAAAATCAATGACAAAATCATCAAGGAGATTCAGGGCCATTCACATTCAGTTTGTGAAAGGAGCCTAAAGAGAAAAACAACCAACTACAGGTGATTATCCTGCACTCTTCAAAGTACGAGACCTGCTAATGATCAATACTTTCTCATCTTTTTGTTGCTGTAATGCAGGATGCATAACATCTTTGTAGCACTTGATTCAGGATGTGCTCATCTCAGCATATGTTTCCTAATTAAAGAGTCGGAGACAGGAAATATGTTAGTGGAGACAGGGGTGGGGCACCACATGAAGGAGAAGTACACAGCTCATACAGCAGACTGCCATTAAAATAAAAAGGAACAATGATCCAAATGTAAACACCTCAAACCTGAAAATGCAGGATTCAAACCTGCTTTTCTTCAGAAATGGATTAAAAGGTATTTTACTGGAGGCAAACACGTAATCTGGGTTATCAATGTTTTCTGCCATTACATGTTTGTGTTCATCAGTTATGTTAAGACGAGTAAAATCTGGCCATATTTTCATTTTTTTAAATTAAATATGTACATATACCTGATATTTATGTGGCTAAAAATGCTTTTTTTTTAAATTACTGATTATTTTAGTGCTAGTTTACTGGTAGTTGGCAATAAATCCAGAGAGTGTACTATCCATGAAACCTTCTTCAGGAACATTTTCAAAAGCAAGAAGACTAACCAATAAGAGTTGAGTGAGTTTTTTGTTTGTTGTCCACTCTTTGGTGTAAGAGACCTATGTTCAGAACGCGGAGGTGAACATTGTATTTTTCTGCTACGGTGTAAAAATATTTCCTTTCTTTATTTATCAGACGTAGCAAAGACGCTGCTGGTATATGTAGGCACAGCCCGGCATGGCTTCGCATCAGGAGAGATCACTTTCTGTTTGTTTGGTAGTTTTTCTTTTTCGTGCACAGGATTTGTTTATTGTGAACTTTGGTGAAAATCAACAAACTGTCTGTCTGTCTGGCCCAGCTCATTTTACAAACATAAGGATTTCTGGCACAACCGAACCTACATCCAAGGTGCATGGACAAATAGTCTGAAGAGATCTAAACCCCGGCAACACTTTGATGAAACTTTGTGTGTGACACTGTTAATGATTTCCAACCCAAACTCCTGCAGAGTGAATCTCAACAATAAGTGCAGCAACAACAATACTCCACGTTATGCAGCGTAACAGCGCAGCAGGTCTGTTATATCCAGCACATACTTTTTACACGTGCCCATCGCTCTGATTGCCTGGTTATGGCATGGAGAGCAAAGCTACTGTAAGTGAATTGGGTGTCTTCAATCTTCCCCAATCACTTAGAGCCTGTGCATCATCAGCGCATGTCATCCATCATGTGGACCAGAACATGCCTCAGACAAATGGTGCATCAGCATTCTGCTGATCAGCCTCTGCGTTCGCTGGTCACCGAGGCTAGTGGTCGAGGCTAGAGTCGCTATGACCACCCAGAAGAGAGATGACCCGGCAAATACAGCACGGTTGATATCGGACACCTAAGCTGACCTCAGTCCTCCTAAGTCGAAGGCTTTTATTTAGCTGAGTGTCAAAAAGGCCGCATGAATGTCCCGCGAGAGGACGGATGGGGTCTTTTCGGGACAAGCCCGAGAATTCAGGGAGACATGGAAAGAGGAAATGTAGAAAGATAGAGTTACAGTCGTAGGGAGATGTGCAATGATACATGTATGTGTGTGGACATGCACAAGTTTTAACAGCATCCTGTGTAATGCAGGGACTTGGAGAGGTGTTGCCAGGACAGGGTCAGCCTGGTAACCTTGGTAACATGTCACTGTAGGACAGTCGAGCTTATTACCAAATGCTTGACCCACACCTCGGTCCTCTCTCAGAGTGAAGGAGCCATCTCCTGATGGCCTAACCTAATCCGTAGATGGAGGGACTGTTTAATGGATTACTACACCTCTCTCTCTCTCCTTCTCTCTCTCTCTCAATCTACACAAAGGCACGCACATGCTCTCACACACACACACACACACACACACACACACACACACACACACACACACACACACACACACACACACACACACACACACACACACACACACACACACATAAACCTGGAGATCCTCTCAGGAAAGAGAAATAATCAGTATTGTATTGAGGGGTTGATAAGTGGTTGGTATGTTATCAATATTGAATGACACTTTGACTGTTGAGAGTATTGGTTTCTCACACAACATGCAGACATTGAGATGTCTAAAGAAATTGCATTTACACATACAGTTGTCAGCTCACCTCTGCGTGGGTGAGACAAGTGTTTTTTAATCAATTCAGTATAGCATGTATAAACATTTTCATATATATATATATTTTTTTTTTTCAAAACTGAATCCAATAACTGAGAATCAATTTGGCAAACCTTTCACCCTCTCTCAAACCATAAATCCATCCCCTGCTTTCCAGGGGTCAATACGGGCTAACATCCAAACAGAGTCTCCACAACCAACTGATCTAAAGTACACGTTGTTTAATCCATGTTACCTTCTGTCATTGTTTTAAATGTGAAGGTGTCATCAGGTAAAATTGCACTCATGAATATTTTTCAAAACGAAAAAGATTGAATTATTTGTGCAGACATCTGTGTTTCCTTGCCTCCCATAGTGGTGAAAGAGCACCCTTGATATCTGTGTCTTCATGCCAATGCGAGTGTGTCATGACATAGCGGTGCAGATATTTGTGAAACTGGGTGACAACAGTGTCACCCAGAAGAACCTATAGAGCCATACAGCCCCCCTCCCCCGTGTATTGACACTTTTGCTGCAAAAGTAAACCTGGCATATTGCAGCCTTCACTGGGCTACCTGCCCAGAACTGTTGTGTGTTTCCATCAACGCACTGTGACAAATGACAACCAATCATATATTACATAGGATGTGTAACACATGAATCTTCACATTTTGACATGTGTGGACCTGTTGAGAAATGACCTCCTTTGGTTCCACACTGTTGAAGACACTGAAGACGAGCTGTTTAGGGGCTAAGCCATCGTAGGCCACACAGGCAAACTGCATTCCAGAAAGATGGAAGCGCCACACACATTCAGAATATTCCCCTGAGTAAAGCTATCGACAGGACAAACATCAAGGAGTCCCCCTCTCCTGTGCCTCTTTCTCCTCTGTATGTCAAAGCACACCCTCTTGACCTCGAGACTCCAGATCCTCTCCTCACTCCAGTGGTCACATCAAACATTCAGAGGCTACAGCTGCCACGGCATGAGCCGACGCACATCCAGACGCACGCACGTATAGGACATGTATGTGCACCAACATGTGTGCGCGAGGAGTCAAACCCATCACTGTACACTCCTTCATTACGTTTTGGTAACGTCGAGAAACCATCATGAAAACAAATGATTGATTGTTGTAAACGTCACTTGCCTCAACCTGTTCAACTTGACATATTGCATCGACTAAACGATAATCTAATTGAATTAGATTGCAATGAAGTCAAATGCTGCTTGATATTTGAACAACGCCTCCATCCTTGTGCCTTTGTGCCACACTGCATGAAACCCCCGGCCATATAGGACTCTGTTGCATTACAGTGCTGTGTGACAATGTAATCCTATAGTGAAGAAACAGCACTCCCCCCCCATCTTCATTAGGAGGAGTTTAAATTCCTGCAGCCTCTCTGAGCGCGCTCGTCTCGGGGAACAGTATCCCACGCCACACCGGGGCAGACGGAGGTGGCGCCTCGGCAATTACATTTTGTTTAAAAATACTCCCCAAATGTTGTTAGGGCTGCATTAAAGGATCCTGTGTTAAAACAGGCAGGAGAGGAGGATTGAATCAGCTCACCGTCGGCTGGCACTCCTCACAGCTCCACTCTGCATTAAAGGCCTGTTGGGTTACACTCACAGCATGAGACAACGCTACAGCGGCCCACGCTAACTGCATTAATTCCTCTGTGTTGTTAGATATACAGCACCTGTGGATACAACTCCGTCTGTAATTACTGTCTGAGCCAACAAAGCAATACATGTTGGCAGCGGCTACCGGCTCGGTCAAGACATGAGACATCTCCCCTGACAACCTCGAGATAGTAGGCTGTGAGTTAAATCTGGCAAAAGTAAGGTTAGTCAGTGTTGTGGTGTGAGGCCTTTTGTCATTGTAAGCCCATTGGACAAATGTATATATCATCAATGTCAGAAAATAGGATTAGGCTGCAAAACAGACCCTACATATTTGAATCATGCCCTCTGATCCTTCTGCTCACATGAAGACTTTGACTCGTATTAAACCATTAAAACAGTGATTTGCATATCCAAATGATACTTGGATGGATGGAGATCATATTTGAGGGGGAAAAAAGTAAAGGTGGGAGGTCAGTTATACCTCAAATACACAACATTATGGGATAACAGATTTTTAGATGAAATCAATGATTAAATCTCATGGATATTTAAAGTTGGAATTGATTTTCCTTATTGATTAAGCTGCCAATTATTCTCCCAATGAATCACTTAGTCGATACAATTTCCAGCAACAGTGATCATTGCAGTTTCCTAGAACCCCAAGTGACGTCTTCAAGTCACCGTTTTTGTCCAACCAACAGTCCAAAACCCAAGATATTTATTTGACACATATTTGACACATAATGAAACATCTGCGCTCAGAAAACAAAGCGCTTCTGTTGGTTATCATTCATCTTTCAAGGTTCAACAGGCCTTTCTCCTTCCAAATGTAAAAATGTTGAATCAGAATGTTGAATGTTGAATCCTTCAGCAGAACAAGAGTCCACCCTGGAAATATTAATCTGTATGTGGGGAAGAAAACTATTGATTTCCCTGCAGCCTGAATGGTGGGAATGTGAGGGCAGCCGAGCGCAACTGGGATTTTTGTCTGTCCGAGCCGCCGTCTACTTGTCTCTCTGTCTTCTGTGTGTTCAGCCTGCATCCTCTCCGTCCCGATTTGCATCTGTCTGGCCGGAATACGTTTCACTTGTATAGATCCTGTACAAGATTCTGTACATTGTTATTCCGTGTTTGCCGGCTGTGAAGTGTAAACAGTCGAACTTCCATCCGCTGCTGAAATCCAGAACAGTTTTATAACTCACACCACAACACAAAGTGGTCTCTGCTCTTGAACCGATGTTGGTCTTCTGGGTTTAGATGTGGACTAATCAGTCGCTGATTCATCTTTATCAGACGCATCATATCAGAAACATGTCTGCCTGCTGTCTGTTTCCTTTTCACATTTCACCTAAATGGCACTCCATTACAGCCTCATAGTGAGAGACAAACAAAAGCCTCCTCTCTTAGCTTTAAACTCATAAAACACATCCAGCAACGGCCAAATAGAAAGCAAAACAATTATTTAGCCTGTCTACAAAAGCATGAAATGCTTCAGAGGGGCAGAATGAGTGTGAATTCTCCTTTCACAAGGTTTAATATGATTTTATCCTCATGATATCAGTCAGTGGATATGCATATTTCTGTCAACCACCAAAAGTACAAAGACGCAAGAGTAGTTTAGAGACCTGTGTGCACCAGTATGCCATCATTGGCATAGAAGAAATAATCTACATTAGGGCCATTATTGAGAAAGGGTTTTTATCAATAAGACAGAGCTCCAACAGCTAACAGAGACAAGACGCCAGCAATTGCCAACATCTTTTTCATGTTCCTGCAATCAAGAGGCCCTTCAGGACTCATTACAAAGGCTGAATCACTTTGAATGTCTGTGGATGCTGAGGGAGGGATTGCTACGCCTTTACAAGAATATGCAAGGAAGAGAAAAAAGGAAGGGAGACAGCAATACATGTCCCTGTACTGTTGGATCTATGTAGAAATTAAAACACACACACACACACACACAGACAGAGTCCAAGTATGAGGTCAGTGGTCTGTCTTCCCCTTTGTGTCACGTCAAGCTAACAGATGGACATTGACCCTCCCCTTACGGACTCCGATGGACTCCTGAAATCAAGATGGATCTCGGCTTTCTCACATTTGCACTCTGTGAAAATGGCCCAGGCATTCATCAACATGACACATGAAGACTGTGTCATTTCCAGTGTGGCCGGCCAAAGTGACTGCGGAGAGCTAACTTCAATTTCAGGCAGTTAAGACTTAGCCATGCGTGCTCAAGCCTTGTTACGAGCAGGATTAGGCAAACCATTGATTTGCGCTTCAATCAAGATAATGCACCAATCATGGGTATTTTTGAGAATTAGCAAAGCAAAATGGTAGTTTGATACTCTGAAGGCAGGTTCTCCTGGTATTCATTCACCTTCAGGGTAAATCACTCAGCTTATTCAGATTAGGCCATTCATCACACCGGAGCTTATGTTAAACCTATTACGCTTCATCTTTTTTGATGATTAAGAGGTTTTTAACTGATTTTTTTCTTCATGTGCACCGAACCCCAGGTGGCGATGGAAGCTGCGACAAACACAGATATTGCTTCTGTGCATCGACTGAAGCATCTGTGTGAGTGTGGCTGGCATTGTGCAAAATGTTGAGTGCACGCATTACAGCTGCAGGCGAGCAGACGAGAACAAAACCCGGCTGGTTCCGAATAAGTCTTTTTATCGTCCGATCGGTGACCGGTGGGAAACCTTGAGAGCCCAAACTGTGTTTCAAGTGAGACTGCAACTGCTGGGGCCATTATCCTTTCACTCTTAAACCTTTTCTCTCTCTGTCTGTATGTGTGTCTGTATATGTGTGCATACATGTGTGTCCACGCCTATGTATGTGTGTGTGTGTGTGTGTGTCCTTCCCCTGCCTTGAAAGCCCTCGGAGCCTCAGGGAGCTGTGAAAAATCAATACTCTTCGGCAGCTCTGCCTCTTTATTCATTTAATAACTCACTACCATTGCATTACTGTTCCACTGATCTCCCATCACAGGGCCCAGATTGACACCTTTGTGCTCTTTTACCACACTGGAGTTTGATGTAATCAGTTAAACCTCCACCTCACGCCTGACACATGCATCAAATGGACCTTGAGTATGAACATTGGTGCATCAACAACACTGCAATATGAAAAAGAGGAGTCAAAGAGTACAGCCCAACTGCGAGGGAGGAATCCGAGTGTGTCATGGCGCCTGCTTGATTGTCTGATGGCGGGCTGCGTTGTAATCCTGGAAGCGGGCATTGAACGGGAGTAGCACACACAAATAACGGGAGCAATGTGAGAAAGGCTGGAAACAGAGGGACCACCTAGTGTGCATGCTGAGAGACTCAAACCTCAGCCTTGTGTGTATGGGAGTGAAGAAATCGGAGTAGTTCATCTACAATAGACAAGGAGACGGGACAGTTTCCTCCAGGTCAGGCGTTTCATCTGTGTCAAGTTGGGAATGTTTAAAACTCTGGTATGTGACACAGGAAGGCTATCTGTGAGTTTACATACTGTGTGTGTGTGTGCGTGTGTGTCTTTGTGTGTGCGCATGTACAGTGATTGTGATTGTGGAGGTGGGGGTTGCCTTCCTGTGTGGGGCTCGGAGCAGAGAGCAGGTGTGCTCGGGATGGAGCAGAGAATCTGTATTGATTGTTTTTGTGCCTCAGAGCTGTTTAGCCGTTGTCAAAGCTGCCTCCACCAGCTGAGAGGCAAATTGCAGCATTTACACCGGGAGGCGTCTTCTTTTCTTTAAAAAAAAGAAAATCGATTTATTTATTTATTTTACAATGGAAGATGTATCTACAATCTACAGTCTCAGAGTATTTTTTCTCTCTCTGCTTTTTTTTCCCACATTTTAAGCAAAACTGCCAAAATTAAACAGCAGCAGCTGCGACATGAAAGTAAGGCGGCGAAAGATGTTTGCACTCAAAAACTTTTGATCAAACGATTGATCAAAAAGTAATACATTTTTTCACTCGATTGCTGTATCCAAATCAGGAATAAGAGTGAGCACAAGTCAAAGTATTGTCCCAGAATATTACATTAAAACATTAATATTCGTACTTCACAGTGTGTCTTGTAGAAACTGTCTAAAATACGATGGCCTAGGGGTGCGATATCGCTCAGCGGTATCAGCACATGGCATGAATCTGATACATATCTGTCAACAGTTGATTTTTATTTATCTTATTTATCTTTGTTTTATCTATGATATGTTTAAATGTGACAATGCCTCTTTGTCAAAAAATTGCTGAAACTGGCAGCATTTTAAAAGGATTCCTTAAAGGGTCCCGCACTGTAAAAAAGTACTTCATAACAGGTTTTAGTGCATGTGATAATCGTTATACATGATGCAAACATGTCATTTAGTTTGTGTGTTGTGTTTTCAAATATCAAATGGGATGTACTCTAACTCAATGTATCGCATATCTTTTGGCTCACTATAGCCCCGGCAGATTTCCAATGATTTGTTTTTTGATGTGGGTTGTTGCCACAGCATTGCTATGTGAATTTATTATACATCAGTCGAGATGAGACTGCACCATTCTGCAAAGATTGGTTAAGGCTGTTGATTGAAAAAACTCTTTCCTATGACGCTTATTTATGAAATGAAAACAAAAACGAAAACAATTAACGAGATAAATGACGTTTATCTGCATCAAAGACACTCTACTCCAGTTATTAAAGGTACAGTCAAGCAAGCTGAATGCTCATTAAACGGCTGGTAAGAGCTCAAATAACCTTCCTCAAAACCTAAACCGTCAAACACGGTGATGGATTTTGGGTTTATTCCGGAGCTGGTAACCTTGCAAAGACTGACCACGGAAAACAGAAGAAAAGGAAAGAAAGAAAGAGAGAAAGCAGATGTATAGATTGGCCACAGAGAAGCAGCGCTGCATTATGCAGCTGTAAGACTCTGTTGGCAGACAAAAGATAAAGATGCAGAAAAACAGACAGAAAGGCAATACGTCCAACGTTTTACCACCATAAAGCTCTGATTTAGACCCACAGACTTTTACAATGCCGTGTTTTACCTGATAGGTGGGTCATCCGTGTGTTGAGGGCTAAGTGTACGATTTTATGATGGTGCTGGAGCGGAATATGCACACTACACCGTGTTTGCTGATCCGATAACCAGCAGGGAAAGTTAATGACTTGAAAGGAGCTGCTGTTTGTCAACCAGACTGAAGAACACATGACTGATTGACAATGGAGGAAGCCTCAATGCCGGCCAGTCAATAATCTAACAGCGTATATCTGGAGTACACTAAAGTGGTGCATGAATACAGCCACAGAAATACCCAACAACAGGCTTTTTAGCACTCATTGGTGGGGAGAAGTGTTGGGGTTGAAAAGGTGGCTGGTAGTGACAAAACAAGTGGTTTACTATCTCCCAAATGGTTAAAACTGGTTAGAAACATCCTCGTCCCTCACATATAGCTACCAGTGAGATGCTGTTGAACAAGGGATTTGATCTAAATCGACTCCAACGGCCAACATAAAAAAGGCAGATGACCACAATCACTACGCAGTTTTCAGGTGTGAAACGTAAGCAATATTTAGCAGCAGGACATATCTTTATTCATGAAAAAGATGCTTCGTGCTTAAGGAGCTCTACTTGAATAAATATCAATAATAATCGAGAAAAGGTCGTATCATTGACCGACAAACATTTGTGTACATCATGTCAACAACAAATGAGCTTACACCTCAGTGAGTGTTATTGGTTGGATTCATTTCTTTGGATTCAAAATGTTTGAGCACTCTTCTTCAAACGTCACTACTCGCTTGCATTGATTAACAAAGGAAGAAAGTAAAAACAAAAAAAGAGCAAAAAAGTGGAAGGAAAGCAATTCATCTTCTGACTTGGTTGTTAACTACGGCTTGTGGTGACTTTCCACTCTGGAACAAGATACTTATATTAATACTTATATATACTTATATTAATACTTATATATACTTATATTAATACTTATATATAATAATATTATATAACATGTAAACCAACAAGCCACAACGTTTCACAGCTGTAAGCAGGTCAGTCAATTACTAAAGTATTGCTTTGTTTTGTTTTAAAGACATTCATTTGAATGAAATAAATACATTTGGCATTTGAACCCGATTCGCACACTTGACATTTCGATATAAATAATTCTGACATTAAGGGAAATTAAAAGAGAGACACAGAGACAGAAGAGCTGGCGAGTGGGAGAGAAGACTTAGTGGGTGTGTTGCTGCTTGGCTCGGCTTCATGCAGAGAAGCTGACATTAAATCATGCATTGTGCTTGTTTGCGTGCGTGCGTGTGCAAATGCGTGTGTGCTTTATTGATTGGCTTACACAGCTTTATAGTGCTGTGTTGTAAATGTCATGTTTTTACAGGCTACTGTTTGATATAAACCTGATTAAAGTATTTGCTTGCTAACACAGATTGCAAGCAGCAAATGGTCACAATCAGCGGATTACTCAGCAATTACGGACCAACCAAATGACTATATGGCCGTCTGATCAAGCAGAGTAAACAAAGTGTTTCCGTCCTCCCTCCCTCTTGTCCGCCTCCTCAATCTTTGTCTGTGTCTGAGTAATTCGCTGCCATCTTCAGCCCACGTATGTGTCTAATTTCGGACCCTATTATTCTTTCTTTTTGCACAGCGTACATTTTAAGCAGTGTGTCCCAAAGTAGATACAGATATTAAAGACAACAGAGAAATATGTTAAACCTGAGGAAGACTGTTGTGCAGTTGAGTGGTTGAAAGAGTACATCAGTTCATATCCAGGTACTTGAGTGTATTCTTTTTATTCTTAATGCTTATACTCCACTAAATACAGAGGAATTATTGTACTTTTTACTTCATTGCCTTTAATTTGACAGCTATACTTGCTTTACAAATTAAGCTTTTTGTCTAGAAATTGGAGATACCGGTACCTTAAAAACATTTAGGATACTGTTTATGTATTATACACTTTACAATACCTTATATTGTACAAATGATTTTTGAAAATATTGGTGCGAAGGAAAGCAGAAATCCACCAATGAACCTCCAACAGCCATAATGTGTGTAGAATCCACCTTGATCTTCAATAATAATAACAATGTTATTATATATGACAAATACAAATATCTGTTTACACAATGAGTACATTTTTTGAAAGTTTGATTCAATTTTTTTTGCGAATACCTTTTGAGTGTTTTTGCTGGTAATAGTTATAAGATTTGAATACTTCTTCCTCAGCTGGAAGTGGACTTGCTTTGGTCTTGTTGTCTTTGAATCATGTTGAGTATGAATAAAGAGTTTTGCATGAAAAAGCAGTGTGCCTTTAATTCTTATTCTGTTGCCTGTCTTGTCGTCACAGCTATATGAATAACTGCATGCTAAAATTGAACATCCATCTTACAAAGGCTTGTTGAATGATGATATCTACAGATGTAAAAAACAAATAGGACAATCAAAAACAAGGGACTTTTGTCTTTTACAGCACACCATTGCTGGTTGAAATCCCTTTTCAACGAAACAGACCCAGAGGATGGACTGAGGTACTGTATGCTGTGTTTCCCTTCTGCTTATAAAAGCCATAAAGGAGCATTTAGGCAATAATTTACTCAAAATCAAATTACCTCAAATATTTTGGATTCAAGATTCCTCCAAAGTTTTTTCTTCATCTTCATATTCTGTCTTTCGTTGGAAATATACATATCCAACTGACCAATCAAACATTTGGTGGTGTTGTCTATATGTTGAGATATTACTTATGCACATGTTTGAGTGAAACTGGGCCCCCTCAGATGTGTTTGGTGCACGACATCCCTCAAAGCATTTATCCCCCATTTTATGTGTCAGAGCTGCTCAGCCACTCCGTAACACTCACTGATTTGGTTTCTCGGATGTGTGAATATGAAGTAGGAGCAGCACTGAGAAATTACTGTAGCATTTTCCAACAGCTCATGATTATATTTTGTGAAACATATTTCTGCACAACAACACTGCTGGCCCAAAGCATCCCTGACAATGACAATAATAATAGTGGCAATCAGTTTCAGAGAACATGCCTTTTACCGTGCTACGCGTTTGACTCAACTGTGGACTTACAGCTACACGTGGTGGCCAAACTGCACAAATGCAGCAGGAGAGAGGGAGAGGGTGAAGAGAGAGAGAGAGAGAGAGAGAGAGAGAGAGAGAGAGAGAGAGAGAGAGAGAGAGAGAGAGAGAGAGAGAGAGAGATGATGGGGACATTGAATTTGAGGCGTTAACAAGCATTCATAGTACTATAGTAAAGAACGGAGCTAGGTTTGGTGAATGGGTTACTATAAAGCCGTAGAAATGTCTGTATTGTTAAATGATTACATGTATGTACATGTCAGTATGCAGAGTAAGAAGCTTTTAGAGCAGTAGTCCTGTTAAAGCAGTTGCCCATAACTAAGATGTTAGACTGACTCCCCTATAGGCTATATGCCCTTTATGAGAAGGGACTTTTTGGTTGATGCCAGCACTTTGGGCAGAAGACACACTCTCTCTTTTAATTAAATGCCAGCCTCAGCAGGAGTTTGCTGCTGGAGGTAGCCTCCCTCCATTCCCCCCCCCCCCCCCCATGTAAGCTGCACTCCCTGACGAAATGCCTATTAATAGCCAGTTGTAAAAATGTATACATGTATCAAAGCTGTGTTAACTATTTAACATGTTTTTAACGATCTGATAAACGCCAATGCATATTGGCATTTATCCCCCCAAAACCTTTTCCCCCCTCACTCTGGCATACACCAGTGTATGCAAATGTGAAACCTAAGCCTTACATAACCCCTTTATAGGCCCTCGTCTTCGACCACTGAGATGCAACTAATGGCATATACTCTGTAAATTGTATCGCTTAACCTTAACTACAGACAGTTAAGTCAGTGGCTGATTTACTGAAATCGTTTTAAAATGGAGTTTTAAATGCGCTTGGCTCGACAGGCCGTAACGACACGCATGCACAAAGGAGGGCATCACTTTCATGCCACTTGGGACCGAGTGCCTGTTGCCCCCGCTGCAATGTGATTGGCTGTTTGCCCAGTGGCCCTCTGTTGCGTCAGAGGATGTTATTTGACAGAAGTTAGTATTTTGATGAAGTTCGTAACTGCGGTCAACACGAATGATGTGGATTATCGTCTACAGCACACTTTTAAAAGTCGGCAAAGGATATTGTTTTAAACCAAACAGCCGGTAAAAAAACAATGCAGTATAACGTTTCTCCAGGAAGAAACGTATTATGCTACTTTAGCTTGACAGAAAAGACATATTTTTGGAATGGATCGCTGGTGGTGTACTGAATATGCATGGTTGCCTGCATGCATGATTCATTTCTTGTGCAAATGTCAGCATATTTGAATGTAAATGCAACTGTACTCCTGCAGCGCATATAGCCACGCTTTACCTTTTCATCTTTACTCTGCTCTTGCACAGGATTGATACATCTACGTCTATACCTCTCATTGAGAAGTAAGCAAGGAACATTGTAGACGCCAAAAGCAATTTAGTTGATCATATCACGGCTTTGTCATCTGTGTGTGCGGTGACATCACTGTGATACAGTCAATCAACCTGTGAGTGTAGGTTTTCTTGAAAAACTCCACAACGGCAAAACGGCAAAATAATACCTTGATGCTGTTGAATCTGTTTTGTTGGGGTTTAGTAGGAAAATATATCCAATGGATTTATTGTCAATATGTCGAAAAACTTTTTTTTTTTGCACAATGAATGATAAATGTGGGACTGTGGGGGTATCATGAGATGGAACAACATCGTATCACTCCCAACCAGGGAGGTCAGAGTGCTGGGTAAGCTGCTCAAGCTATTGAACTCCCGTTAATCCCCAGTCACTGATCTCAAGATAGACCCTCTAAGGATGGTGTCATTAACTATTTCCACCCTACTGGACTAATGAGAAAAATAAGAGGGGCATTTCCTCGTTTTATTAAGCTATGTTTTAATTTAATGGTTGGTTTTGAAGCGGTGCGTTTAATTGCTGGAGGAGCTCAAAGGAAAAGCTGCATTTCATAAAGTGTAACAGTGGTTATCATACTGCAGAGCCAACCACTCTCACCACTGGATATATTGACCAAAAGTATGACTGCTGAGAGAGAACTTTATTTTCTGTCTGCTGCTCTATTTGAACTGTAGATGCACTTGCAAGTGTTACCATCATTTTCCCTTTGACTATTTTAAATGAAATTGAATTACCACCATCCACAGTTTCCAAACATCTAAAGGAAAACGTCCATCATGAGGTTCGTCCTGTGTTTCTGTGTCTTTGAGCTTCCTTTTCATTACAAACTGCTCAGGGAAAATATCCCAAATGTAAAGACATAGTATGTGGCACAAATGGTGTTAACTGCTAGAATGGGGACAGGTTGTGTTTACCAGCTCAGTGGTATTGCTTTATGGGAAAGTGTAGGCACAAACGAACCATTGTAATCGAGCACTGAGAGCCGGGGGTGGGAAACAATGCTTGCTGATGAACAATGATGGATGAGGAAAACAATGTATTCCGATGAGAGGAGGCTGCGTGACTCCAGATCTGTTGACGATGGTGAATGCAGTGTGAGGCATGGGACAGAGATACAAAACAAGTGACCCACTCTTTTAGATTGTATTCACATTTTCATGTTGATCATGAGTGAAGCAAATCTAAACATCTTGTGTTTTTATTTAGTTTTTTTACATTTTTTTATTGTCTTCATACTGTTCCCATGTTGTTGTTCTCTTTTGGATGTGACTGTGCGCATGAGAAATTGTCCACCAGAGGACACTGTTGACCTGTCTGCTTCATTCTGCCCACTTAACTGCTCGGGGCGTTTTCCCAGGCCAGGGTGCTTGTACCGAACAGCCGGGGTGCTGGGTGCATGTAGCAGCTCAAGGCACTGCCTCTGTAAACTGCAAACCTCCTCCCAATCCTAACACACTCGTCTTTGCTGCCCTTTTTGGAGGCTCAGGGGGCCATTGCTGTCCTATGTAACGTATGTTGTGATGATGACGATGATGTAGAGTAGCCTAAACGATGATGATGGGGCTTAAGCTGCATTGTACATGCTTGATATTTTACACTGGTTATTTTATAATGGGCTGCTTTTGTTTATTGTATAAATTAGTCACATGATCATTCAGTCACTATCACGATGCAAGGTGATTTAGAATACTGACCATGTCCTACAAAAGGATTTTGTATGTGACAGCCAGTATGTGTTTTCATTAGGAAGTTGTACAATTTAGGCAGAAGGTTAGAGCGATAAATTACATCTTCCACACTCTCTCTCGTTGCTACATTGGGACCTGTATTGCAGAGAATATTTCAAGCTGACATAGAAAGTATAGGAGACGATAGCTTGATGCTCTCTCTACCAGCTGACTGGATCCCCATAGGACCCAATGGTTCTGCCTGTTTGTATTTTTTGACCTTATCCTCAGCCTGATCCTGCAGTGACACGGGAGAGCCCTGCCTGCCTTTTGGGCTGAGATGTCTCTCCAAATACATCCGATAGAGCACAGGCACCTGCTGAGTCCATAATTCTTCTCTTGTAGCGCAGGGATTTGGAAGATCCATTGTCAGCATTATCTCGTTTTTTTTTTCAGTTCTAGTGCAGTTTGTGCATTCATTTTTAAAAAGTGAAAACGACATTCTTATTATTACAGTTTGTCATAACCTTTGTCACATATCTTATGATGTCTTTCATGTATGTGTAAACATATGTGCCAGCCTTCACAGATTATTTTCTTCATAGAATTCATCCTTATCTGAGAAGCCGTCAGCCCCTCTGCTGTTGTGGGTTTACACTTTTTCTTTTTTTTTTTCAAAACGAAACATAACAGGAGCGAGGAAGAGAAAACAAGTGAACCCACAGAGGGTTTTATCAATGTTTTCCAGCACACAACTCTATCTTTTTGCTTCAGTCGGTTCCATAATGTTGTTTTCAGCTGCAGCTGAACGGCAGTTATTTTCAGAAAAAATGCAGACTCTTTGAGCGCTGAGCGCTGAACGACAGACGGGGTTAGCGACTACCTGGTGAACTTGGTGAAGCATTTAGCAGCTAAAGAGCCGGATGTTTCCCTCAGGAGTTAGTGAAGACCAACACTGAGCTGAAAGGAGAGTGATTATTGGACTCAAATTTGCCAGGTGGTCAGATACAATACTCCAAATAAATGCTGATGTTGCCCTGGATTTACTTGATGTGTAAAAAGCAACTGTTTGCTATAATGTTTTATGGTGACAACATGTCAATGTTGTGTTCAAAGCTAGCTTGGTTGCGCTGCCCCCAAGTAGCCAAAAATGTGTGATTGCAGGTTTTACTGATAACCGTAAAAGGCCTTTAGACATTCACAGAAATAAAAGCGCAGGTCTAAACAATGCAACTGATGATGGCTGAATTCCACTTTGCTGCTTTGGTTTTAGGTATTGTGCCTGCTGGCTCACTGTCACGACTTACTGGGACATTATTTCCTTCCCAAACTTTATCAGGTTATTGTACCGGTAAAGAAAAAGAAAAAGTGAAAGATTTTATTTTCCAGTATACATGCAGAATTATACATGTGCCTCACAGGCGCACAGGAGAAAGAATGCAATAAATGGCAAATGATGTAATTCGTTGATGTTCTGAACCGAGGCTACAGGAAGGGGTTTAAGTGGAGCAGCGTTAGTGAAGAGAACTAAGATGACTTGAACTTTGCTTCAAGGCATTTTTTCAGAGTTTGTTTCCGTATGGACTGAAGAGCATAATGTGATTTATTTCCAGAGCGACGCTTCTCTCACAACCTGCCAACATGCACAACCTTTTGCTGCAGTATTTGAGCTACTCAGTTTCAAATGATTTCACCCTGAAGCTGATCCCAAGGTTGTTTCCGTCCACTACCAATATATGTGGGGTAAGCTAATGTTCAAAGTCAAATATGACATGTTATGTAATAATTCGTAATTTCCCTGCTAATCTGATCAAGGCCCTGCAGTCAAGTAATGCTAGTTTGAGGTTTCTCAGATTGATCACCCAAACATTTCACCAACGGCAACACAGTCAATTTGAAGTTCTGAACATAATTAATATTCCTGAAATATGTATTAGATATGTAGGTATTTATTTAGTGTTGTGTAACTGATGTATGGACCAGGTTGGAATCTGTTATGAACATGCATTTAAGATTTTTAAATTGTATTAGTTTTATGTAGACAATGTCGGACCCTGTCTTCACAAAACGCCGCTGATCAAAACAAAAGGAAAGTCAAATAATCATGTAAACCCCTCTCAACTGTCAGACATATCAAAACTCTTCATCAATTTTAATCCACGGCAAATTTATTCGAAAAATTTGCACAATTTTAAAGGAATTTCATCAGTATTTAAGGCAAAATAGGGACATCACTAAATATAATAACAGATCAATGCATTTGAGCACTACTTGCACACGTCAGAGACTCCCCTCACCACCACCGAGACGTCACCACAAGTTCCATCTCAGAGTGAGATGCCCTGAAGACGCTTTACTCAGATTTGGCCTCTTCTGCCAAAGAAAACATGGTCAAACCATCAGGGAAAGAAAAGAGGCTCTCTACAAGTCCTCTGTATCTAACAACACCACCACTGAGGAAAGTTTGGGAAGAACTTACCACCACCTTTGCTTGTTGTTAAAGAATAAAGGAATCCTGCAACAATAAAAGTGGGTGGCAGTAGGTAGCGCAATAATGACTTGCTTAATTTTAGACGGTAGAATTTAATTATGCGCGGGAGAGGTTGCGGTGACAGGCCGAACAGCGATGGAGAAATATTTGAAAAGGAAAAATGCAGACTCTGAAGTGGGTCCTGGACAAAATTCTAACCCAGATGAAAAGCCTAGTATGAGCCTAGTATGGGTGGTGGTCAAAAGAAAGACATTTTTTTATTTATTTTTTTTTGGGTGGGGGGAATTATTTATTTATTTACTGAATTTTATTTCATTTATTTGTGTTTAGTTTTTTTTTTCTCTTAACTTGTTATGTAGTTGTTTGTAATGTTTAATGTTCTGTGTTCTGTATGCTCTCTTGCATTGTTAAAATAAAATATTCCAAAAAAAAAAGAAAAAAAAGAAAGAAAGAACGGTGAGCTCGAGGCAACACAGCGGAAGTTATCTTCCGTTTGGATTTACTTTCACCAGAGACCCGACTGCACCGACTCCGTTATGCTTGGTGTGTGGGGAAAAGCTATCCACCAGTGCCATGGTCCCAAGCAAGCTGAATAAAACTCAATGTGTCATTTTGTAACCTTTTTGATTGTCTGTGTGCCGCGGGTTCTTTTTAATGTAAAAAATGCACCGCGGCTCAGAAAAGGTTGAAAAACACTGCTTTAGACTTCTCTGTGCACCAAACCTGAGTCACATACGACTGATGTCTATTTACAAACCTGTATTCTTGTTTTGATCCAGGTTTGCTGCATGCACAAGCCAAATGTGTTGCGATGGATTATTTAGTGTATGCCTGTAAGCAACGAGAGAACTCCTGAAAGCCTCACTTCAGGCTTCTCATAAGTTGTTGGAATATGAATAAATGAGGAGCCCCAGGCTATTTGTGTTTGCTGTCAGTGTGTGTGTGTGTGTGCGCGTTGTCATTTTCTCAAACACACACACTCTCTGTGTAGCAATCCATCTGATTTTGTCCTCTTAGTCAGTTGTAGAGGGAGGTTAACCTTTCCTCTGTTGACACACACAGCACGTCTTGCTTTTCACAAATACGATTAACCATTGAACATGAGTTAGGTACTACTCAGTCTGACATGCATGTCAAGTGTGTATTGACACCCCCCAACATACACACACATAGTATTTCCTCTTTGCACTGCATACATTGTACAATCATACAATATGAACAGCGCCAATCTTTATCTTTGCTGCAACGTCCCAATGGAGATCATTCAGGTCATGGAGATAATTAAGGTTTTATCTAATCATATCTGATCTAATCTAATGTAATGTAATACAGTATGACATTATATAATCCTCCCACACACACACACACACACACACACTGCAGAACTGTGGCATAGACCTGGCATTCCAATTTCTTTGCAAATGTAATATAAATTGCATTTAGATAAGACATTAGTAGATTTCAGCACATGTTCACCCCACAGTATAGAATTTGGCTTGGAAACTTTTTTACCATACGGAGAAGTTAGACTCTAATCTCTTTTGGATACATTAATACTTATTTGTATCCCTATCCTGACATAATCTTAATGCAACTTCTATAAATACTAGGATTTTGATGTTTGATGTTAATGAAGTTCAGATTAGGCTTTAGGTGTGTTATGGAAAAGAGGATTTCATTCTTTCTTTTTGGATCATAAATGGAGAGTTATTTAGAGTGCTATTTAGTAAAATAGACTGTTGTAATTTCTTTATCTAAGCAAGCAGCCTTCCTGTAAATGTATTTTATCAGAAGTCAAACACAAAATACATGTTGTTCCAGCACTGATTAGGGTGTGGCCTAACGGGGAACATGACTTACAGGTTTGTTTTTATGATTGCTGAAGCACAATTTTGGAAACGGGGCTCATTTTGTCAAAACACTACTCAGAACTCGCAGAACCACACACGCAAGTAGCAAAACACCTCAGATCGTCTACAAAACGAAACACTCTCTATTCTATAATGTACAACTATTTATTAAAAACTATTTTGTCAACGAATGTCACACAACCAGTTACACACTGCTGTGCTCACAGGTATTTTTAAGTAAAGTAGCGTAAGATACATGGATATATTGACCAAATACACACACTGATTTAATATTCGTTGTATTCCATTTCTTTCCACATTGTAAAATCAGAGATTATATTTTGTTCTGAAAATCAGAAAGAAACATATTGTAACTACAATATAGTACATAAACACAGCAAAAGCATTTGTCTATTATTTGTAGCCTTCCTCTTCTGTCCCTGAGCAGAAGTATTAAAAAATTAAATAAAATATACTGCAATACTTTCTCTCATTTGCTTTGAATGGAAGTCACACTGTATGTATGCAAAATGTATCGAAAGGCAGGGACCCAAAATATCATGAATGCATATCTTACAACCAGTAAATAAATCCCTCCACAGTATTGTGGTACTGCAGACTGACGAACTAGAGTCTAAAGTTAAAGGTTGATGATTCTCGCATAACTGTGTGTTTTAAGGAATGGTGATAAAATAAGGTCTTGCATATGAATAGAAAATAGATGTCACCATCTGCATTTTGATGGCCACACTCACTCTGTTTGCAAATACATTTGGACGATTAAAAAAAATAAATACGAGATTAACTAATGTGAAATTACACTCTGCAGGCTGTTACCCTCTTAAATCTAAAGTGAAACATTTGGGGAAGAAGTGGTCTCCATTTTATACTGCTCTTCTGTCAGTGGATGATTTTCCCAAAGTGCACTAGTTTGATTAAGAGCTGCAGGTAATTCAAGTTGTGGCAGGATAATCTTGAAAACACATCAGCAATGAAATACCTTTTCCTGTCCCATTTATAAATGGCTACCGTTCCAGGGTCACATAAGTATTACAAATAGTACACCTACAGATAAAACTCTCATGAATAAAGTTCCCTTAAACATGTAAAATCACAGAGGTAAAAGTACAGATTTTCAGTTACACTTAAAAAGGTACTGATACAAAAAGACTGCTAACAACACAAAAAGTAAAGGTAAAAGTGTAGTATATGTTTCAATGTTAACCGTCTGCCTATCAACAGGCCACATTGATATTAAAGCGAGACTTTATCCTCTGATTTATTGAAGTGATACTCTTTCCCAGGCTGCGATATATTATTAACTTGTCTCTCCAGTCAAAGGCATGAGAAGAAATGAGGTGCAACATTTTTTCTCAAAAACCTTCCTCCATTATCTATTGCTGTAATTTGTAAGGTTGATTCAAAATTATTTAAAATGTTTGATGAGAAGGAAAGTTGGTCGAGACTATCTTGTCACCCGTAGTGAATCATGACTAAATCTGCCTCAGTTACTTAGAATCTAACAGTATTAGCATACAGATGGTGGGAAACTGCAATAAAACGTTTTTGTCATAATGAGAGAACGGGCGACAATTTCCTCTGTGTGGTATAAAGATGAGTTAAATATGGTTCAATATATCCCTCACTGATGCTGAGCGCTACAGGGAGTCTCTTTCAGGTTATTTTTTATGTGTGTGGGAATTTTCCTTTCTCCCATTATAGTGAGGGTTAACAGGTATATTGGCACTTTGGTCTGATTACCGCAGTCAAACAAAATACAGATGTGTCCTCAAATATGATTATGAATTGGCTTTTATCGCATTAGAATACATCAGATTCTTCTCCTGTCTGGAAATTGAAACCAATAAATGAGTGACGATAGGTTTAATTTTTTAATCGATACTCGCAATACTACAGACATGATATGTAGACAAGTCCCTTTAGTAGAGGGGATATAAAGGAATAATCATTAACAAGTGTCACTCGGTTGTTTAATGCCTTTTAGTCTTCTGGGTCCTCACAGCTCTATGAAATATGTAGCCTCAAGCAATTGAAGGCAAATATTTTGGCTTCAACTCTGTTGACTGATAAGTCAACAGAGTACTCTAATGTTTGTTTCTTCATTCATTTATTTATGCATAGTGGAAATTAACAGCCTTGTAGCCTTTTTATTGTACCTTTCTATGACCGTGTTTACAATATGCTTAACATAAATGTAAAACAACCAACAAGGAATAGAGAACAAAGGCATACTTTGTACAAAGAGCAATTAAAAGGGCAATTAAATGGATTGATGAAAATCTATGAATATAATGGATATGAATAGATCAAATCATAAGATGTAAGCAAGGAGAACAAGACTAGTTCTGATGATTTTAAACTCAAATGTGACATGTTATGATGATTTTAAAGAGGTATTTTATATTCAGGATGGATTCTATAGAACACTTAAGCCTTTGGTTAAATGACCTATGACCTTGGCCATTATGCAAAGACAGTGTGTGCTACAAATGAACAGATGCCTACCAGTCAATGTGATCCCTAGCCCTGCTTTCCTTTGCTGAGCTCCTTTGTCTGGGGCTCGTACTTAGTCACTTGACATTTCACACACGCTTCGGAGAGGTCAGCATTCAGTGTAATTATGATGCCCCATTTTTACAATTATATATATATATATATATATATATATATATATATGACGCACTGTATGAAAAGGCAGCCATCCTCATGGAAACATCCACATCTGAGTTGAAATCATTTACTTTGAGCTCATGCGCAAAACAAAAACCAGACAGATATGTGTGCATTATACAAGAACGCTGCCATCCTTAACATCCACATCTGAGTTGAAAAACAAAATGCCATTACGCTGTGGCATGTGTATACACATAAACAGATGCCTACAAGAAAGAGAACACGGGTCAATACTTGTACATGTCCAAAACTGTTTGCTCTGCACCTTGCAGTATGAGATTGAGCTTGTTGAGGTATCACCACACGAGTTTCACCCCCATATCGTCCGCCTTGGCCATTTCAACCAGGACGGCCTTTATGGCATCAAAGCAGCCGAGAAACTGCTCCAAAACGTTGCTTCAGCTTAACCACCGAACCGCTGAGTGGAGAGGGAAGTCTTTGTATTTCCTCGAGCAGGGTCTGGAACCTTTCGTTTTGTCAGAGCAAATTGCTCAACTATGGAGTTAACAACCTAAAACCTGGTTTTATGCAGACAGTATCTTGCCATGACTGCCAAACAGAGTATATGTCATTCACATGGATTCTTCCTTAAGGCAAGGTTGTTGTTTTTTTTGAAGGGCTAAAATCTCCATCCTTGACTTTTGATGCATTTGCTAAACACACTGCCTTTGTTTATGCTTCAAGCCTCAGTCGGTGCTGTTACATCACAGCTTTTTCTTTTGAGACACGGGGGAATACTTTTCTCAATCTCAATCTTTCAGCTCGTCTTGCTCGGGGATCTCTCTTTTGAAAATTCAATGTTCTTTGTCTCCGTGTTTGTGTCTGCATTTCTGAGAATAAGAGGTGTGACAGATGAGAGCGTGAAAGAGGAACAAGGCGAGATAAAGCGAGGAGTTACCTGTTACATGTGCTGCACCAAGCTGATGCTGAGCTGTGATGGGAGGTGACACCTTTCTGAAGCAGTAAAAGTCCCCATGAATCACACAGTGCTCCCCCTTTCTTTCTCTCTCTCTCGCTCTCTCTGTAGATCTTACTCTCGCTCTTTATCTCCCTCTTTCTCCCCTGTGGGACACAGCCTGTCTGTGTGTCTCTTTGTTTGTTTCTCCGCTATCACACGTACCTGTCTCAGAGCACTTTCAGCGACATGAGGTGTGCTGGAGTGAAATGAAGTGCATTTGTCACTGTTTTAACATTCATGCACTCTTCCTGCCACATGCAGTTGCATCTCTCGCTGTGTCTTTACGCCTGTCTCGGTTTCCCGGTCTGGTCCTGCCTTACTGCCGTGTCTGTTACTGCTTATGTAGTCGAACAAACAGGCTCTCCATCAGATCAGCAATGAGGAACTCTCCATCTTTCTCCATCTTTCACTCTTCAAAGAGTGGTACGTTTGCTAATTCAACATAGAACGATTCGCTATTATCTGTTCAGAAACAAAGAAAGATCATAATTTGCCGGTGAGTCTTTATTAAAGTGACTCCAAATTTGACAAAATATATATCCCCTCCCCCACTAATACACTAACACTATAGGTGGAAAACAAAGAATGCATTATGTAGACACACATTTAAACGGCCACAGAAACACTCAACAGACTCTTCCAAGGCAAGTGTGGGGACACAGCAGTGCATTTCTGATGGGGTCACATCTTTGCCAACACATTTCCGCAGATGATATTGAAATGACATGTCAAAGCAAAGCCTGTGTTTGTGGGCTCACTTGCAAAGAGGAAAAACAGATCTAAAATAGAAGCTCCTGAAGCAAGCAGCGAACAGTGAGGATGATCAGAGCTGACGTGCTACTTCGTGTGGGCAGGGGCAATGGGAAAGCCGCTCTTCAGGGTCCTGTTGCGTGAGTCTGTTTGTGTGCGTGTGTACATTTGTTTGTGTGGTTTTATGTATGACTGTTTAAAAGGCAAAGGAAAGCCTACTCCAGGAGAGAGAGAGAGAGAGAGGGGAGACTTTGGTTAATGTGAGGAGATGTGTTCAATGAGCAGAAATTGGCTCTGACAATCCCAAATTCAGACTTTAGATTTACCCAGTTTGACCCTTTGACCCAAGACAATACGGTCTCCAATTGAGCTTTTGAGATGCACCTTTCATTCGTTGATTGATTTATTGACATGCATCTAAACAATGCTGATCCAGGACTCTCAAGACTTAAGAGAATATTCCAGCATGTTGCCCATAAATGTGGCCTTTGTGACACTATGGATTGTGTTAAATCTATACTTACAATGTCTTTTTTAGTGTTTTGAGGAAACGAAGACTCATGCAAATCAAAGTATATCAGGGCAGGTCGCGTGAGCCTCCCGCAGCTTTCAAAATCCCTCAGAGTTTTACATTAATCATTTCAAACACTTTTCTCTTGAGTCAGAGCTAAAGCAAACATACAACAGTAGTACCCTCACGGCATAAAGATCTACATGCTGCTCTGTGTTTCTACAGCAGCCCAGAACGGACAAACAAAACACTTGCTCTAGCAAGAGCCTTTTGTGTTTTATGTTACTTGATGGCCAATAAGGTCCCATGGGGGACATTGGGAGGGGCAGGGCTTTGCCTCTCCATCTAGAATAAACTGAAAAAAACTGAATTGCAATCCCCTGATTCCAGTAGAGGGACGAGATGTGTATCAACAGCAGTAAAATAATAGGCAATGTGTTTTAGAGAAACAGAACAATAGAGAATGTGTGTGTATTTCACCAACAACGGTCAGACACATCTGTCAAGGAAGAGGTACCAGTAAGTATCTTTACTTATTCAATATACTGACTGAGAATATTTGCAGGAATCATTAAAAGTGTACCTTAATATACATAATACAACTTATATTTGTATATGATTTTCAATTGATATGTGTGTGTTGTATGTGAGAGGGCTTACACAGTAGCTCCCTTGATTACTTTGCAGATTGGAGATCCCTGTGTGGATTCTTTGTTTTGATTCAATTGAAATGCTTTTAGAGCATTTCTTCAAGCTAATTATGGATATTCCTTTGGGACTGTTTATGTGGCAGGAGATCAGGTGAGCCCTTCACTGTCTCCACTCCAGACTCCATTTTGCATCACAGCAAGCTTTAATCCTCCAGAGCGTGCCCAACAGGCTTGATGCCTTACATTGATGGCTTGATGGGGAAACTCAGAATTAGCCCGTTGCCAGATTCATGACAGTCAGCCGCAGGTGGGCTTGAACCTCCACTATCTTCATTCTGCCCTTACCCATCTGTGCTGAGGTGGTAAAGAGAGGGGTCAGCACACATCATTCACAGGTTGCTTGTCATTCTCCTTAGTAAGAAATTAGCAAAGAACTTCAAACGTCTCCTCTTGCTCTACCTATGCAAGGCAGTGACACACTCCCTCAACCTGCATATAATCAAGTACCACAAATTCTTGGACAGAGCAGGTATGGCAGTGTTTTATCAAGCAGGTCAGCACAATATACCACAAACTCCAAAATACATAATCAATCTAAACACAAAACCCAAATCATCAGATGCCCCTGTGTTAATCTAATAATACTCCTGAATGAATTCATGGTTTTAATTAAAAGCATCACGGATACAAGTTTCTCATTCAAAATGTACCAGCATTTGCCAGGTAGTTGGTGTTTCCTTTCCTCTCTGCCGACTGAAAGTACCTCTGACTCCTCAGCCAAATGCTTGAGTGGATTGGAGACTGCCATCTGGTCCAGAATGAGTCATCACACTGGTCACGTTTGAGGCCTCTCGTGAGTCGTGGCTCGCGATCACAGGGTTTGGGTTAGGTTGCTCATCTAGTGGCTGATGGGCACGACGATGATCGATCCTCTGAGAGTGTATCGATCAGCTGAGACGGAGTTATTGTCTCTTCCCACGCTGTCTTTCTCCCTGTCCTCTACTCCTTTAGGACTGAACTGATGGGAAGTCTACTTTACTTTCTGCAGTTATTGATAGAAACAGTTGTTTCTGTCTCTGTGTTAAAACAACCGTTTCTGTCAGCCTGTGTCTGTCTACCTGTACCTGTGATGCCTGGTGCAACATGCAGGTCTTTGCAAGCTTCCAATTGGCAACAGCAATAAAGACACTGACCCAAATTATGATTACACTTATGATTTGCACATTTTGCCCAAGGATCAAACTAATTGTAAAAGTTTGTCATGATCTATGTTTCATCACTTATATTCGGTTTTAGTTTTCTTCTATTTAATTTCACTCTTATGAATGTGTCTTTTTATATTGCCTTGTGTTTGTCTTCTTAATGCCTTCTATGTTGTCTGTAAAGCACGTTGAATTGCCTTGTTGCAAATAAACTTGCCTTGCTTTTCTAAATGTGCAGCATGGGATATCATCATCACAAACAGCACAAGTTATATGATCACACTGCTTGTAAGCGCAAGCCCAATCAACTAAATCATTTATTTGGAAAAAACAGAGCGTTAACCACCCAGAATTTCACAACAGCTACTTGTTTGTGTATTTGCCCATTCTGGGTCCCGGTCCCTCCTTTTCGCTACATTCCCACATTCCCAGGACCCTTTTTTGCCAGTTCAATACCTTTTCACCGGATGCCCTCAGCCTTTCCAAACTGGCTTCGTCACCTCACTCTCACTCTCTCCTGCCAACAATGTCTTCTAAAAATGATGTTTCCCACAATGTCCCCACATAGTCATTTACGTATTGAGGGAGTCAGAGTTTTGATTCGATTTCGTGATTCGTGATTCGATTTCGTAAAAGATCATGGTTTGGGTTCAAATGAGTAAATTTGTTATGTTACTTAAGTACGTAAGTTAAGTATGTTACGCAAGTTAGCTTTTGGTTTTTGGGACACAAACAGCGGCCTCTTGGGTGAAAGTCCCATGTTTGCTTGTCCCACTCATGAACTCATACAATGTTGCTATTTTTGTATGTATGTATCCTTTATTTATGGATGTATGATTAGCTTATTTAAGTTTGATTGTTTGAAAAAAAAAAAAGATGTGTCCTATCTGTGATGCAATAAAAATACTTTTCTCGATCTCGTGAGGTTACTGTTGCCCACGTGTGCAAGATGTCAGAGCAAGTCGCGTCAAGTCGGACACAAATCTAACCGGCATGCATTGTGCGCCAATTGCTGGTGATCAATTCTGCGCAGGACTGGCTCATCTCAAACGAGCTTAATAGCGCAGACAGTTAGAGCTATGGAATGTTAGTCACATTCTTCTTTCCCCTGAGGCATTACAATGTACAATAATTCTACAACATCCGATTCAGGCTTGAGTTATTTCTAAGGCTGGTTCAAAAACGAAACGCAAAAATAAAACCCATTGCTACCTGGTGGAGCAAGGGGCATTCAGGTGCGTGTGTTCACAAGAGTACCAACAGAAAGTAGACCTCGGAGTAAACAATGACTGGAAATCAAACCAAATATTCAAATAAACAAAATAAATAAAGGAGCTTTTCAGCTCCCTGGTACGGGGATGAGTGGAGCTCCCTCGCACGATTGTCTTCGCACGTTACAGAGCTTCTGTACCATTGAATTGTGTTCACAGAGTATTTGATACATGCTATACATACAGTTAGACGCCTGAAATTTCTCAATTTTGTCTATGTCTATGTACACAACACCTGTGTACATCATACATGTATAATGCAGCATACTGGGTGGATTTTAAGATGGAAGGATAATGTAAAGTAAAAAGATGGTAAAGCGGAAATGTTCACATGATGAGATCGCCTGTGCTACCTTGTATTATTTGGTGTGGGACTTCTGTGCACATCTGTGTGAGATGAAGGTGATATTGGTATGTGTGAGAGAAAGAGACCGTTGAGCACCATTGCTGCGGAGGATATACATTTAGGACCTGGGTGATAAATAACACCTCCATTGTATTACATTGGAGCTGAGCCCTGGAACCTGAATGCACACAGTGGAGGCGCAGATTGATTCCTCTTTGATGCTCTGCAACTTGGCAAACTTCCTCTTAGTGATGAGAATATTAATTTTGTCCTTCCTTTGTTTTAAACGCGAAGCTCCTCCGACAGAAGATGACTTCTGAGGCGTACCTGCTGTTGTCAAGACATGAGGGATGCTCTCATCTGTAATGCTATTGTTCTTCCTCTGCAGAAGTCTACTCACAGTTGGGGCTAAAACCTCTAAAGTCAAGAGTACATGATATAATATTGCGCCATTAAGTTTTAATTTCTTTGTTCTCGAGTCAGCCTAATACATGCACACAGTAAATGGAGGCAGTTGAAGAGTTATGTCAGCTGTGTTGAGTTGTCAGCCCTTGTCTGCCCTTTATCTGGTAAATGATCTTCTGATCTGATGAACTCAATCAGCCAAACATTGTCCGCACAATTAGCAAGGTGAACACTGTGTTAGCTAAAGGCCAATTCTCACTTCTAGCTGGATTATTCCAAGTGACGGGATCAATATATATGACAATACTGTTCTGAAGGCGTAGCAACGTCTATGTCAATGTGAAAATCTGTCTTTTTATGGTGGCAATTGTATAAAAAAGATGTTGTTTTAGCCGTTTACATTACTGTATGTCTAAATATGTCATGATTAAATTGTTTGACATGGCCATTACATGCATTTCTTTGATGTCTTGCTGGCTTTTTGATGGAACTGAGCAGTGAACATTAAATACTCATGTTCGTGAGAAGGTGACAGTCTTGTACTACAGTAACATTGTCAGCATGGAGCCCCTGGTTCATGTATTGATACAAATATTTACAAGAGCTGCTGCAGTTTGTTCATTAATTAATCCAAAGAAAAATGATCTGCAACTATTTTGACATTGGATTATTTATTCATTTTTTTACCCCAAAAATATCTCGTTCCGAATTTTGTAATATGACAATTTGCCATTCCCTAAACGTTCAAAACCGCAAGATATTAAATGAATTGTCATATATGACAAAGAAAAAAAAATGTTCACACTTTTTAAACAATGAATAGACCAAGAAATTAATCAGGAATATACTCAGTGATTACTTGATAATGAAAAAAATCATTGCTAGTTATAAGCCTTAATACATTTTTTTTATAATTTACTTCCCCATGTTTTCCGATATTTGACATTCTTATTTGTTGTTGAACATTTTCTTTTTCTTTTTTATTGTGCGATGATCTCGTACATATGTACCGTGTGTAGCTGTTTTGGTATTGGGACTGTAATCTGTCTTTTTATTCTGTGTGAAAAGATGAAACAATATTTTTAAAAAATAATAAAAAAGACCAAGGAGCACAAGCAAAGATCTTGTGGTGGTGGTGGTGTGTGTGTCAGTGTCAGTATGTCGAAGGCCTCTCAGAGGTGTCCCACAGAGGCCTAACGCTCTGAGGCATGACCAGGTGTCGCTGCGCCGGGAGGCTGTCTGCACACTGTGCAGAATATTGACAAACCTGACCACACACATACGGGAAGACACACATTTGTTTTGCACATGCATCGGAGACACACTCACATGGACACACATACAGTACAAACCCACATATGCGTATACTCTGAGACACAACCACACACTCATCATGTGTGTCTGCACAATGTACAAAAATAAGGTGGAAACAAATACTGTCACACTAAATACACCTTTAATACATCCTGTCACGCTCTTGATACCATGCACACACATTCACACGTATCCTGAAGCAATCCACATCCTAAATGCTTCACGAGTTGCATAAACAAGCACATTAACTTGTCACTTTAGGAACATGAGCCATCTGGTTGAAACATTGTATTTACTGTATGGATATTGATTTGTTGCAATGTGCACAGAAATAAACACCTTGCCAACTACGGTTGATATGGCAATATATTATTCAATCTTGAATCTTGACATGCACACATTATAATACATCCATTTAGATTCGCACACACACACACACACACACACACACACACACACACACACACACACACACACACACACACACACACACGTCCTCCCGCTGCCCTCCCCCACTTTCACCACATTGTGATAACGCAGTCTGAGGAAGAGGTTTTTCTCGGCGCTCGTCTTTCTGCCTCTGATTGATGGCGGACTAAAGGAGAATAACATTTAGCTATTGGTATCTACTGCTAGAATGCCCTTCTGAGACATGAATGAATGAATGAATGAATTTTATTTATATAGCGCTTTTCACAGACAGTACTATCACAAAGTGCTTAACAGAGCAGACATTTAAAAGCATAAAAAACACAATGTGACCCAAGGGTCAATAAATTATCTACACAGAGTGAATAATAGTGTGTGTGTGTGTGTGTGTGAGTAAGCCTTCAAGCATGTGCACGTGTACACTACAGTAGTCTGTGCTGCTGTATATGTGTTAGATGTGTTTGTACATTTCAGTGTGACTCCTCAATTTGTAGGTTGGAATTACTCATCATCTCCCATTTGTAGAGGGACGGGATTCATGGCCCTGGATTATTTCTCCTTTAGATCCTCGTGGGAGTGTTTGATAAGCAGACCGTGGTGTGCTGCACATGTGCCGTACCGTTCAGTTGTTCAGTAATTGCATTGATTAACCATGCATAGAAAATGTTTCCTCATTTAGAAGCTTTGTTTAAGGTCTTTAGCTGGGAAGAAGATGGACAATACACTTCTGGATTGAGGAGGTGTTGGTCACATTGAAATATCTCAACTGAAATATCTCAACTGCTTCTTAAAACAACTAGACATTTGCACACATTGGCTTTAAAAATACACGAACAAAGTAACATATTTGTATGGAGTTAACACTAAGAGTGAAATTTGCTCAGGCTCACACAAATCCTTTCCTTGAGGATATAGATTAAAAGAGTATTCCAGCGAATTAGTATTGGACTTCCATAAAGCTGGGAGGGATGGCAAGTGAGAGATTAGAAAAATAAATTGTCGTCAAAATGTACGCAGCAGTCCCTTATGTGGGTCATGCTCCAAGAATGGTGGTTTCTAATAGGCTTGGGCTGTATGACAAGATTGTAATTTAACACAGTTTTGGTTGGCTTCAAAGGTTTCTCACGGTTTGCACGATAACAGGACGACATTCAATTATGCAACGTTCCTTATTTGGTTTCATATTCAGTATCTCTCTACCTCTTTTTCTCTTGCTTTCTCGATGCTTCATCGCATTGTTGTAGCGTGAAAAGTAAGAACATGCTTGCATATGTCTTTGTGTTATTGTAGTTATACATTTAATTGATGGTGCTGTTAGATTGCTGCTACACCGCCCTGGTAATACATGTGTGCACATGGTTTTTGACAGCAGTTAAAATGTAGTTTTGGAAAGGCTTAACACCAACAAATATGGATAGTGCAATATTGTCTTTTGTCAGAGTTTCACTGGCTGTCAAACACTTGTTTTAAACTATTAGAGACCCACATTGACCTGTTTTTGTCTTTTTTGGGGGGAAGGGGATCTTTAGGGGAGATAGCAGGTGTATATGTCGCATACAAGTGTACATCATTTGAAAGCCGGCCACCTTAAGATTAGATTTTCCCACAAAAATAGAGTAGCCAGGAAGGGTATGCATATTATAATTTCTATTACCAACCATTCCCACCCAAATGTCCGTCAAATGTCAACCTTACTTGTTGGCCTCATCTCTGTTTTACTATTCCAAATCCTACAAGATACAGATTTAAAGCGACCACGGATAATGCCACCTGTTTCAGGCTTTAAGAGAATCCACTTTATTGAATAAACATAAAGCTGTAAATCCTTTGCACACTAAACAACCTCTCGTAGTCTCTTGGTGATTAAAAAGGACAGATTGATAGCCTTTGTGTCTCTGCTTTGAGGTTTCATTGATACTTTATATGGAATCGTCATTTCCTCTTCATATTGATTCAGTTAGGCAGATTTTATGTGAAGGTGTGTATAAGTGTTGTTGTTGTCTATGAAAACGCTGTGCCTGTATTACTACAACTCTGCTCTCTATGAACAACAAATGCTTCTTTTTTTGTACTAAAAAGTTACCCTGAGGAATTTTGAATGGTTACGAAACAGTCCCACTTTAATACTGAAGCCTGTAACCTACATATAGACAAACAAGACCATCGGCGAGAAGATTGGCTATTTCTATAGAGTTGTTCTTAATGCTTGACATTAGTGCCATCGGGTCGGATTCGGTGCAGAATCGAATGAAATCATGCAGGTTCATAAGAAACTCCTTCAGCTCAGAATCCAGCGGGGACTCCGGCAGCGAGCAGCCCCACCGCAGACAGACCCAGATCCGGCTTTGCTGACTGAGCAGGGCAGATTGTCACCCTGGTGATCGTAAACACCGTCAACCACAAGGACCACCAAAACCAAGTTATTTTTAGTGTCTTCAAGTGCATTCATTTTGATTAAAAATCAGATTTTATATGTTTGATACACTTTCCTTACTTCTCTAAACATAAATGACAAGCCCAGCTATCTGCAACATTTAAACCACATGTGATCCATTGCATTGTCCTGTTGTCCTATCAATAAACGATTGTAATATGCTGTTGTTTTTCTCTTCAGTTACGCAAAATGACCAAACTAGTCCTGAATGTAAGGCTCTTAGCTAACTTTGGAACATGCAACTGCATTACAGTAAAGTCAGTTTGTCACTGAAATGAGTCAGAAGGAGGCATCATGTATGAATGTAACCACCTCTATCCTATAACTAGGGCTGCTAATTTTGAATTATTTGTCTGACCAATGCCCTCCCCGGGCTAACCGATCATTAACCATTGCTCGAACTGACAATATTAGTACTTTGCATGCAGTGCTGCTGTGGGTGAAGTAACAAGCCGTCCAGCTGCACAAACAGCTTTTAATGCGAGCTGTAGTCAATGCACAAAACAAGTGTCCCCAGTTCACGGAAGACTCTTCACTTTCTGTTTGACTCTTCACACCCTGCCAACTTCCTCTGGAGTGCCTCATCAAAAAAAGGGGTGGTCATCATTTTTTTCACACTAGACTGCAATGCCTACCTATCTATAGATTAGGATTAGGCTACATGTGTTGCATTTTTGCCTTTGATACTGAGACATCCAGCAAAAGTCATCAGTGTGAGTTCAAAATAGATTGTGGGTATGTGATGCTAAATATAAACTCATAAACAATGCATACGTGTTTGATTATTTATTAGAAATGAAAGAACAATTTTTCATGTGGGAAGTGTGATCCATCACTGCCATTTGATTACTATATCACTAATGATCCCTGGCTTTATGCCAGTGGCACTTATATATTCGTGTAGTTTAGTGTTGTAATGCGTGTATGTCTGTGCTTTCCAAATGACTCCTATTCATCACAGCTCCCAGGCTTTGCTGTCCCTGCATTGTGACGCTCTGGTCCCCAGATGCGTAGGCCGTATTTGTGCGAATGTGATTGCACTGGAGTTCGTGTCTCTGGCCTACACCCTGGGTGATGCTGTCGAGGATGGCATGTCACAAGGCGTTACATCACTTCTAATCCCCTCAAATCTCCCTCCATCCAGCTGAGGAAGTGTAGGCGGAAATAATGAAGGAAGGAAATGCCACCTCTAACCAGGAACATGCCTAAGGCACCTTGATGATGATGTCCCACGATGGCGAGTTGACCCCGACAGAGTCATCTCCTCACCTCCCACACACCAAGAGTAATTCAGACCTGACTTGTGTGTCCAGCCATGAGTTGCATGCAATTCAGATCTTTCACAGTCAATGTGCTGCAAATTGAGAATACAATTTATGTCTGTGACTGATTTGGGGGGAGTACTTGTCAAAGCAGGTAAGTGTGAAGAGGGGAGCCCCTTGTTAATGTAAACTCAGCGTTAGGTATGTTAAGCACAAAATAGTTGCTATCCAAACTAAACCAGCTGTGGTGTTACGGGCTGTGGTGCAGTTTGCACGATGTAAGACACCTGATCTATCTATCAAATGTGGTATCGCATGAGGGGAGCTTGCTTCATTGCCATTTTTTCATTTTTAACTTCAGCACTTTAGTTGTTATTTAGTTTTGGATAATTTCTTTTGAACCGGCAAGATGTGATTTTAGTACCAAATACGAAGGCAGAATGTGCCTTACGTTATTATATTCAAATTAATTAAATCCTTGTATGTTGTTTGTATGTTTAACTGTGCCTTTTCTTTCCATGCATTAATATATTTTCTGACCACTTGGGGCAGCAGAAACAAGGTGTAAACCCAGCACTAACTTATTGTCAACATTTAAGATAAGGAGAAACATGAACGTTCATTTTGGAGTTGTGTTTCTTACTAACTGATGAATGAAAGTCCAGTTCTTATTCTTCCTTTTAGGTCTGTTGTTGGTGTCCGCCAACTCCAGAAATATCTGGCTCTTTAGCTGCTAAATGCTGCAGAATGTCCACCAGCTAGTCTATAACTTTGTCCGTCTGCTTTTTTGTGCAGAATCAGTAGCGTACACTGTAAATAGCTAATGGGAGAGGTGAGCGTGAACCAATATACAGTTTTGTGCCCCAAAACCAAAACAATGTGCTGAAAGACACTGAAATATTTTCCTCTAACTTTTTGTCTGGTGTGTTTTGTGTCAGTTTCAGTCTGACGTGAAACTCTTTCTCATTTTGCAGTTAAAATGGCACATGTAGCACTTCAAAGGCTGTAATCCCTTTAGAGATTGGCATGCATGTCAGCCTACACACCTTCACAACCCAACAGGCTGACAGATCCCATGCAGCAGCAGAATGTTAGTGACATCTCACAGTCCTGAAGTTGATGAGTTGACTCCATTTAAATTCTAATAATCCTTTCTGTTCCTGCAATCCATCTCTAAATTTCAAAATAAGAGGGAAACAGCATGTAACAGGTGCAACGTGTACTGTACGTCCATATACAAGGCAGGAAACAAGCTAGGTTTCTGCACTTGTTTTATGTCTCAGCAAGTATTTGTATTATTACTCCCGAGAGATTTCTATGGCAATCGATATTTGTTTTCATCGAATCCTGTGATATTTACGAGACAGTATGGAGTGAATCTGTCACTCTGCCGTTGCACCCACAAACCAATAACACATCATCTCTTGCTGTGATATATTGATACGGCTCCGCAGGCAGCTAAATGCCGTTCACAACACATTTGTATTACGGTAATTGAATCTGTGGGACTTATCCCTTTCAATAATATCCCCTTGTTCAGATGTGTGAATTTGTACTCAAATCTCTAAATATACGTGAGACGCTTGTGTATTCCCAATCTGGAAAACAGATGATTGGATACGATGCTCAATTGGCTGGTTTTACATGTGACCTCTGCTACCTTCCTGCCATGCCTGAGATCTGCAGATGTGTGTGGCCATCTGTAATTTTAGCTTTTTTTTCTTGCCAAGGCTCACAGAATTTACGCTGCTACATGGGCATGACCAAAACACCAAAAGACGTGGTGCGATGCAGCTGCTAATGTCACTGTCGAACATTGCCACTCCTCAATATATTTTCTAATATGCAAATTAGTGTCATGGGGAATGTTTTTGCACACAGGTTGGTATTTCAAAACAAGCTCTTTTTATCGTTGTGTCTATGTTAATAGAACCTAAAGCCCTTCTGAACATACAAGCCGTACAAAGAGACATCGTTCTCAATAGATCTTTATTATTAGCCGATGTCAATGCAGTCATAATGCTACAAATAAATTGTCAGATAATCCACTTTAGAATACATTTGATGTATTTATCAATTGGATGACTGGACGATGTCTTTTTGGAACAGGCTTGAATTCTGGCTTTGAGATTTTATTTTTTTACTTTAGTCTAATTTAGTCTAGTTTAATTTTCCACATTTGTTGTCTGGGTTGGGAGCTACTGTCAGTCCAGTGATGTCAAAGCATTGGTAACACTTGGCAGCCATGATGATGACTTGCCATGAGCTGTTCAGAGCCCATTTTTGAGCTAATCCACACTGATTGTATATCCAGCCTGACCTAATCCAACCCCTTAACCGGAAATAGATTTTCCATAATGAAATTGACACTGAACTAAAGCCAGGCTCAAGAGACTCATTGACAGGAGTGCCTGAGCACAATCCCAGAAAGTCTTCTCCCAGTCTCACCAATCTGATCCACATAGTCGTGCTTTAAAAAAACGTTTTTCTGCGGACATGCTTCAAATGTCGTGTCGTTTCCTTGGAAACAGCATTACCTGCCTGCGTTGTCAGGACCGGTTGCCACTGATGTTCACGGACAGACTCCCTAACACAACCTCTCCACCATTGGCCAGACAAGGGTTTTAGAAGTTGAAATAATATCTGGTTGTTTTTCAGCTATAAATGGATCTTTATTAGAGATGCCAATTTATTCTACGCAGTAACATACAATGCAAACAAAAAGATCACTATAACAATGACATCATTACCTTCTTTACTGTTAATCCCATGTTCTGTTATATTTTCAACATAGTGTGGACTAAAGTTTTTGATTTAGTGCCTACAATTTGTTATTTACCACCATTTGTCATTGAAAGCTATCGCGATCCAAAGGATTTCAAATCAGTATATTTACTTTAGAAATGAATTAACACAATTTAAGTTTATTTAAACATGGATTTAAAATTTTTAAATTTAAAAGAAAAGGAAAAGTTCGTTTTTTTGTCAAAAGCAGATAAAAAACAAATGCACAACTATGTCACATATGGTTCACTCTTTTTAACCGTAGTGTTCTGAGTATATGACGAGCGATCACGTTGGTGTACTACATGATTGGAAAAAAAGTCTTATTGAGCCAAAACCATTTTTTTGTCCATGATGAACTTCTTTGGGATCTGTAGGTTTCACCACATGTTTGTCTTCACTTTCCCCTGGAGACATATTGAGAGCTGGTTGCCACAGATGACCACACTCAATGCAAACTGTGATGAACAGTTTTAGAAGTGAAGACAGAATGTGGAGAGAGAGAGCGCAAAGAAGAAACTGAATGGAAATAATACCATCTCATCTGTTACGGCCTTTGGAAATATACTAACGTGACCCTGTTCTGAACCGCCATCGGTGTGGTCACGGTTTGGTTAGGCTTATGCAACTAAAACTTGTTTGAAGTTAGGGGAAGATTAGTATTTAAAAGAATCCAATGTTCACTGTCTGTGGGGAAAAGTCACAAGGTTTGTTGACTCAAACAGTATCACGCTACTTCCTGCTTTTGTTCCCGACAGAAAAGAGTCCAAATATCACATTCATGTGATATTAAATTCCTGTGTACTGTGTACTTTTGTCAGCAATACTGTAATTTACACGACTACAAGAGGTCCTTGTCAGGTATACAAACATACTGTAGGTTCTTAGAGGGATTCAACTACGAACAAAAGCTGTCAAGACAGTTAGAGATGAGACAATATTCAAATAAATGAGAGACGTTTCATTCTTTTCTTTGATCAGCTGGATCTCGCCTGCTGAAATCCTGCTTTCTTTCATCTCAAGCTGCTCATCCATATTCCACTTTCTGGAGCAGCTCAGTCTCAAGCACCATAGATAATGGGCCTTTTTGACAGAGATTCATAGCTATTTCCCTACAACGAGGAAAGGATATGTGCTGTGAAAAGGTGTCACCGCCCGTTTTTTGTGCTAGTAATGTGTGATGTGAGGTTGTTTCACATCCATTGATCAAACAGCAGCCCCAGCAGCTGCAGAGGTGGTAATATCTCATTATCATAGCATCCTGCCTATCATTCAGAGGCTCTTAGTGAGCTGGAGATGCAAGGCTTATCTAACCTCCAAAAGACATGACAGCAACCTGAGCCAAGGCCGGCCGCTGCAAAACTGTCAAGCCGGTAAAAGGTTCTGCACCAAATTCATTTCCAACACTTTACCTCCCCCCTTGCCTCTAAACTCCTTTTCCACTTCTCTTTTATGGCTGCAAAGCTATCAGCGTGTGCAGGTGTTGCAAATCTTGGATATCTGGTAATGTTTTGGGCTTGGATCCAGCTCACAATCTTAACTTCATCTCTCTTTCACACATATTTTGCCATTAATGCAGAAAAGGGGTTCATCCTAAATCTTCAAACTAGTGTCTCAGTGTCTATCTGAACCCTTCTCACCCCTCTTTTCTCTCCTTTTGAATTCCCAGTTTGTTAAATTGTATTATGTGGTGGGTCAGAGAGCGAGATGTTGTCGGTGTTGCTGCACCATTCACTCAGCACATTTTCACCTCTGCTCGGGTGGGTTTTCACAATTTTGATAAAATGTTTTCCATTTATGTCCAACTCAAAAGGTTTTGGTGATACAAATACATGCATTTACTGTCAAGCAGGGATCCAAAGTGGGTGAACTTTGCAACCATTTCAGAAAACAAAGCTTTGTTGAATGTAAAATGAACTTGGCTTTCAGGGAAGATGGCAGAGCTCATTTATCAGACACACAGAACGATTTTTGTTGAATATGTTTTTTTCTGAAAATGTTACATACATGTTACAATGTTACATTTATAGCGCCAAACAGCAGACATAGGGGTCTTCTCGTTTCTTGATTTTGTTGCTCCTCATGTCCTCTGTCCTCGGTCCTCGATCCTCCGGTGACCCAGTCAGTGCTCTATCTTGATTTTTGATTTCTGAAATTCATCTCAGGGAGCGAGGGGGCTTGCTGGAGGAGCTATAAGTGAGGATACATCAGTGTTTCCTTTGCATAAGTCTTGTTGGCACCTTTGATGCATAAAAGAGGTGTGGCACACTTCATATTTAATTGACATTACTAATAAAGGCTCCGAGGTAAATATGTCTAATTTTGATAAATGCCTTTTGCGCTCTCCTCGTGTCTCTTTCTTGCCTCCTCCGCTTGCATGTCCGGTGGGTGGGACTAAGGTACGAGGAGAGGAGGCGAGGAAAGGAATCAAGGCTGTACAAAGAGGGGGGATGGGAAAGGCCTATAGTTACTCACTAGCTGGTGAACGTAGTCTACCATCTCGTAGCTAATAGCCAGAAATGTTTCTCAAGAGTTAATGGAGACCAAAACAAAAAGACGAGCAAAAAAAGACCACTCCAAATAAATAATGTTTCTCTTTCTCTGCAGGATGTGTGAATCGGTATTATTTCCTGAAATCATTGTCACCAGTCATTGGTTGGGTTAGAGAAACATTGAGTTCTCTGTTAAACCAATTTTCACTGTTGATCAAACAAAATGGCACCTCAAATCTTATATGAAGGTGCATGCCAACCTTCTTGCTTAGATGTTTTGTCCAGAGTAACAATGTTACTCTACTTCACCTTATGAGGTCACTTGACAGGGAAACACAACTAGTTTTTAAAACATTGACCGTTGCTGTAATTTTGCAGTCTCAATCCAATGCGCTCATTCGTTCCAGCTGTGAAGAAACCCGAATAGTCACTTTTCACTGTGACATTTGTTGTCTTATGTGAAGTGAGCCACTACATTTTTCACCCTCCCAATCAGTCGGTTATTTGTTTTGTCCAACACTTTAATTTGCTGTCTGTTATGAGCACTGCAGCTTCTAGGTAATGCCGGCAGGGCTTGAGAGTTTTTGCCTCGTTATGTCCCCCTTTAGTGTAAATTGCACCACAAGCTGAAACCATATCCATGTCTTCCTCCTGTGTTAACCACCAGCGGTATACTGGGGGGGGGAGGTAGTAGAACGTGAAGAGGCAACAGGAAACCAGCGCAATGATATTCAGACCATTAATTCAACTTCTCCAATTGGAATATCCGTCCTGAAACAGAGAAGCACTAAGCTTGTCCATCAGGGATTTGAAATTAGCGTTTAAGAGGGTGAGGAGGTGGGAGTCTTTGAAAGAGGGGAAGTGGGGGAGGAATACGAAGAAAATTGTGCATTTCCCAGGAAGCGGTGGTAGACGATCAGGTACTGAAGAGTGTGCCCGGAGAGACATTTTTAATGGCCTTTATGTTCTGTCTTCTATAAACAGTGCTTCTCATAGAACCTCACCTCTTTCTCTACATCTGGAAAAGACAGATCTGTTATTTGCTGCATTATAAAGCACAGCAAATCAGTTCATACTGCAGCTGTGTTCTGCTCTGTTAATGCATTGACTTTTAAATTGACTTTTTCAAAACAACTTAACAAAACCGTATCAGCCTTGTGTTTGTGTGACTCTCTTCTCGCTGTGTCTGCCTCATTCTCGTCACCTTGTTGTTTGTTCTGTTCCCCTATGTGTTCCTGCTGTTAGTGTGTGTGTGTGTGTGTGTGTGTGTGTGTATGTGGCACCACGTGAACATTGATGCCATGGAGTTGGGGATACAATATATATGTGGGTGAGTGTCAGCCCGGATTACACCCTACCGGTCTCATCACTTTGGCACCCACACAACATGAGCTTCTGGCATAATGTAAATAGTCATACGGCCTAAGGATGAAGACTATAGTCATCTTCATCATTTTTGCTATCATCATTTTCCCACCTCGATGTTGTGGCCCCTTTGGGTCTCCTCGGCAGATTGTAATATCTCTAGACAGAAGAAAGTAGGTTCTGTTGACTAGAAAGAGGGCCGCTGAAATGTAATATCACGTTTATGTGATATTACATTCCTGTGTGCTGTGTCCTTGGCAAGCATTTCATGTCTCACTTTAAATGGCAAATATACAATACTCAATGCAATTATGCCCAAGCAGTGACATTCATTGCCACTTTGAATTTGCTAAAATTGATAACAAACAGTGAAAAGACGAAAAATAAATCAAATAAAAAGGTAAAACAGCAGCTTTTGCATGATTTAGCAACACACGTGATGTACACCTATCGTGTTCTTGGTAACGGTGTGCATTACATTGAAGTTAAATGTAGGATGCAATAATCAGAGTGGGATTTACACGTTTTTTTTTAATGTTCCATAAAGTGTTGTTGCTGTGAGTCCCTGTTGTTCTGCCATCTATAGTCAGACTCACCGGATGTAGACTGTGTATATAATTTGGCCGAGGCGTTTTCCTCCCCTGTGCTGCATTGCTGCTGCGGCAACATAATGGATGCTGGCTGCCGTAAAAACCCAACAGATAAGCTGTCTAATCTGTAGCTGTGGAGAGCTGTAGCCAAAGATACTCCATTACATACGATAACGCATTACAAGCTCAACCAATGGTTTAAAACAGGTTTCACTTCCCATCTCCTCAGTGGGCGTGGTCATTGCGTGTTTGCCTCCCTGCTATTCCCTCTGCATCGTTTTGAAGTGCTGGTAACATTCTGTGGATGAATGAAAGCACATTGGGTTGTATTTCCATTATGTATTTATATTTAACTTTTAACACTAGATATTTACGTTACAAAAATAAGTCAGCTAAGGCGTTCATGAACATTAGTCTGTCTGAACAGAACAGACACGGGGAATATATTGCTTCCAACAGCATCCAAGCATACGATTTGGTGAGATGATTCTTGACTCATACTATATATATATATATATATATATATATATATATATATACACACACACAGATATGCTCAACATCAGAATGAAAGATAACATTCTGTTTCATGGGGGAACATCAAACCACAGCAGGGAAATTGTGTTCTGAAACCTCTTTCATGAAACCTTGCATGTTGCATTTAGAAGTGTGGCACATATTGGCACACACACCCACACACACACACACACACACACACACACACACACACACTAAGATACGTTATGTAAACGGCCAGATGTGCACATGCAGACACACACCTCCATTATGCACAGATGCCATTAGTAAACGGTGATGAAAAAAATGTGGATTTAACAACCCACAGAAAAAAAACATAATCTCTTAACACAGGCAGCAGTGGCATTTGGTGTTTTTTTTGCCATGCAGGGATTACTAGGGTGAGGACACTACATTAGTATTGATTGCCCTTCTAAGGAATCAAAGCCACTTTAACTAAATTTGTCTCTGTTTAATTCCAGACTGTCCCTTTCAGCAGTATGTGCTCTTTCCTGTGACCTCTAATATGTGATGTCATCAGCCATCACAGCTGCTGGTGGGAGGGCACTCCTCTAGGACAGGCCTTTCTCATCATTTTGCAGTTAGAAAGGAACTAGGAATGTCCTCTCCCTGGGCGCTGATTACCCAGCGTCCTTTGCATTTCTAGAAGTAACCAAACCCATGAGTAATGTAACTTCTCTCTGTCCCTCACACAAACACACACTTACAAAACACACACACACACCATCACAAACATTGTTATGTAACCCACCACATGAATATCTTTGTTATCTTGTCAAATAAACATCCACTATGCTTACACACACACACACACACACATTCTCATTCCCATATGCATATTTGTGCCTGTGTATGCCCCCTTCTCACCACTCACACACACACACACACACACACACACACACACACAAAGTCTTCCACTTGCATCCGAACCAAATTCAAAAACTGTTTGCTTTGGCAGATATCTTTTGTGCTTAGAAACAAAGCGAACCCCCCGCTGTCTCCCACACAGACAAACAACTCGCACTCAGTCATTTGCTTAAAGTTCAACGGAAGAAAGCAGCGAAAACAAAAATTGGTAGAAACTGTGCTGCTCATTTGAGTTAATAAGAAATCTCAAATGACATTTTAGGCAGTTGTGGCTTCATAGCATGTGATTTTCAGTCTGTAGCAGATCTGCGGTTGCAAGTGAAGGGTTGCAATCCATCATTTCTTGAGATGACATCCGACTGCACTCGCACTCAGAGAGGGGACAGTAAACAATGGAATATATTATACTGTGCATTTACCAAGGCTGGGGTGGAACATACTCCTTGCTCTGTTTCATGAGTAAATTCATTATTTTGTTGTGAGTAGCCAAGCATGCCAGGAGATCAAAGCAGACAAGTGTTGGTTTCGCCCCTGGAGTTGTTGTGACAAGGAGAATAATTGCGTTAGCATGACGTGCAAAAAGTTCTAAATCAAATAAATCATATGAACTGTATGATAAGCATCCTGACTGGAAACATGACAAACTGGCGTGGGATGTGCACAGCCCAGGACAGGAGGGCGGACAGCCGGTGATTAAAACCGCCCAAAACATCATTGGTACCAATTTACTGAGCATCAGGGATGTTGTTGAGGAGAGGAGCCTGTGAAGCGCTAAAGGGATATTAAAAGACAAAACCCACCCCAGCAACAACATGTTCCCCCTGCTGCCATCTGCACACGAGTTTGAGGGTGTGTGTGTGAAGAGCCCGCAGCTTCCCTGTGAGGACGGGGCTGTGCTGGAGCGCTGCAGTGTGTAGATGCTGTGGCATAACGATAAAGGTACTCTTAAGGTTCCGAATTTTGTTGACATAGCAGGGCCACCTGTTTGTGCTTGTTCGTGCATGTGAGCGTGCCCCATATATGCGCTCTGAATATTTAATTCAGCAAGCATCTTTAGGCTCATACATCCTAAACATAGACAGTCTAATTACACCAAGATTACTTCTGTATAGGGTCCTTTCCATCATCTTGTCAGGCACTTATGATACTATGAGCCTGTTGGTGGCAAAAACAAGCACTTTTAGTGGACGTAAATTGATGGTAAGGAGTTGCCTTGATTAATTACATTACAGCCGGCTGCGGTCTGCAGCATACTCCCTCAATACTGGTCCAATTTCAAAAAGTGTTGCCCCTCGTCACTTAGTCCCAAAACAAGGGGAAATAGGGTCCAGGGTGAAACATACTCAGGTTACCCTCAACAGACAATGTGACCTGTGGGTGTGGATGCTCTGACAGAACTGAGCTCAGTAATGAAAGTAAAGTAATGTGTCATGCAACTGATTGCTTTTCAGTAATTTGTAAAATAATAGCTTTTTCATCGGGTAATTTGCAATGGATAATTGATCAAATGTGTCAAGTAACTTACCCAGCACGGTTTATTGCAGCAATATGTGACAATTCTATGTTTAAAAGCACTCCTAGCGATAGATATTATGTGATACAATATGTTTACTTGTGGAAGGTTTCAACTAAAAGGAGAGTTACTGAATGTATTGTGCACTATGAAAGAAACCAGACATCTCATGACTCCACCATGAAAGGTAATACATGTTGCTGGGACAGGAACAGAGGCAGGCTTCAAGGGGGGGGGGGGGGGGGGGGGAACGGCTGCATCAGTGTCTGACCACAGACAACAGGTCACAGGGCAGGAAGAGCAAATAAGGTTTCAGCTTATCCCTGAAGCTGATCGATGTGGTGAAGAACGTGTAACATGAGTCATTTCAGACACTCTCCTGGAACAACAGAGTTTGAATCTGCGGAGTTTGGCAGATCCTCTGCGGACCATTGGGCAGGATACACCAGCCTGTCGGGTGGTACGGATTGGACCTCTATTTCATGAAATGTAATTTTGTAATTCATAGTGTGATTCAGTTTGTAACTGCATTTGCTTTTGTTAGATATTAAATACGTTGTGATTTTAACTTGAACCAGCTGATTGGGCCTTGTTTTGCTGACGGACGGAGAAGCAGAGAGTGGGGGGGGGGCTTCCCCTTTTCTTGAGAAATTCTGAACATAAACAATTTCTGAGATGGAAAACGAGTCCACATTGTCGGGGCATTCCTCAAGCTCCAATAACAGCATCCACTCACCACCCACGCTATTGTTAATACAAAGTAACACCCAGCTTTTAGAATAATATTGATAATGGAACCTAATGTTTCCCATCGGAAAAATAAGCTGTGTTTTAATGATCCCACCAGTTTATTGTACACTGGTTAATGAGCATCTTCAATAAATGCAACATCGGTTGTCTTCATTTTCATTTCATATTCTAGCTATTGTTCTGTATGGGAAACTGAATGTTGTTTATCATTATTAGATTCAAAAAGGTTTAAAAATCCATTCTCTAGTCAACCATATTAGTCTCTATTTAAAAGAAAAGAAAAGAGGAATGATCTAAGAGGATGAACACAAAAGTAAAGATAGACCTGACCCACCACTGAAAGAGCCGAGTTACTCTCATGATAAACACCTTCATTTAAGAAATGTTTGGCTTAATTAGGTGACTAATATTAATCAAAGACCTTCCTCTCACCATCTTAGCTGAACCAGAGCACAATTAACAAAATGCAGTTGGTATCTCATATCCATATCATGCCATTTCTCTGTGACTGCTTTGAACTGTCATCACTTCTCCGCCAACTCCCTTATGTCAGAAAAAAAACACAGCTTACATCCTTGTGACTTCATCATAATATTATTCATTGTGGTTTTCTTTCTTCAGATGGCATCATCTCCCTGTGTCTCTCAAAAAGAAAATTCTATTTGAAATTGCGAGCCATCTATGGTCATGTGCATGAGTGTTCAGTGTCCTGTTTAAAAAGTAATAATAAACAGACTTTGTATGGATAAGACATTTTTAAACTGCAGGATTCCCCAACTTCCTTAATTTAAATGTCTTAAAGAATCTGTCAAATGAGCAGCCACAACTATTGCAAGGTCACTGAGCACGTGCACTTTCATTCATTCAGCGTCGCTGTCTAATGCACACAAACCGATGGAAGAACAGATTCTTTCATGGTTGAGTGTCTCAGATTCAGCGAGTGGTTACTTGACACTCGGTACAGTGGGAGGCTTATTATTATTGCTAACTATGAATACTGATTCTATTCATTAAAACAGGTCACACACTCTTTCCACCAGTCACTCCGCCCCCCTTACAATCCACTACAGGCCTGTCGCCTCCAATTGAGAATCAACAAGCTTTCTGTCGGAGAGGATCATTTTGCTTATGTGTGTGCATGCATGTGTGCCAATCAGATTGTAGAGCTTACATTGTCAACCAAGAGGTCGTAGTTGTGTCAGGCAGAGACAAGAGGGTTGCTGGTGCATTGATGTTATTGAAAAGTGAGGCGTGCCACCTCTTGAACCCAGCAGGTGAGTGCACCAGATGGAGTAATCTGCATGAATGCTAAAGCATGGGTTAACCCTTTATGTCTGAGACCCATCAACCTTGCAAATACTTTATACAGTTATGGGGCTTGAGAAATTTTAATGTATTTTTTAAGACAAGACAGTAATTGATCATGTGTGGGATGAAGGAGCTGCAGCCTTGATTAAACTGAAAATGTGTACAGTGGGAGCAGTATACAAAAAGTAAAATCATTACTATGCTAATGAGGCATACAATCAATACCGTTTCTACAAAATTAAATTTGCTTGGGTATTATTTGGCAATGTTCACAAATCCCAGTCAACAAATAGTCCTAACGCTGAGTCTCGAAAATGGACTGATTTAAATGTGACATTCTGAAATATTTTAGATGTATTGAAAGGAAAGGTAAATGCCTTTAAAATGCCTCATTATCCATGATTATTGTTCACAACACTTTTATTATGAAACCTTTAATGTCCTGCTAATCCAGCAAAACAAAACAAATGAGTGATGATTGAAGTATATTGTTTACAATGGTGAGATTTGCTTTGCAACCACATATATATCCTGTGTTCTTTTTCCTCAGGGCTGATAACTGAGAATATTTGGAAAGTTGAAGTAAAAGAAATAATGAGTTTGCAGCACAGTGAGATTTCTGTATAAAGAGACCGTTTCTGAATGTCATTGACTTGCATGATTCCCTCCATGTCAGGCCAATTAAAATGAAAACATGAAGAGAGACCTTCAGCTAAAACAGCCTGCGGGGGAAATCACTCAAAACATATGTAACAGACAGTGTTGACTGGATTATCTATTTATGATGCCAGTGAATATATTGTAGCTTTGCAGGCATTCTTTCCCCTGGACTTTATGACAGCTGAGCATGGTTGTGCAGGGCTCAGCTGCACTTGAACACAACCCAAACACCGCTAAGGACGGCCTAACGATCTGAAAACATCAGCAATATATTGTTCCCCTAGTTGCGCCTGCCATTAACATTCATGTCTTTTTATGGCTATTGTAGAGAGAAACTTTAAACTAGCACTGTAGTGTAAAAAAGTTATTAAAATTCAGTTCACTTTCATCTCATAATTGATCAACAGATCAATGTTTGGTGTTGATCAAGGGAAAATGTGGCATGAACAGGACCTAAGCAATATACTGCTTCTGACACCGTTTGTTGGGATCTTAAAGTCACACAATGACACAAACTGACCGACCTATGCAGCGGTAGACCAGCCCACTTCTTTTTGTCAATGGAGTCGTGTGGCTTTGAAGACAGAGATATACAATCTTCTGTTCCCTGAGGCAAAGGCCTGGCTGATGGCAAGGTAAAGCTGTGAGACTTATTCTAAATATAGTGTAGACTTAAAAGAACATTTATTTAAGTGGACCTTTTTTGTGGCTGAAATATTAATGATGGCAAAAAATGTTCTGCCTCTTCTGTCCACAGCCACTTTACTCCAATGTCAAACTGCCCTTTCTGACGGGCAGCTGAAGCCGTTATATCGTTCTCTTTAAAACACGAGACACAACTGACCAAAACAATAATTTTTCACTCGCAGCTGACAGGAGTAGACATACTTACTTACATCCAGTCATACAAATCCAAACCAACTCTTTCAGTCATTTCAAAAGTTACCGCAGCTTGCGTTGACTCAGCCAGTGCGTTCTCATTATTCATAAACAGGGTTGGGAGGGTTACTCTAACAATGCATTCTGTTACTATTACCAATTGACTTTTACATTTTTTTTAAGTAACCTCATCCTATTATCACAATATTAGTAAGATATTGTAACTTTCTAAATGTCCTTTAAATTTGAATTACCAAAAGAAGAAATTTCAATAAGTCATAAAAATGCTACTAATTAAACTCCGTACCTCCGTCTGCCTGTGTCTCTGGCGGAAAACACAATTAACATTACGCATTTTCAAATGTGGGCTTATGAGTGGGTGTTTTCATTTGACAATCTGGGAAAAGAATGCAGATGGACCCGTCCTTTGATTTACAAATGTAAGGTCACTCTGATACACCTTTGCTGGTGCTGGTGGTGGAGTTCAGTCTCATTGAAGGCTCTCAATCAAATATCTTAATACCACGGTATTAAGGAACTGGGCAATAGGGAACTCAATTGGGTGCAGAAAGAAAGTGTACCATTGTCCTGTCCACAGTACACATGTGTTCAGGATAATCAGTGCTTCCATTAAGCATATTAGACAGTGTGCAGAAAACCTTTGTCAGCTGGATCTACCAGTGAGTCTTCCAGCCAGTGGCCACTATAATGGATTCAACCATTTTTAAATTGATTAATACAGATTTTTGAGGGGGAATGAGTGCATATTAACCGTAGGATCAATGGAGCCATTCTGATGATTGATTAAACTCGTTTTTTCTAAATTGTTTAAGTGGTGTGTGCAGTTTGGCACAATCGATTGACGTGGGGGGGACATGTTACCTTTTTATTTGTTGTCGTTATCAAATTGTTGGGGGTTGTGAAAAGGCGTCTGTGGCGATTGTTGAAGTGTTCAAGTGGAATGGCTATCCTGCAGTGATTAGTGGTGCAACTGATCGTAAAACTCACGGTTCGGATCACGGATCGGATCAAAAATCGGCTCAGCACAAAAGAAAAAAAGAGACCAAATATAACTTTTAGAGATCCCTCATCATGTTTTTTCGCCGCCGATACTAATTGATGATAATTAATGATCCATATTGGCAGATACAGATCCCTTTGTTGTTTAATTGTAGCAGCTGGTCTACACGGCTCCAGGCTTTTTTGCCACTGTCCCTAACATCATTTCAACCACTCTGAAGTCAGTGTAAACAATCGCAATTTATAAATGTTATCCTTTTATGTTGTTCAAGTAATTTATAGTGTTTTTTCATAAAGGCACACAATTCAAATGATAAGGAAATAAAAGATTGCATTTTTATGGATTCATTAAAACAGATGTTGTCATTAGTAGTTTTAATGATGTACTATGAGCTGCTCAGAGCTGGTGTAAACAAGTCTAGTTCCCAGTTGTTTGAAGGAGATGTTTTTACAACAACATGAATAGATATTAGAGATGAATTATGACCTGTTTAACTTCCTAACATTAGCTCTAAGCAGCTCATAATACATCATTAGAACTACTCATGGCAAGATTTGTTTTAACCAATAAAAATACAAACTTTTATTTCCTTATCATTTCAATTTCAAAAAAAGAAAATGATTGGAGCCTTGAAGACCAGGTGCTATAAATAAACAACAAAGGGATCTGTATCTACCAACATGGATCACCAGTGATCGGTAATAGGTATCGGTGGCAAAAAAAACGTGGTCAGGGATCTCTAAAAGTTATATTTTCTCCCTTTTTTATTTTGTGCTGATCCAATCAGTGATCCGATCTGTGACTCCGAACCGTGAGTTTTATGATCCGTTGCACTACTAGCTACCCGACAACAAAGAGTCAAAGTTGACAATCAACGCTTTTGAGAGCAAAACCAACAGAACTTGTAATAAAGAATAAATGCATCAAAATATTGTATCTAGAAAATCGTATTGCATTACTACAATGTGACACATTATTTTCTTTCTTAATGTTTTTAACTTATGTTGCTAATAAAAAAGCACATTACCACCCAACTCTGGTGATAATAGTTGTGTATCTGTTGGTAATAAGTTCCAAAGTTAGTTGTTGGGAAAATTGCAGGGGGAATTTGTTTCTATTACAAATTTTCTTTGGATGAAAACATGTTTGGTTGTGGCCTCGTGCATCACTGGTTTTAATTAAAATGCAAAGAAGTTCTCAAATGATTAATCATAATTTAGAGTGTTTGCTCCTTCACAAAGTCTCTAACAGGAGTTGGTTTGGAGTGAGAGCCTCAGCAGGCACCTTTTATTGAAATCTTCCAACCTCAACGGCATACAGTGTCCTATTTTGTTCTTTCTATTTCTGCAACAATACACAAGAGCTTTAAGACAAGGCTTACAATTAGTATGTTAACAAGGTGAGGTTACACGTTCAATGAACACGCTAATTGCTTTTTAGTCTTATGAGAAATGCCTTAGATGTCTTGTTATATGTGCAGAATGATGATATCAGAACCCATTCTGTTTATATGTTATGTTTATATCTGTTCTTCATCCCTGATTATGTGAGGTGATCCACTTACACTCTACTGTTTATGTACTTTGCCACCCTGGTCATTGTGAGTTTTAATGTTTTCAATCAATTAATGTCTGTGGTTTGACTTGTTTTTGTTTGTGTGTGTGTGTGTGTGTGTGTGTGTGTTTATGATGCCTATGGACGAAGTCCAGAAAAAGGCCATCTGTTACGATCTCACCTCGCCTCTCTCTCACTTTCCAAACCCCTGTTGTTTACCCTCCCACGGCCTGCTCCTCCTCTCTCAATAACCTCACTAACTACAGCCTGCCTCGAATGGAAATGACAAGCTTTCCATACTGAACTAATGGGGGCTGAGGAGGACCATTAGTTTTAAGATTTATAATGTAGAAACATGGACTTTGTGTAAGAAAGCAGGATTTTGTTCAGTTTTGTATTATATTTGGTTAGCATTTATGCTTCAATGGCAAGTAGATTTGCTGTCATGGTGGTTTTGCGAGTTAGATGTGTCATTATTTCTACATCTCATTCACTAATCCCATCTTCAAGACTAAAGCAGCATATTTTACACTCTACAAACTGTTACTTTGATCAAACTCAAAACTATTAAGGCGATATTTTTCAACCATTTTTTGTAAGTGAAGTGAACTTCTTGGTATTTTAAGTAGGAAAAACTTGATAATATACACTCACGATAAGACTAGAAATTGAGTTTAGCTCACATGAAAAAGTCAAGGAAATAAGTTGTAAGTTGCATCGACAGAATTTTTCTTTTCTTTTCTGTGTATCACTTCAAATCTACATTGTTTAAGCAATAATAATTAATAATAATAATTCACATTTTAACAAATTTAATGAAATTGAAAAACAAATGTCAACATACAATAATTTGTAAATTATATATATATATATATATATATATATATATATATATATATATATATATATATATATAAAATGAATTATTGTTAGTATCACTAACTTTCTGCAACACAGCAGAGTAAATTCAAACATTGTTTGAACTTGAACATTTAAACCGTTTACTTAAAGATTAGAAAGGTTAGCTGCGTATAACATTACTCAACACTGACACATATCAGTAAACATGGTCCATTAAACCATGAGCTTTAACAGCAATCCCCCACACCATTAAAAGAAAAAAAACCGTTAAGCTCCACACTATATCCCACATGCTGGAACACGCTTTACACACACACACACACACACACACACACACACACACACACACACACACACACACACACACACACACACACACACACACACACACACACACAGTAGAAAGAGCCTTGCACAAGCCCTGTCAGGCGAACTGCCATGTTGGATTATCTAAGCCAGGCTAATGTTATAGATATCCTGTGACCTGGCTGAGTGAGAATATTCACAGACAATCACCGTTAGTTATTCATGTTTGACTGGACGACTGAACATGGAATAAACATCCAGTTGATTTATATTATACTGGTGGAAAATAAGGGGGAATAAATGATATTCTAATAATATGCGAGTGTGCTGAGGTTGTACGTTCATGCAGTGCAAACCCTGTGGAGTTTTCTTGCAAACCAGCAAAAGTTGTGTTTGCCACCAATGTTTCCTTGTCAAAAATATATAATTGTGTTACTGCTTTAGGAGAGACATTTATCACGAGACTCTGAAGTTCCTCTAAACTCTATGGAACTTTCTAGCATCTTTCAGGTCATTGTTTTAGTTTCCAGAGACTTTACTGTTTTGGGTCACTCCCATCGGCATTCTTATCGGCCACAGCTGGCCTCTGTTTTCGGCGAAAAAGCTCCAAAAACCACTGTATGCCACCTGTCCAGCACAAAATGGCAGAAAAAAATAGCAACTAACTGGTAAACAGAGCGGAGTACTTAATAGCGCAAGACCTGGGCATGCCCCTCAGGAGTTAGATACCAAACACAGAGTTAAATGGAGTCATTCCCCCGCTCCCCACCACACCTGTCCAATGACAAGCTATCTCATTATTTGAGCTGCTGGGTTTCTTTACATCAGCTTATTTGTGCCTGTAATTATAGGCTGCAGTAAAACCCATTGGCCAGAAATGTTTCTGTAAATATCCGCACAAAGTGTTGGATTGTGAGAGCAAAGTCAGTGACGATAACAAGTCCATACTGTAGAACTCTATGATAATTGCTCTCTTGGGGAATTCACTTTTGTGTATGTGTGCATGAGAGAGAGAGAGAGAGAGAGAGAGAGATGGGAAAGACGGCCTATGAATGCAGCTGCAAGTAAATCAAAAGCAGAGCCACATTCATCACTGAGGCTGAAACATAATTAGCCTGTTGTAGCAAGGGCAGGCATATTCTCCAATGACAGACATGTGCACAGACATTTACAGCTTAATTCGGCCAGGAACCATCCAGGAGGTTAGACTATTGAGCAACACATCCTTCATCTACAGTATGTTAGGTGCAATTGTGCATTTTTTGTTTGTGAGGTAGCACAGTGTGTGTTTTTTTTCTGTCCACGTCTGCATGTTTGTAGCATTGTGTGTGCTAATTGGACTTCTACACCTAAACTTAAGTGAAGACAGTTTTGCAGACAGGTCATTTTGGGTTTTGAAAGTGATAGGCATTGCACATTGGGAGTTTGGTACAGATGTTTAAGGTTAAAATGAATGGCACAGGCATGTTAGTGGAGGGCTCTCACAAGGACACAAGTACAGCTACTATGGGAGGGTGTGTGTGTAACTTTGCACTGAATCTTAATGAAGCCGGTCCCCAGTGGTCTTCCCAATGGAGGCTTGTCACAGTGTGAATGGTACAGGTTAGAGCAGCCTATCAGCCGTTGTTGTATTTCTTGGGACTTGCTGTTGAACTCTTGTCGAGGAATCAGCAGAGAGCTCATCCAGCACAAACTACTATTTTAGAGGGTGTGACCTTTTACAAATTGAATGGATGTTTGCAGCTAGAGTCCCATTCAATAAATTCATGTCCACCCTAATGTTGATAAATATGAGCATGCCATGAATGTGTTCAGAGCAAGAGACTCTTAACAGAAAATACTTTAAAATGAAAGACAATTTGAAACTGGCAAAGATGCCTTTTAATGTGAAAAGATGACTCAGCATCCTGCCTCAACAAAGAAGACGACCAGGGTCCGAAGATATCAGAGAAAGCCGAACAAACTGCCACAGAGTGAGAGATGGAAGAATACGATTCAACAAAATACTACCATTCAACAAGATGCAGAGGCATATATATATATATATATATATATATATATATATATATATATATATATATATATATATATATATATATATATATATATATACACACACACACATGATTTGAGCAAAATTGAAGGTATAAATGTCAGACAACAGATTTAATTGATGGACATCAATCAACAACATGAGTCACTGATTCTACCTGGTCACATGCAATCCTTTTCATGCATTTATGGTTCTTTGTTATTCATTGTACTGTTCATATTCTTCATTCCTTCCGTTAATTTTTTTTTAGTTTATTCATTTTCTGTTTCGTAGTTTAGTTGTGTAGTTCGTCGAATACATATTCCATTTATAAAGAATTTGATCATTTGATTTGTGTGTATATGAAACAATCGGCCCCTGTACACCTTGAGAAGAACTCCGGAGCAACCCTGAGATTAAGATTTAATTGATTAATATCAAATGTTGAAGTTTTCCCTATTTTTCCAAAATGAGGTGGTGTCCTAATTTGAATCTTCTGTTAAATTTGGTTAGTTAAACTAATGGTGTCTTATGGCATAAACTGAGTGCCATCATTCTTTTATACTAATTTATGGGTTCAAAAATCATGATTTAATTATTCATAATCATTAAATATCTTGACATTAATGAATTATTATTGATTAAATCTGCTACCAGCAACAACGCTACAGCATCTTATCATGCCGATGTTGGCACTGAGCTCAAAGCGATGTTGTGGCCAAGTAGGCCTACAGCCTCACAGAGTTGATGAAATGGCTGTCGACTGTTAGTCTTGTTAATTTATGCCTGTTTGGTGTTTACAGAGAAAGTGTGAAGAACAGATTGCAAGTCAAAATCCGTAAAAAACAGATTTTAAAAACAAATTATAATTGTAAAAAATGCTCGTGTGAATGGATCATCAACACTGGCGTTTCCAAAAGGTGTTTGGTTGAATAGTGAAGGAATCGTTGCCCTCCAGACTGAAGCCAAAAGCTCCCAAACAAGCAGGAAGTAAAAATTATATCACAGGCCATTCACAGCAGTCATTGACTGAAAAGATTCCTGAAACTAGAAATAGGAGACTGTGTGTAAAGTGATCGTGATTCATCTCACACTCAAATTAAAGAGTCAGCACTTTGACTTCAAAGTCAGTGTTATTTCAAGTCCATGCTGGAGTACTGAGCCAAAACAATGAAAAATGTCCGACTGTCCTGCATGGCTTTGCTGTATACACACTATTGATAAGCTCAGAAGAAGGAAAAATTACCGTCAGATATATTCCACATGCATAACCGTACTACATTTCCATGGCTTTCATGACCCTGTAACTGGAATAGGAAATAACTGTCTCACTCAAGGCTTAAACAAACCTGATTGAAACTAAGTGGCAATTTCAGCACTTGCCCCCAGTATTTTAGCTGATTTGCTTGGGATTCAAATCTGGGGTCTACTTTACAAGTCATCACTCTGGCCTTGGACCCGCTGTTATTCTTCACATCCTTTGGTTTCAGGCAAGACTCCTTATCATAGACATGTGATTATTCAACCACAAACCTACATTGCACAGCAGTTGGATTCCTGCTATAAGATGAGATCAGGCAAAAATCCATCTTGTCAGGCTTCAAGTAATGTATTCGTCCGAAACGCAGTGGTTCAGACCAATGTTCCCTCTAATTTTTCATGTGTCTGGGCATACACACAAGCTCCCTGAGCACACTGAGGACCACTGTGAGCAACATCAGATGTGCACGCTGTGGCCACACACCAGTATCACACCTGTTCAAAACCTTGGATCATAGCAAGTTACATGACTTATTAAAAGAATCAAATTACAGCAGCAATTTTCACTAGTTTACTTTTAATATAAGTGATTTGACAAACTTTAAAGGAAAAAGACAAAAATCTTGTTGTTCATGAGATGTGTAGTATGTTTTATGTGAGAGTCCTGCTTGGCCATGGGAAGAGTCCTGCTTTGGCCTGTGTGAGGTCCTGTTGTGGCCTGTGTGAGGGTCCTGTTCTGGAAGAAATGATACATATACACCTTTCAGACATAACATTTTGTTCACATTAAAACATTCACATTTTGCACAATGACGTGTGCTGTAGCTTGTGATACAGTGTAAATTCCTGTAACTCTGTCTGTAAAATATGTAATTACTCAGTTTTTTATTATCATTTCTACTACCCATAAATTATCTAGTAGTAACATAATTTAATGATTAATATCCATAAGTAAAAAATCTTAATAAATGTCACTAGAATATGCACAAATCTGACTTAAATTTTACCTTATTTTTCACGTCTGTCCTTCTCACTTCTCCAATGGTTGTACACTTTGTCCAGGTTGATGGCTTCGTCTGCTTCTTGCTTTGACTTTATGTCGCTGCCCGTTCGTTTCGCCATGATAAGGGGTTAGCATTTGCGTCTCGTAACTCCGCCGCACTGTTGTTAGCTAGCTAACCTGCACGGCGCGAATGGGCAGGGCAATAGTGTCAATGCTATGATTGGCTGCGTAGCGTAAGTGAACCGAATCGTATCATTGGCTGGACACCTGTCACTCACTGAGTTACGTTGCAAAATAGTACAGAAATCAAAATTATTATTATTATTATTATTATTATTGGTTTAATTGATTAGATAAGATTAGGACTAATATTAGATATTAATTAATACGTTTATGTTGAATTTTATTTTATGCGCTGCATAGATTTTCTTGTGCGCTGAGAATGTGCGAGCAGTGCGCGATTGCTCAAGCGCGCAGCTTAGAGGGAATATTGGTTCAGACCAATCAGCATCACGTGAGGACCTACTGGCAGCTACAGGCATGGCTTAGGTGTGTGTGAGACCGCACAGAGAGGCAACTGTTTGTTCAGAACAACAATGGCAGCTCCTGAGAAGCTAGCCGTAGATGCTGCAGTAGCATCAGTTATATCAAAACTGGAGAGTCATTTTTATTTTGAAAGAAGATTTTCTTCATTTTTGGCTTTCTACCAGCTGGCTTCGGCAAGAGTTTGACTGACAGATGGTTGACCAATGGCCTGGCAAGTATTTTGGAAAGTGCCCACCCTTTTCCAAACAGTTTCCAATGACGGTTTCTCGGATGGTTCACTAACAAACCATCTAATTTGCATTGGATGAGTAGCACGAGTGTTAAAACTCCATTTGCTTAAAATTTCAGTGTAGACTGAAATATATACAACTGTTGCGTTCGTGTTTTGTAAATGTTGAACAGTACTGTATGTTGACTCTATCACAAACACACTTCTCTCTTTCCCACTTTCTCCATCATCCCCTCTTTCTCTCATGTGCAGGTTTGTTGGAGGGAGTACCATTCTCAGCAGTACTACTGGCTGATGCCACATCAGCCATCAAAAGGGGCTATGGGGGCCGCAGCACATTTTGTGACACTTTTATCTCCCAGCATGCTTTGTGACACTGTTATCTGGCGCCTGCAGCCTGCTGCAGGACTAAGCAGTAAACAGGAAGTGCTCTGCTGACACAGCCATGCCGCTAACGCTGTAACGAGCCTTTGCAGCGCTCAGAGTAAATTCGAGTGATAATCATCTGTGCTCTCTCTCTCTCTCTCTCATTGTTGAAGCATCAGGCATCCACACCTGAGGAACTCTGTGAGTGAGTGAGAGAGAGAAAAAAATAAAAGTGAGAGATAGCAGCACTATTGTTATAAATACTAGAAGTAAGCATTACTTTATTTTGTTGGAAACCGTTAGTTTGCAATTCAAGGAATCAGTAATTTAGTTATGTTTTCGAATAAACAATGCGCTACAAGAGCATCACAGTGAAATGCAAATTGTGCCTGGGGGATAGAGTAAAGCGTCTGTCAGCGCTAGTAAGTACTAGAGTTACGATGCTTAAAAAAAACAACTCATTTCAAACCGTATTTTGGTAAATTGTATTTACTTTTAAATGAATAGCATATTGAATTTAGCATTGAGTGATTTATGCTCCTATTTGTTCCCTCAATGTTAAGCTATGGACAGCAGCCGGTTAGTACAAAGGGGGAACGGCTACTGTAGCCTGGCAAGCACCTCTAAAACTCACTGATTATTAGCAAATGATATATTGTTGACTTTATCTGTACAATACATACAACTGGAATGTAGGAATGTCAATTTGGGGCCACACTGGAAGTTATGTGCTGTACTATGATGGTCCATGAAGCCACATGGAGTCACCATCATTCATTTATCATTGTGCATTGACAAATCACCTCCAACTCCAGACAGACGGCCAATCACAGTTAGTTAGGGTGTAAACAGCCATGGCAAGTGAGCAGCAAGAACAATTATTGTGATTGTAGCTGGCAGAGATTCCACTCAAAAAAGCGAGGGGTTCAGAGTAGCAGGACAGTTTGTAGTCTGGGGCATGACATGCTGCTTTTCAAGGATAAGCTCTCAGCCCGTTTATTTATCCTTTGTTCAACAAGAAAGGTCAAGTCGAGATACAATTACTCTTCTACCAGGGGTCCAGGTCACGATGGCCTGCAAAATAAAGTTTCATATACAAGTACAAATGGGGACAGATAAAATCAGAAAAAAACACAACAAACACAAAACATCGAGGAATCAGAGGCAATCATATTGACCTTTAAAGTCTTTAGTGTTATGCCCAACTCACTTTCTCAAAAACATCCTGGTTTACCTGCCGCAGTCAACAGCAAAGACGATAATTGATTTAGTGCAATTCTCTACATGATTTAAAGGGCAGATTACAGATTATATTTACAGCATGTGGGCATTTCATTCTCAAATGGCAGTTTGAACAAACCACATCTTTATGAAACACAAAGGCTTACACCAGCGATATTTGTCTACAATCTTACATTTGCTGCAATCGAGTTTATTGTGGTATTGCATATGACATGCAGTATTTTAGTCTAATGCCACATGCATCTGAAAATGTATTCTGTGAAATGCAAACTACCCAACACGTCAACACCGGCCCTGAAGAGATAATTACAAAATATCCTTACCGGATATTTTTTGGCAAATTATTTTTATCCATCTGGCATTAAAGTGCCAGATGGATAAAATTGAGCCGATTTGCCACTCTGAACCCCCCCCCCCCGATGGTATTGTATTAATAAACCATACTTACTAAATAATTAAAAAAATTTAATTTATTTTTAAGGTAATGGACCAACACAAAATAGTCCATTTGGAAGTGTGGGGGGGATATTACATGGATTTGAAAATGAATTACAAATAAAAATCTGAAAAGTGTTGAGTGCATATGTATTCAGTGCCTCTTGTTAAAGCTTTGTATCCTGAGTGATACCTTGAATGTGTTCTTTCACTCCTCGATTGAATGGCTCAGCTTTGAACCTTTCATTGACCTTTGAGGACTAAGTGTTACGTTCCGTGTATCAGCTAACCTTCTCTTCCGCTCTGTAAAATCTATTAACACTGAGGTAAGACTGTAACATCATTAGTTTTTTTATGATAGGACGTAACTTTTTTTCTAGATACATACTTCGTGTAAAGACACTGGGGAGAGTATTATAAATAGGTGGGAAAACGATCCTGTTTTTGTTGTGGCCGAAGACACCACTGAGGGAAGGACTCAAAAGCAACACTCAAGACAGGACAGCTCCAAAGAAACACTCTTTACTAGCAGAGGTTCGGCACACAGGCAAGAAGTCAGTTCAGGCAAACAAACCCAAAACAGGGGCGAGTCAAAAACCAGGTAACAAAGATCACAAGGAGAAAACCGCTGGACCGGTAGATACCGAGAAGATGAACTGGCACAGACAAAGGGCAGCACAAAGACTAAATACACTCGGGAGGAGGAGGGGTAATTGGGAACAGGTGAAGCTGATCAGGGTAAGGTAATCACACAGGCGGGAAACACACAAGGGCAGGAAGTGAAGATATCTGAAACAAGAGGGTGAGGTGAATGACAAAAGAAAACAGGAAACCCAAAAATGACATGATGTGAAAACAAGGAAAACATAACTCTTGAGAACTTGACGAGGTGTTACAGTTTTACAGCATTTGCACTCTCCCATGAGCATTTAGTTGTAAATAGGAGGGGAACAAAATACTCTCTTTTACACTCTCCCATGAGCATTTTATATTGTTGCAAAACTTTTACATTTTCTCAAGAAACCAGGGTTCTCCCGGGAAATATATTTCCTGTTTTCTTAATCCTGTACTTAATGCTTACACTATCACTTTCTTTGAAAATCAGGTCATCAAACCCAGCTATACTTAATGTGAGAATGAAATGGACACTGTGCAATGCTTTAACTTTCAACCAACATATAATAATCAAATTGCACCGGCTTTTAATCTCAAATTAGAAAAGTTGTTTCTCCAATATGCTTTTATATCTCCTCACAAATTGTTAAGCTGCAGCCATTTCTAAGCAGACATCCTGAAATGTCTCAACAACAGAAGTACAGCACAGCTTTTAGACTTCATCATTGCTGGACCAGTGACTGCTTATGGATGGATGTAAGACAATATTCAGCCATCACTCTCTCAAGCACCCTTGAATTCACAACATGTTTTATTTGTTATTCTGTCGACACCCAGTAACAATATTTAACTATCTCTGGTTCAGCAGGTGCTAATATGATGAAAATGATAATCTACTATCGTGCTGAAGGCAGTGTGAATTGATGCCAGCTGTGTGTCAACAGCTGTGTGATCTGAAAACAGTCCTTGAATGTGATCTCTCTTCTCAACACAAATGTAAAGATATTTTCCTTCAAGCTGATGGCCATGTGCTGTATTTAATGCTACATCAGCCCACAGCTATCCCTTTATGCTTCGGTGGAAGGATTTGAACCACTAAAGGGCTTTATAAAGGCCACCTGCTGGTCTCATTACTGCCAGCTTTCCTGGGTTTCTGCCTCAAGAGAATAAAGGTATTGATATTTTGATTCTCCTGGGTTGAGATGAAAACGCCAAGCCTTGTTTAACATGACGTTTCTTCAGCATACAAATCTCCTCTGCAAGTCAGAAAATAATGCAAACACACACACGCAGGCACACACACACACACACGCGCACACAAACACACACACAAACTAGCGTATATATTGACGAGGTTGGCCAGAGATATGGTTCTCTGGTTCTGCACTTTATAAGGAGCAATGATCATAGCTAACAGATTAGAAAGGGGTGGCTAACCATTTTGTAGAATATGATAATAAGAGGGCAGATTAATTATAATAATTACAGAAGCTTGGCCTTTGGAGAAGATAACAACACAGCTTTCCCGAAGATGATGATGAGCTATGATGGAAAACACAAGATATTTGTTTTTATCCCTGAGTCAGCAACAGTTCCTGCTCTGAGACTTCTCCATGAAATGCCTTGTAAGTCAAAAGTAATATTTTTAAGTGTCATTAAGAGAAACCATTGTAATGTGTCTTGTTTTTGTCAAAAGCCTTGCTGTAAAGTTCCCGACTGTTACGATAGATCATTCAAGCATTATAGGTGTGATATAATAGATTAATGAGAGCAGAACAACTAATCTGTGTTTTTCACATTTAAGCTGCATCCAATTTTGAGGAAATCTTCCTTTCATCACACGAAGGCAATTTCTGGCTTCATTGACTCATTATGGTTTCATCAGCCAAGAGACACAGTATAGCTGTCTATCCTCAGCCCAACAACAATACAATAAGAGAGTCAAATTGCAAATTGTAAGAAATTTGAGCAAAAAACGGTGTGTTTAGTAGATAAAATAAAAGTGTTTAATAATTAAGAATTAAGAATTCATAATTAGTCATAATCATAAGTGTATTGGGAATGCATAATTAAGATAAACATAAAGTGTTGTAGGATTAGTAGCTAATAAGACATGAAACTTCTGCCAAGTTGCAGAAGTTTAGCTTTTATACTGAAGGATTATCATAGAAGGGATTAAGCCATGACTGTCAGAATTTGAATGTGTTAGCAGCTCAGGGAGAGAGAGATGTGGAGATAGGCGTTTACTGAAGTGCATAGAGAAGTTAGCTAATAAAAATTGAGAAAGACGGAAGGGGAGGAGTCGCGAACGAATATGTGGGCGGGATATAGACAAGTTTTTCTCTTCCTGTTAGGTTAGGATCCAGAACAGACGTGTTTACTGTGATCGGGAAGAGTTTTTTCCAAAGTGGGTTAATAGTGTAATATTTCATGAGATGAATGTACACCATTGTATATCTGTAATTGCAACAGCAGGATTAAAATCCAGCTAATCAATCCATCAAATGCAGCACTAATTAGGAGAAAGAGCATGTAACAGTCACCAGAGTCCGCCGACCAAATGTCATCAAAATGGCAAAATGGCATAAAGAAAGGTGGTCTCTGTGGAGCTAGTCCAGGAGCTGTACGGATACGGTTTTCTCAGGGGATTTAGGATAGAAACAAGAATAGAGAGAGATCTATAGTTGTGGAGACTGATAATTTAGCTAATTAGTCTCATATGTACAATACAGGTGCAATGGATTTATAGTTGTTTGGTACAAAGCTAGTAACAATGACAATTGTCAATGACTATTTTCAGAACAGATGGCGGTACATTTTCAAATGATCTATTGGAGGGCTTGTTATTTGAAATATATATATACCTAAAAGGTCTGTAAAGTTAGCTCTTCACAACAGGAAGCTCTGTTTTCTGAATGTTGGATACAAAATGGCATCATTTTAGATTGAATGCCAGTGATTTTGTGAATGAAGAATAAAACATGACTCAATTTATGACAGATTGTGTGATATAAGGCAGTCTGGAAAAGAGTTTATTTGTTTGAAATTATCTCAGAGAAATGAGCATGTCAAACGTCCTTAATTTGATGGTTGTACAAAGCCAGGAGCTATTTCAGAAATAGCAGATGCACCTCAAGTCCGTTACTCTTCCATCAACACGTGGCTTGTCTGAATTTGTGTTTCAAACTATGGTGTCTTCATGGAGAATGATTGACAACTGTAACAGAGCATTTTTCAATGACTCATTGAAGTATCAAGGGTGAGAAACAATGCTTATCAAATCTGTTTACCGGGTCAACCTGCTGTACAGATGTTGTTGTGGATTACTGTTTGCCAAATCAGAATATTTCTGAGTAGATTCACTATAAGTGAGAGCAAATGACAATTATCAGAGGCATTGGTGTCTATACTTCGGGATGTATTCAATTTACAAATCAAACACTGTGGGTGATCACAGAAGGAACAAGAGAACCAAAGAAAGATCGGGATGATATTTGCGAGGGCGAGGGCTTTAGAGAGGAGAGGACGGTGGGGGATGGAGGTGGAGAAGACCTCAGGAGTCTTGGCTAGCTGTCCCTTGGCAGCTCACGGTACAAACGGAAGCAAGGGTCTCTGTTTACACAAAAGGCATACGTGGTGGAATGGTGAAATACACACGATAGAGAGGGATGGGGAATGAAACTGAAATAGAGAAAATTAGCAGTATGAGAGGGTTGGACCCAACAATGTAGTATTCGGCATTGTTGGTGTTTGTTTTTGTCCTGTTCTGGTGGAATAACTGTGACAGGCAGCTCTACAGTAAAAATGTTGCACAATTGAAATACTCAATAATATTCTCCGGACACGACTAATTTGTTAATTTCATCAATCATTTCATTCATTTTCTTCAATCACATTGGACTTAAACTGAACCATGTCGTGTTTACATGAATCAGCCATTGCTCTGCTATCTTCCTCTGAACAGAAGTGCGCTGCTGTGATTGAAGGAGATCATTTGGGTCCGAGTGGCTCAGAAACAGCTGAGGTTCCAGTTTGCAGTTGCTTTCATCGCCAGCGGGGGGCGAACAGCAGCCATGCACAACATCAGTATCTGCACCATTCCCCTCCGCTCTCCTCCAACCCCCACCTGCACGCGCTTGCGCCCATCTCTCTCTCTCTCTCTCTCTCTCTCTCTCTCTCTCTCTCTCTCTCTCTCTCTCTCTCTCTCTCTCTCTCTCTCTCTCTCCCCGAAATAATTGATATCTTCTGGGTCCAGACTACAGGGCTAATGATACCAATGACTCTCTTCAGGAAAAGTCGGGGCCCTGTATGCAGCTAGCCGTTTCAATTCCTGTCCTGCAAGTTTATAGAAAAAGAAAGGTGAGGCTGCGAAGAAACAACAGTAAACATGCAAACTTATCAAACTTACATTCCTCGTCAGCCTGTCCAAATAAATTGGGCAAAGAAAGCTTTCACCACATTAAACTTAGCTTTATTAAATGTCAGGTCTCTGTCAGGAAAAACATTTTTAATCAATGATGTTATTGTTAGGCACAAACTGGACATTTTGTTTTTAACTGAAACTTGGTTAAATCAAGATAACAGTGCAGCTGTTCTTATTGAATCAACACCTCCCAACTTCAGTTTCATGAGCGAAACAAGAGCGCATAAGAAAGGAGGTGGAGTTGCTGTTTTATTTAATGATTCTCTTCAATGCAAGCAGATGCCCTTTGGTCATTTTAGTTCTTTTGAATATGTGGCTCTGAATTCCAATCAAGCTTTATTCCTAAACATTTACAGACCTTCTTTGATGAGTTTACTGAACTGCTGTCTGTAGTCTGTATTGATTTTGACTGTGTTGTTATTGTTGGTGACTTTAATATCAATGTTGATAATCCCCAGGACAGAGAGTCTATAGAACTATGTGGTGTCCTTGATAACTATGATCTGACTCAGCATGTGACGAAAAACTAATCTCCAGGTTCACTGTGACATCTATGAAGAGAGACTTCGCAATTATAATTTGGAACTTAGAAATGCAAGGCAGTCATTCTTCTCTGACATCATAACCAAAAACAAGAACAATACACCCGCATTATTTGCTACCGTCGACAGGCTAACACACCCTCCAGTGTCGGTAGCTGCTGAACTCCAATCCACCTGGGCATGCAATCAATTTGCCTCATTTTTTACTGACAAAATTCAGAAAATTAGACAAGCAGTCAGTGCCTCCACATCAACCACAGCATGACACAATTTCATTAAATCGACCGTAGAAGCCTAGAAGACATCATACAACATCTGAAGTCATCCTCCTGCTGCTTGGATATTCTACCAACACACTTTCAAAAATATTTCAAACTGCATGACCACTGATCTTTTACAAATTGTAAACACATCCCTTCTCTTGTGGGAAGGTGTCTTCCCACAAGCCCTAAAAACTGCAGTTATTAAACCACTCCTGAAGAAGGTTAGTTTAAACTCCGCAACGATGAAAAATTATAGGCCAATATCAAACCTCCCATTTTTAAGTAAAATTATTGAAAAAGCGGTTTTCCAACAGCTGACCAAATTCTTGACCGTAAATAACTGCTTTGATGTTTTCCAGTCAGGCTTTCGACAGCACGACAGAACTGAAACTGCTCTTGTTAAGGTTTTCAACGACATCCACTTAAACATAGACAATGGCAGAAGTTCAGTCTTAGTGTTACTGGATCTCAGTGCTGCATTCGACACGGTCGACCATTCCATACTCCTAGAAAGACTAAAAATCTGGGTGGGACTCTCTGGCACAGCACTTAACTGGTTTGAATCCTACTTGAAGGGCCGAGAATACTTTGTGTCTATAGCTGATTACACATCAGAGCTGACTAAAATGACATGTGGTGTTCCCCAAGGTTCAATACTGGGGCCTCTTCTGTTCAACATCTACATGCTTCCACTAACTCAGATTATGGAAAACAACAAAGTGTGTTATCATAATTATGCAGACGACACACAAATCGACATAACTATGTCACCAGGGGACTATAATCCCATACAAGGGCTGGGTAACTGCATTGAACAAATCAACAACTGGATGTGCCAGAATTTTCTTCAATTAAACAAAGATAAAACAGAAGTAATTGTTTTTGGTACCAAGGACGAACAATTGAAAATCACCGCTCAGCTTCAGTCACTGATGTTGAAACCCACAAACCAAGCCAGAAATCTAGGTGTAGTTATGGATTCAGACCTCAACCTGAACAGCCATATCAAGACAATTACAAAATCAGCCTACTTTCACCTGAAGAATATGTCAAGGATTAGAGGACTTATGTCTCAACAGGATTTGGAAAAACTTGTCCACGCATTTATCTTCAGCAGACTGGACTACTGTAACGGTGTGTTTACAGGTCTCTGTAAAAAGTCCGTCAGAAAGCTGCAGCTGATTCAGAACGCTGCAGCTCGAGTCCTCACTAAGACCAGGAGGGTGGATGACATCACTCCAGTTCTGAGGTCTTTGCACTGGCTTCCTGTCCAACAAAGAATTGACTTTAAAATCCTGCTGTTGGTTTACAAAGCACTGAATGGTTTAGGGCCAAAATACATCTCTGATCTGCTGCTACCTTATGAACCATCCCGACCCCTCAGGTCGTCTGGGACCGGTCTACTTTCTGTTCCCAGAGTCAGAACTAAACATGGAGAAGCAGCGTTCAGTTTTTCTGCTCCACATATCTGGAACAAAGTCCCAGAAAGCTGCAGGTCTGCTGAGACCCTCAGCTCATTTAAATCAATATTGAAGACTTTTCTGTTTGCTGCTGCCTTTAATTGAACCACATTCAATTAATATATTAATTTCCTGCATTTTACTACTGAATTTTATTTCTTACACTGTTTCTTTAATTGTTTTTAAATCTCATTTTCTTTTGCCTTATGTTTTGATGCTTTTAATGGTTTTATGTGAAGCACTTTGAATTACCTTGTTGTTGAAATGTGCTATACAAATAAACTTGCCTTGCCTCTCTCTCTCTCTCTCTCTCTCTCTCTCTCGATGTGTTTTCGCTGGAAGGCCAGACAATTAGTGGCGGTTGGAGGAACGCATGACACACATCTCAGCCAACACCAAGGGAGGGGCAGACTGGGAAATGATGTGGACTATCATGTGACACTCTACCTGCAATATTTTCACGTCACTGTGTCCGTCTTAATTTGTCCCTGTCAACGTGAAACGAAAGCCTCAATTAGCGATGAATCAGGTCAATTTTATGAAATTACCTCCTGCCGTTTTGTCATGAGGTTGAGTGTATTTCCCCCTTTTTTTTATACCTGTGAAATGTATCCACGTGCATTATCCGCCGCTGATGGTGCAGCGTATAGGCTACATAGATGACTAATCTGCAACGGGGATGAGCAATCATGTATGACGACATTTCCAGTGAGAGACGCAATTAGATGATGTGTGAGTGTACGTGAGGCTCTGCTGTGTATGATGTAGCCTACTGATGAGAATGGTCTTCGGTGGAGACTGGAGTGTGGCTCGGATCATAAAGTGTGCGCGCGTGTGTTTGACAGAAAGAGATACAAGTGCGCGCCGCAGGCATGCCCATAAACCCATGCACAAAAGCAGTGATGTGCGTGCACGAGCCCCGACGAAAAATCGAAGGCACATCCCTCTGTATTAACATTGCTCTTCCATATATGTCTGTGGTGTTTAAGGTGTATTGACCCGTTACATCACACGAATGTTTCCATCGGAATGTGTAGTTTTTGCAGTGGTGTGAACACACAGAATATCTCGCCAAAAGAAATGACACACTAGCACCCACTTTGTTTTATCCTCACCCCCCCCCTTCCCTCCATTTCTATTTGCTTCCCTCACACTTAAGCTGGTGTGTGTTTGTGAGAGCGAGAGCGAGAGCGAGAGAGAGAGAGAGAGAGAGAGAGAGAGAGAGAGAGAGAGATAGTTTTGTACAGGGGAGGGACACACATTCTCCAGCCGGGCAGCAGAGCCTCAGTCTAGGCAGCCAAGTGCAGCGTTGTCTGCCTCTTCACCCGCGCCACCACCACCCGTCATCCCGTTTTGGACTACACACCCCATGCTGTGACACTGTCTACGAGCAAGGGTGTGTGGCTGTGTGTGTGTGGCTGCGTGTGTGTCAATCGTGGAGAAAATAAGACCCCAGCAGCTTGCGTCATTTGAAAGCAACATCTTCGGTACCCCGTAAAGCGGACAGGGGAGTACAGCAGCGGAGCGAGAGCGGGGGGTACAGAAGGGGGCATGGAGGAGGTGTGTGTGTCTGCGCGGAGGCAGGGCTCTGGGATGTGGTGTCTGACGGACGCGGAGAGAAGCTGTGAGCTCTGGTATTAGCAGGCATCTGCGCACCTAGCCGCTCTCTTCCCTCCCGCCCCTCCTCAGTCGCTGTCCTCGCGCGGACAATTCGCCTAAAACCCGGGGAATCGGCTCCACACGGCTCGCCGTGCTCACTACCGCTGGCGTCCCGCACGGGGGATTTGACACGAACAGGTATGTGCAGCAGCAGAGCCCATTTGGGCGCTGGATGCGTGTTTGCATGGCGGGGGAGAATCTTGACTGTTTGACTTCAACCTACATCTTCTTGTTGCTTCCCTCCCTCTGTGGCCCTGTCAGTGGAATAGTGAACCGATATTTGAGGATGATGCGTTTAGATGGCATCATCTGTCGAGCTGGGTTGAAAATACATAAAAAAAAATAGGTTTTAATGTTATTCAATCGTTTTGCAGTTTATTCTCAAACATCCCATTGATTCCATTCTAACCTTATCCCACGTTGTTATGCATAACGCACAACATGAATGCATGTGAGCAATGGTGCTGTTTCACACTGAGCAAATGGGATGGGACTGGTGCTTGTCACGCCAGCCAACGAAAAGGTAATATTTTGATTCATGAGGCGAGACATCTGTTGTGATGTTGGCTGGTTTCCTAAGGCTGCAGGCAGTTATTTCACTGTTGGGAAATACACAGGTTAGGAAGCGAGAGACAGAGTGTAGCTGAGGATGGGCGTGAGGACAATATGATCTGCACACACCCTCACATGCTCATCCCCCACTAGTATGCTTCGCTCTTCTCTCGAAGCAGCAAATGCATGCTTCAAAAGCAATAATGCACGGAGGCATGCATGGTGCACATGTGTGTGTGCATGCAAGGCTGCACACCCAGACCCACTGCAGGCATGCACACACCCACATGTACACCAATCCATACTCGGCCATAATCCATTATCATGTGTTCTGGAGACATGACGTAACACATAAGCATCTATCATTTGCATCTTCTTTTGCAATGAGATACTCCTCAGTCTCATCCAGTATGATAACAGAATGAACATCACATCACAACATGTAGTATAATTGCTTCGAGCGTAATAACCTCAAATTGGCATACTTGGGTTTTCATCAGGAGAGAGGAGCTGATTGTACTATTGTGAGAAATAGGTTAGCATGCCTCCAACTGACACTTATTTTCAAGGAGAGTGGCAGAGACTGTACGACGGTCAGAAATTGAGTGCTTAAGAGTGCTCTGGTAATCAAATGCATTCGGAAAAAGCGGGGGAAATAGGTCCTTGGACAGTAAAGCAGGGCCTGGAGCAGCAGTGCCTCAGAGCATGGGGGGGTGGGTGCGGCTGAGGTGCTCCCCCTTTCTCTGGAGGTTTCTTTAGTCTGACTCACAAATGGGAGGGGCTCTACCTCAGGACCACAGGAGTTCCCGATTTAATTCACTATTTTTTGGAGTAAAGTATCTATCCAAGCAAGTTGATTATTTTACATAGACTGTTGGAGGTTCACTGCCTTGTTAAAGGCACATAGTCCTTGAATTGTAAAGGATGAAACTATCTGTTTATGAGGATAGAAAAACCTATATATTCACATCAAATTCACAGGCCTATGACACATAGAACATGCTAGAACACATATGATGTAATAAACTCAATAGCTATCTATTGTAGGGACTGTGTTCCACAGAGGGATTTACATGGTGGGCGTTATGGTGTGCAGGGTGTGTGTGTGTGTGCGTTAGAACATGCTACTTACATAAATGACATGTTCATGACTTATCCTATTGTAAAAAAAACAAGCGTGACTGTCCACTTATCTCTACTTATGTGCAACATAGAATGGGCTTTATCGTACTGAATCTGCTTATATTACACTACGAAGTAAGGATGAACAACAGCGGCATACTGTAGAGCTATTAGCCAACATGTAATCTCATTTTCACATGTCACGATGGCTCGGAAAAATGGTCCCATTTAATTTGTAGCCCATTTGCTGCAGAGTCTTGAGTGTTTGCAGGTTCTGTGGTGAAATTGATAACACACATGAGTGGGATAAGGTGATCTAGTTATCTGTCATCCTTTCATCCTAATTCTTGCATCATTACGCCCTAATGGGATGATACAGACGATACCTTGTGGGTATTATCAAGTAATTTGCGTATCAACTCTAGTTCCGGAAGAGGGAGAATGCTTCATTTGTCAAACCTTAACATGCAGATGTCAGGATGCTGGCTCTGTAAAGAGAAAGGCACCCCCCTAATTAGTAATCAACACTCATTAAACACGAGTACTCTTTTATTGTAATATGTCCTGACAGTGTAGCTACGGCCCTTTATATAAGTGATGCTCCAGTCACCGCTACAGTAAACAGCGACGTATCCCAGATGCTGTCAGACATGATTGTGACTGTAGCTCAAATGAGTACATTGAAAACATTGCAAAATTTGCATCACAAACACGTGAACATAATTCGTCAAAATTAACCATCAGTCATTATTAGGTGTATTTTGTGTGGAGCGTTATACGATAATGTTCCATAATGGTTGAGACATTTAACAAGATACATAAAAAAAAACAACACATTTATGTTTTCATTAACTATGCTTTCTAAAACATGAGCTATCAATTTTACATATTGCATTGTATGGACTGAAAGGGTAGAACATGTTATGCACATATTATTCCTTGAAGCAAAATCATTTTTTGTAACCCTCAGCCGCTCACTGATTAACACAAGTTGACGGTGTTTGTACTGTCTCAGTATTTTAACATGCAGATAGAGATTTGAATTAGAGCTAACGATGTCAGTGGAAGTAGTTGAGGCAATGTCAGGACATATTTAAACAATATCTAATGTGATTTATTTATGATGGGGACAGTTTTAGGTCGTGACCCATCAGTTGCAAAAGCCTGCTCTTGGCTTTACGCCACTCTCCAAGAGAGCTGAGTCATGAACTTCCTCATACCATGAAATATACTGTAGTCCTTCTTTACCCCTTCTTTTTGTAATGACAAAGATTGATGCTGCTTTTTTCTTAGTTATACAACTCGAGACCATACTGACCTGTGAATATACCAGGACCGTTCAGGGATAACACTTTCTAGGAGTCATTCATTTACAATTGAATAACCGCTGACTTTAGGTTAAAGAACCTTAATAACGTCACTTAGGGAACTCACCCATTATGTTTGGTACAATTGCACAAGACCTGTCAGAATTACATACTGTGAAGTTGACAAATAGTGAAGGCCCTTGATTCATTTCATCCTCAATTAATCTGACAGAAACACATACTGGCAACCTAGCCTTAAGCTCTATTTGCTACCGCCTGGTCCTTCCCTAGAGTCCAGCATTAAAAGGTAACTGTGATTCTGTTTCACAGCTCATTTGAAGTGATCATGTATCTGTGGTCATGAGACTGTAGACACATTCGGCTCTGTATCCCTGAACTAATGTGGAGCAGCTGTCAGATTCTCTACACAACAAACATCTCTCTTTCGACTCAGTTGGCCAGTTCCACTCTATATAAACCACACACCTCTCAGAGCAACTGCAAGCTGTTATGCTATGCAGCATGATTCAAGAAGTCTCACTTCTCATTGAGACTAAGATCGCCATTTTGTCCTCTTCGTACCTATATAGTCTGATGCACATTTACATTATGACACCTGAATGGTTCAGCACCTGAACCATTACAATTTAATGACAAGTTAATGACACCAATAGGTCATGCACTCTATCATTTTAATGAAAACATTTTAATGAAAACATCCTTATCGTTATGTCAATATAAGGAAAATAGCTAACAAACACATTTTTTACATGATTTGATTATGATTTTAGAATATTGATGTGTTAAATGAAAACAAGAAACAAAAATGTATGAATATCAACGTGTCCAGGTTCTTTGATCATGCTAGATATTAATTTATGATGAACACATCAGAATCACAATCAGAATCACAACCGTTTATTGCTACATTCTGACTAGCGTAATGTAGCACTGAAGCAATTAGAAGTATTGACTCTCCTGCTGTGGAAGCTGGATACCACCGTGTAGCCTGTGTCTATTGACCTTGACTGACACATACAGTGTATACATTCATGCATTTGCACACAGTCATGTACACATGCAATTGATTACCCCACCAACCCCTTCTCCCAACCACATGCAAGCTCATCCACCCAATGTCTTCATTGTCTCTCTTTGCTTCTCTCTCTGTCAGCACCTCTGGAATACAGTGATATCCAAGTAGGGAGGGTGACTAGGATGCTTTGTGAGATTTGCTTTAAAGACATGCACCCAACATACATTTGTGAAAAAAATGTTTGAATGTTCTGCATCTTAACCATCCTTGTATAATAGGTTTGGAGATTGCTTAATGAGTAACTTTTTACATTATGCATGTTAAAGATGAAACAGATTTTCCACTTTCTCTGTAATTACAAAGTAATAACTCAGGTTATTCCTGCTTGTTTTTAAGTGTGAACTGAGAATCTGCAGCCAAATCGTAAATATCTGTTGCTTTTTTTTGTCTTTCAGAGAGATGTTCTTTTTCGGGAGGAAGGCCACTGGATTTAAAAGTAGTAGTGAGTCTCTACTTGGACTGTGGTGTTAGTGATTTTGACCTGGGATCCGACTGTCAAGCACTGGCTCATTGTGCTTGGCCCCCTACCGCTGTATTCTCAGCCAACTTCTCCTGTCACTCGATGATAAAAACTGTCCACAGGATTGCCATCCATGGTTTCTGCCCCAATAAATACTATATCATCCTACAATAAAAAGATTTGTAAAGGAATGTTTACAAAGAAATTGGCAAACTCAATAAAGAAGAAAGAGAGAAGCGAAAATAAAGAGCCCAAATTGACCACTGATTTGCAAGTACCCAATCCAAATCTCTCAACCACATTGAAGACTACAGTTAAAAAGATTTCCAAATGCTCTTCGGCACGTAACATATCGCTTGAAGAAGACGACGGAAAGTACAACTGCTCATCCCTGTCACCCACTTTCAGTTATCGTGTAGCTATAGCGAATGGACTGCCGAAAAACTGTCTTTCTTTGAATAATAATGAAAGTATCATTTCTGAGATTCTTTCAATTGATAGTAGTTACTCTAACTCCTTGAGTGAGACAAAACTTATCAAGAGATTGGATGAGCATAAATCACACACTATGCCAGTAAGACGAAACAGGAAGAGCCTCATCAGTTTGGCTCCCTCTGATGGCAGCTCTGAGGGCGAGCGAGTGGAACGCTCCAGTCTACACACACTTAGGCTGGGTGCTCTACGCAAGTTAAGAAAATGGAAAAAGAGTCAGGAATGTGTCTCCTCAGACTCCGAGGTGAGCAATTGGAGGAAAACCTTGGGCATCCGGAGCAAGTCCTTGGACCGCGCTGGACGGCAGCAAAAGAGCTCAACCCTGGAGCCTGGCTCCTCCTCCACAGGTTGCATCAGTCAGACCCAGGATGTCATGGAGATGATCTTTAAGGAGCTTCAGGGGATCAGCCAGATAGAGACAGAACTGTCTGAGCTACGTGGCCATGTAAATGCCCTGAAAAGCTCCATTGATGAGATCTCCAGCAGTGTGGAAGTAGTTCAGAGTGAGATTGAGCAGCTTCGCACAGGATTTGTCCAGTCTAGAAGGGAAACACGAGATATTCATGACTACATAAAACAAATTAGCCACCAGGCCAACAATTCAACCTTGAGGTTCCTTAATGTTCCTGAAGAAAGGTCAGAAAAAACAGAGAGTCTAATTTATAAGATACTAAAAGACAAAATGGGTTTCATTGATGCCCTTAAAACAATTAAAATTGAGCTTGCTCATAGGTTAGGGCAACAAAGAGAATGTTCGAATGCAAAACCCCGTCCTATTATTGTTATTTTTGCAACAACTCAAGAGAGGGATATAGTCTTGAAAAAGTGCTATAAACTTAAAGGAACAGGCATTACAGTCTCCACTGATAGCTTAACTCATGATGGAAAGGAGAGAAAAGACAAAACAATGTCTTCCTCACAAACTTATGAAAGCATGGATATGAAGGCCTCAGGAAAGGATAAAGTGGTGGAGAGCGATGATTGGGACTCAATGGACAGTGATAAAGAATTAGATGAATTAAGCCGAAATAAATATGCAATGGTGATTTCAAAGCCCGTTCACAAGAGCAAATCAGAGAAGAGGCGATCCCATGACCATAGCCGGTCAGGAGAGGAAGCAGGCTACTCAGGCGCTGTTCACTATGCTGATGACTCTTACTATGACCCAGACAAGCAAGTAAAGGCGTACTACTCGGATTTGACCCCTGGTTGGCTTTCTCAGAGTGACTATTCCACCCCTAAACTCAGCCGCTCTGAGTCTGACTGCTCAAAACTTTGCCAGTCATACTCAGAAGACTTTTCAGAGAGTCAATACTTTACACGGGCTAATGGCTGCTCCATGCTGTCCTCCTCAGATCAGGAACTGTGGCAGAGAAAACAAGAAGACATGGCTTCCTCCTGGTATGCTAGCGACAGTCACCAACTCAGCCATGAGAATCAAGCATATGAACACAATGAGGTTGAGACTACGGAAACTATTGACAGTGGGGTGAGCAATGGACTGGTCTGCATGTCTGGGGACAGAAGCCACTACAGTGGCTCCCAGCTTTCTCTGCAGGGTGACTTATCACCCTGGAAAGACTGGCATCATCTAGAGCAGGGTGCTGATTCTGGCTTGGAAGCCTCAATAGAGGTTAGCAGTCCCTTTGACCCATCAACCATCCCTGGTTTTCCAGAAAACATCACTAAATGTCAGGAGGTTGATTTACAATTTGAGGGAGATGAAGAATTCATGATGCTTGACAGAGAATCTTCCCTACCACCTATAACCACCCACATTATTACTCCCGTCACAGAGCGCGAGTCTGTCATCAAGACATCTGCCCGGCAGTCTAAGGAGGGAAATAAGATGGTCACAAAAGAAAACACAAAAACATCATCTAAAGATACACCTAAAGCTGCTGCTAAAATTACACATAAACAGACAAAATTGACATCTAAAGAAGAAGCAAACATCAAAATATTGCCAAAAGAAAGCTTGAAGGTATCTGCTAAGGTTTCATCCCAAGTGACCTCTAAAGCAGCTCCTAAAGAGTCACCTAAGGAGATTCAGAAATCAGCAGCTAAAGAATCATTTCAATCCCTTCCTAAAAACAGCCCTAAAGTCACACCTAAAGATACCACAAAGCCCAGTGTTAAAAAAGTATGTAAAGTGACATCGAAGATAACTTCTAGTGAAGCTGCTAAAGTGACATCTAAGATAACTTCCAGTGAAGCTGCTAAAGTGACATCTCAGATAACTTCGAGTGAGGCTGCTAAAGTGACACCTAAAGTGACCCCAAAAGATAGCCCAACAATGACTCTAAAACAAAGTCCTAAAGAGTCACCTAAAGAGAACCCTAAAATTACCCCAATTGAGAGCCCTGTGTCAACCCCTAAAGAGTCCCCCAAAGAGTCCCCAAAAGAGTCCCCTAAAGAATCCCCTAAAGAATCCCCTAAAGAGTCTCCCAAAGTCATTGCCAAAGATCCCCCACAAATTCCATCTAACGAAGGTCTGAAAGTTGTTCCTAAAGAGGTTATCAAAGAAGCTGTAAAACTACCCCCAAAAGAGGTATTGAAAGAGATGCCGAAGGTAGCATCTAAGGAGACTGGTAAAGTACCCACTCAAGAAGTTTCTAAGATTCCACCTAAAGAAGTCCCGAAGGTAGCCCCTAAAGAGAGTCCTAAGGTGTCCCCCAGAGAGACCCCTAAAGCCATACCAATTGAAGCCCCTAAAGTTGGAAATAAAGTAGCTTCTAAAGATGCCCCAAAGGAAACCCCCAAAGTCATTGCTAAAGATAAATTCCCTGAACTGGATGTCAATCATAGCTTCCACCAGAACCAGAATAAGTCTACAACTATGTACCGCAGTCAGAGTGAGATTCGAACAGAGAAGGTTGAGGAGGTTCCCAAGTCTTGGAGCAGTAGGCTCAGCATAGATCTCACTGAGAAGTCCTTTGGTTTTGGCTTTGGCTCTACACTGCAAAGGGCTAAGTCAGCTTTGGAGGTTGTTTGGAAGTCTGGCCCTCAAACTCCTACCACTGCTCCTCCTGAGGAGACCACCAATTCATCATTTATGGGGCGTTTCCGCACGCTGTCCACCTCTGGTGTAAATAGCTCTAGTACTACAATAGACTCTGATGCCAACACAGAGTCTGTCTTCAACAAGGCAGAGGAAGATAAAGCAGGTGCAGAGGCAGAAGCTAGGGAACAACCAGTGGACAATGAGACCCACTATGTTGAAGTGATGGAGCAGGTATTAGCTAACTTAGAGAACAGAACTAATGCTAGTGAGACAGAGGAGACAGATGAGGCTGCACAGGAGTGTGAGACTTCTCAAGACTATGATGTGTCTGATGACTTTGAGGCCTCCCAAGACAGTGATGCCTTTCAGGATTTTGAGACCTTTCAAGATTTGGAAGCGACAGGAGACCATGAGACAAGTAAAGAGGCATGTGTTCTGGAATACGATTGCAATTTGGATGAAGAGTACAATGAAGAATATGAAACCCAACTCACTGAGGACACCGCTGAATTTGACGCAATGGTGGAGTATGTAGATGTAGAAGAACCAGATGACAATGATGTGACAGAGGAGATGGAAGAGGGTGATGAGGAGTTAGAGGAGGTAGAGGAGATCATAGAGGATGCCGCTGAGGGATCTGAAAAAGTAAAGCAAAAGCAGGAGGATGAAAACAAAAATGTTCCAGAGGAGAAGCCTACAGAGGCCCCACCCAAGAAACATGTGAGACCCACATTCAAGGAGGCAGCACTGAGGGCCTACAGGAAACAGATGGCTGAACTGGAGCAGCAGATCCTGGCAGGGGGTATGACTCTTTACTCATTTTTGTTAGACTTTTTTTGTACTGTTGGACAAGGCTTTACATTGGCAATACATGGGTACAACCATAATGGTAACTGTAAGTAGTAGTCAAAACCAAGCACCTTGGGCTTAAACAACTTCATCAGAGGACTTGTGTTACAGCATATTTACTACAAATTGTGAATACATAACAGTACTTTAAAAATAGCTTTGACTGTTTTGAAAACTCTTGGTTTTGTTAGTGCACTGTTTGTGCATTCAAGTTTGCTCTCTGAGACTTGTCAGAAAAGACAAACGGCGAGCAATCATGGACATAAGGGAAAAGGCAACTGGTATTTACAATGCTGTGTATTTCACTAAGCAGATACAGCAATTAACTCTTATGTCTCAGATGTTGGAACATAGTTGACATTATTTTGTGTTTCTCTGAATTGAATTCATACCACACTGAAATAAAATTACCAAAGGCTGCTTATGAGGAGGAAAAATAAATCCTTAAACTTATAGTACCATTTGGAAATTGGTGGGAAGTCATGTAGAGTCCACAATTTTTCGTGAATGAGCTAAAAGTTAAATGAGCTTAAAGAGTTAAGTGTTATTTTGATAGTTAAATGTTATTGTTTATTGTTGAATGTTATGCACCTTCCACCACGACAAATTCCTTGCAGGTGAAAACTTGCTTAGCAATAAACGGTTCTGATTCTGATTCTGATTTTGATAAAACATACAAATGCATTGGTATCCTTGCAAATCCTTAACATCCAGTGTGTCCTCTGGGTTGTTAGTGGAAGTGGAATCATAGTGAATAACATTCATTGATGAGGTGGAGACAAGCCGTAGATTTGGATTTATGGGAACCTCAGACTTTGGTCAATCTGAAGGATGTCTCTTTGAATTGGTAATTTATTTTCGTTGACAAACTGAAGAGGACACTCTCTTTGGATGGCAGTATTACAGGTGGCATTGACTTTGTATTTGTATTCCCATGGCACAACACTACATTCTCTCATAGCAGATTGTGACTATTGACAAGTGATGAGACTGTCAAATGTGTTTTCTGTAGGTTTATCATTTAGCATCAACAAAATATTTTACAATCTACACTAGGGTGGGCTCCAAAACTACCATCAATTCTTCACAATGAATAAAAACATGACAATTTTCTTTACGTCCTTACGTTGGCACTGGCAGACAGTTAAAGCAAGTGTGAAGTCTTTACATATTGACTTATCACAGAGAACGTTCTGTTTGTCACTGATGTTTTTTGCACTATGGTGTTTTAAATAAGATACATTTATTCTCTACATTTACTAGAATATTATGCCTTATGCTCTCATTCGTCTTTTTGTATAATTCTTTTGGCTCTCTGGAGTAGTAGCTTTGAATCAAAATGCGGTAAAGCTGATGGCTTATGTAAAAAGGATGCAATTTAAAATCAATGTTGGTATATAAATGGTTAAGGTTTACACATTGAAAGAAAAGGAGTTTTTCAATAGGAATGAAAAAAAGAGACCAGGGAATTTCCACTCTTACTTAAAATGAAAAAGCTCTTGACCTACATATGTAGCTGCAGCTGTGGTACCCATAGTGAGGTAGGTACTGTTCAGGGAATACAGGCTACACCTGAAGACTGTGTGACAGATGTGTGCATAAACCCTTTTAGTGGCCACATTCACCAAACATGCTGCACATAATGTTGTTTACTGAAAATCTTGTTTTAGGAGAGATTCCTTCGCTGCCATATGGTTGTATGCGACCATTCCTACCTAACTTTTTAAGACCAACAAACTGCAACTCATAAAAGGCACAGTACACAGTACAACTGCATTATAATCAAAAGTATTACCATATGGTTATACATACCATGACTCTCATTGAAATGATTCAATTCAATTCACTTTATTCCAATGTCTGTAAACCCATCCATGTGAACATGGTCAGAATATAGGCAATTATTTGAACTGATATTATTTAAATTATGTCTCAATTGATACATTTATGAGGCCAATACCAGTATTGATGTTTGCTAGTCAAACTAAATATTTTTTTAACCTCACACCTCAACATAAACGATCATGATAATTAAAGAACTGTGATCACTACACACGCTACTCGGTGGAACGTTTTACTGTTGAAAAACAAACTTGTCAGTGTTCTCTGGTGGATAGTTTATGTAATGGCGACATAAATCTAAATCACCTCAAACATGTGTTTGGGATTTCTTTACTGCAAATCTTGCTATTTATTGACTGATTGTCCATTTTCTATTCTTATACGTTGCTTTTGCTGGACTACCAGACGAGAAGAGTTAGGAGTCGATCCGACAGTCTGTCTCATTAAGTGATTGACTCACTTCTCATTGTTGACTCGTGCATGTGTGAGGTGAGGCATGTTGTAGACTCCGGGCATATGACTCCAAATTAAAATGTGTGACCAATTGTCCTTCCTGTCCGATGGCTATTGGCTCTTTTCTTTATCTCTCTATTAGTTTGTTGTCTATAGCATTCTATAGTCACTCTTTATTGCTGTTTAGTGTTTCCCGGTTCTATGAACAGTCACATATGAGTCCAGATGTCATAGCTGTTGTCAGTTTTCACTCTTTTCAAGGTTTATACCTACGTTGATGATAAAGGTCATTGCAATTAATAGAGTTAGCCATTTATGGGCATTTTTATGCACGTTATTTAGGTAATATCAAAGCTTAAAATCCTGCAAATATCTAACAATATGTCTAAAAATGTTTTAGACTTGAGGTGCTTTATAGTTAGCCAATAAGTAGTCTATGCTCTAAATAAAATATTGTAAAGTTTGTTTAAAAAATGGGTACACCAAAGTCCAGCTATATTTTATGTTTGACACATAATTTAGCCTATGCTACCTGACATAGAAGCAAGTTAAGCAATCCTTGACTGTAGACATGCACACTACATACTCCCCCCTGATCAGCTTCATGCCTTCATCTCGTGTAGCCGATGTGTGCACATGCTCATGCTCTGAAGCGTGCGCGCTGGTCTGTATAGGAACTGTGAAGGGAGTCTCAGCTGTACTGCCACTTTTGCGAGGCCTGTCTTTAACCGGCTACAGCAGCGTCTGTATTCAGATGCTAATTCACACTCCCAAGGGCATTCTGTAACCAGGTCAGCCTTGCTTGGAGTATTTATAGAGGTCTGCATGCTAGTGAAGTTTGCTGCTTGCTCCTGGGGAGTAAAGGAGGTAGACCCTCTTTATGTGTAGTGCACCATTTCTAGAGAAAGTGTGGACATGAAAAATGTTTGCTGTCTGTTGTTGTATGTTGATACCATCCAATTCAAAGCACTGCCTGATTCAAAATCGCTGTTGTTTTGACTGCTGTAAACGGAGAGAGCGTCCTCTCCATAGTTTACTCTCTCAACTTGGAGGAAGTGTCTATAGATTGCAATACATTACCTCTCGCTTTCATTGCTTTCATAATAACTCAGAACTTGGATGAAGTCAATAGGTTTGCCTTTGCGTGTACAAATTAGATCTCAGTTTCCAAAGCAAAAGTGCATCTTTGATTAGATAAGGGTCGATAACCCGTTTTACCCAAACACTTTATTCCTGGTTCATGCCTACAAGGATTCTATTTTTGCGCTGAAATTGAACAAAATAAACCCTCTGACATCAGACTGACACAAACAAGGTTTGGATATGTGATAATGTCAGATGGAGGGCTACAACCTCTCAATACACACATTTCCCCTTTGTCCCTCTCTTTTTTATCACAAATCCTGTAACACAGTGATTATTAATGACAGCTTTAAAAAGGTGTAATATGTGGTTCAATTAAATATCTTTGTATTACCTCCATCTGTATATTTCCTTGCACACCAACTTGAAGAACCTTTACGTTGTAAAACACAAAGTATCCTGGTTTTGCTGTCATGTCGCCAAAGCAGGTATCAAGCTGAACAAATGGTCCTAACGACCGCTATATGATAAAAGAGATGCAAGCAATACACGATTGTGTAACTATAAAGACAACAAATACATGTATGCAATGAATGTTATGAAAATCGAGCATAAATAAATGATAAATAAATAAACAAATTAATAAATATATGAATAATAAATTGTTTCCTGGAGCTCAGGGAACTCACAAGCTCATCACATTCATCAATATTTTGAACCGTAATACGTATTACTATTTAACAATGTTCATGTTGAATCACATTAGAAATAAATAATTGTTGCAGTCTTTTCTGAGAGTTGGGTCGGGGTTCTTGCGGAGAGACATTTTTCATCTTGTTTGTGCTCAACGTTAGTCTGGGTGCGTTTGTGGCGGCTGATGAGCGATTCGAAGGCACCCTCGATTGAGCTGGGCTGACGAATGAAGTACTGTAACGTTAATACTGTTGAGTAAAAAACGTTTTTCACGGTAACGTTATGTGTCTTGAAAAAAGAAAAGAACATGTGTTCATCCCGTTAATGATGGCTCTGTTACAAGGTAAAATGATCAAGCTAAAATGTTATTCATAACACGTGTGCTCTTTCTGCAATGGCATTCCACAATGAATAACTACAGAGTTATTTATTTAGTTTGGGGGGATAAAGTTGCACCAGCCCAGACGTACATTTTGTCAAGTGCACTTGGTAGCATTCGGTAATGCCGTTTGTTATGTTATATCATTCGTCATTTAAACTTTACCGTGTTAACTTTTACCTGGATGTTTTTTTATTTATTTGTTATTTTTAGATTTGTTGATAGTTTAACATCATTGCTTCCATGATTGAAACCGTTTATCACCTTTCTTTTAAAAAGGTCAGCATTTTACCTTTAATTAACTTCACATATTAAGTTACAGGACTTGGTTTCCTCCAGTGAGATTTTAAACTCGGTGTAAGAGTTGACACCAGCATGCAGTTCTGCTCTGGTGAGCTTTTGTACTTATTCTTTTTTCAGGATGTGTTCACTGTAAGGCCCACAGCCTATACTCGGTGCTGGGATTTTGCTGGCAGTCTGATCCAATGAGCCCGACCACAAACTGGTGGTCATGTCAGCCTTGACCTCATGGTCCCTCTCAATTCTCCTGCTCCAGTGATTCCACTTATACACAAACCTTCTCCTCTCTGCTGGTCCGTAGCGTACACTTTGTGCAGGATTGGCTAAACTTCTGCTAGCCCTACAAATTATACCAAGCTTTAGATTTTATTACAGTTTGTGTATAATAGTTGAAGCCAATACTCTAATAGCAATATCTGATGTGGGCAGCATGGAATAAAAACGCTGTCCAACTCTTCTCCAACACACAGTACAAAGGTGATGCGACGCTGATGAAGGCAAGATCATTGTATATTGGGGAAAAGTTGTGAGATTTGTTTAATTTTGATTGACTTGTACTGAAAGCCTGAACTGCACCTCAGTTTACTGGATTTGTGCACTCGGAAGTAAAAAATGGAAATATTAATATGGCCATAAGATGTTATCTCATAAATAATGTTAAATCTATTTTATACTCACTACCATTATCTTTATTTTCTCTGTTTTCATGAGCTCCTTGGAAATATCGGCATGCGGCCGCTCACACGCTCAGTGTTGGACTTTGACATAGTTCTGTTAATGTGCTGAACGCAGCAAAACATCCTTACAAACGAGACTTATGGAAATCAGTCATCACAAATTTGAGGTTTCTTGATTTAACATACATTTTTCGACTGTCATAAAGGACAATCTTCTCCCGCTGTGTGTGTGTATATAAACACACACACCATTATGTGTGTGTATCTCTATAAATTCAATTCAATTCAATTCAGTTTATTTTTGTATAGCCCAAAATCACAAATTACAAATTTGCCTCAGAGGGCTTTACAATATGTACACATTTGACATCCTCTTGTCCCGGGACCCTCACATCGGAACAGGACAAACTCCCCAAAAACCCCTTTAACGGGGAGGAAAGAGGAAGAAGACATGTTCCTGTGTGTGTTGGTGCAGGGGAAGGTCCTTGTTTTACTATCAGCCATGTGAAGACTTTTCTGCTCTGGCAAACTCTGATCTATGAACGCAGTAACCACGTGTGTCGGCACTGAAATGCAGGATTTACTGCTGCTTTTGATACCTCACACGCGCACACACACACACACGCACACACACACACACACACACACACACACACACACACACACACACACACACACACACACACACACACACACACACACACACACACACACACACACAGAGGGTTTCCTACCAGTCAATTACATTTGTGTTTGACAGATTTAAAGTACCCGTGAAATGAGGTTAATATCAGCAGCCTATAGCCTATCTTTGTGGTCCGGCTTAGTGCAGCTGCAGACTTGCGGGTGCAGGAGATGGCTCTATCTCATCTGCCGTGCTGAGAGTAGCTTAGCTGATCGCTGTCCATGGTACCTACTTGCGGCTTAGCTCCTCTTTGTGTGCTGTGTGTCTGCGTTCGTGCAGCTTTTGATTTCACCTCGCCCAGTACTATTACTGTCACAGTTGTACCAACATTTTTCAACCTTTTCAAGAATTTATACGACCTCAGCCTAAAATATTAGTTTGTATAAATTCAAAACTCTAATGTTAACTTGAATCCTTTTTAAATGTTTTCAAACCATCAGTGCCTCCTTGAGTACCATCGTCACAAACAGATATGCACTTGTGCAGAGATACGCACTGGAACACTAATGGTACTAGAGCACTCTGGGTAATAGCATCCACCAAATACTCTATTGTTTTTTTGTTGGTCAACAATTAATATCTTCATGATGTGATTTTTTTTGAACAAGTGTCAACTTTCAACTCAACGGATCAAACTAAATCGAAAAGATACTGGCAAAATGAAAGAAAGAGATGCACATTGCCTTTTGCTGTGTTAGTGATGCAGAAACTGCGCATCAACATCAAACTGTGTGTCACGTTGTTTTAATCAGAGCAGCAATTTGATCTTTCTCTTGTGAACAGCTGTTTTCTGTTTGTAGCACATTAGATCATGATTATGCTGCCATTTATCACCCATGGATCAATAGCGCAGTAATTACACCTCTGCAGTCGTGCTTATTTAAACGGCTTGCCCTCTCGCAGTTCGTCTCTAAAATGGCAATGTGATACCAACCGCTTACGCTTGCCTAATGTCCCATGTCTCCATAGCTGGGATTGTTATTAACTCATGTGACGCCATTGATCAAAGGCATACTTTTTTATTAATTTATGCTGTATTGATTTAGAATAATCTATATCCAAAGAATTATATTCATATTTCAACCTTTAGCTGAGAGGCCTTCTGTTCAGCTTTTTTCGACTGCTTTTACTAAACATGGTATTCTTCTATTCATACACATTTTCCTTCAGGCACGTGTTGACTCTGTCTCCATTTCTGCATAACGTGTTCGGCAAAACAGAATTGTTTCATCAGGCGGCCAGCAATAGATTACTGTGTCCTAACTAAGTGTGTGTATTTTCCAGTGAGCTGCTCTTTCCTAACACGCCACCCTACTCTCACTTTCTCCTTTCAGACACCAGTGCTTTGGACACACAGGTTTTAAGTCATTGTTTATCATCAACCACGTGGACACTTGTGATTCCCTAGCATGTGCATGTGTTTGTGTACATGTTCGTACGTTTCTCTTTTGTGTTTTGTGGTATATGGTGTGATGGTACGTGGATTTTGCATCTCACTTGAATTTTATTTGAAAAGACTCCATATAGTGTATCTGTCAGAGGGTGTTTGTTTGTCTGTCGATACGTTGAAGTGATATCTGTAGGTATGCAGCATGGGCCCTTGAGCCATGTTGTTGTCACTTTGTGCTGGTTATCCTTTTATTCCCTTTCAGAAAATGATTTGTGTTTTAAACTGGACATTTTTGTCAGTGAATGGGGAGCGTTACACAATAGGCAAATCTGGCCTCAAGCACCAAGAGAGGCAAAACTCTCAGTCTTGAGCCCACAAATTACATTGACGTGGAACGATTTGGTCTTCTTGTGCCTGCGGTGTCTTCCCTCCCTTCTCCCTGTTATGTACTCCTCTCCTATCATTTATCTTGTCCCGAATTGACCTCCAAATGTACTGTAGATTCCCAAGTACATTTTATCATACAGTATATTCCTTTTGTTTTAATGTTGCTGCTGTTTGCTTTGTGTTTAGCTGTGTGCACTTACCGGTACTTTGTATTTCTTGTTTTACATTGTGTGTTTCTTCTCTCTGCAGCCTCACAGCATTTTGGACCCCAAACTGCTCGGCTTGCAGTCTGGAGGGTGAGTGGTGGCTCACTTCCTGATCTGAGCGGTTCACGAGTACATACATCTTAGCTGCTGTGCTGTTCTGTACTGAGGCCCATATGGCGGAAATGTTGCAGACATGCTGATTTTCTGGCATTCAACCCTAATTAAGGTGGTATGCTCCCTGTGTTGTGATGTACCACAGAGAGGAGATTAATACACAAGATGCATGATGCCTTCACAACATCTGTTCAGGAATTGATGCTCTTGGCTTCACATGTCTGATTGATTTCTTCTTCAGACATGTGTATAAACGATTAAGGTTCAGAGTCTATGTGAAAGATAGATGAAGCCAACTGTTGTCGTATTATGTCAAAAGGGAAAATAGCTCATAATTACAATTCACCTCCGTTACCTCAGCTCATGCCATTCATTTACAGCCATCTGTAGCATACATTGTTAATAGAGTAAAGAGGCAGCGAGAGCCAGGGACCCTAGGGTGAGGCAAGTTCCGGGGCAGGTCGTCAGACTGTGTATCTTTAGGGTCATACCACTGATGTCGCTGAGAGGGCTGACAGAAAAGCTTGAAGCTTTGTCTTTGTGGATGCATTGGGGGGTTGATGTCATGCTGAGGTCATTAGAGAGGCTTTGAGTGACAGTTGAGGTGATGCCACAGAGAGCCTCATGGGACAGGAAGCAAGACGGGTGGGAAAGCAGTGAGGGAGCCGCGGAGTGTGCACAAGAGAGTTGGAGGATGGAGAGACAGCAAGGTAACTGGTGCTGAAGTGCTGTCTGAGAAAAAAACTCATCTTGAAATTTCCATTTTTGGAGGTGTGGAGAAACGTAAACACATTTTCAGTATTCTTAAAATGTAATATACATACGTATCATAACAGGCATCACTGCAGCAATACCCAATACGCATTTCGATAACGTGGAAGAGGGAGTCTGGCAGAGAACAGCAGAGGGTGAGAGGGATTACATGGAGCTCCGGTGTTGGTGGTCGGCACCAGCGAATCAAGCGGAAGGGGGGGGAGACAGGTTATGTAGGAGGCATGATCCATGGCATTTTGCCGGCTGTGTAAATCAAGACCCCCCCCCCCCCCCCTTTCACTGCTGTAGTGTCTCCCCCAGCATGGCATTATTATGATATTAATACACTTTAAATCTGTCTGCTTCTCCAGGGCTGGCAGTATTCTTTATGGTATTGACAGCATGCCCGATTTACGCCGCAAGAGGACAGTGCCTCTTGTCCGAGACCTGGTGAGTCATCGGCCTCAACAAGGTTATGTGCGATTTATGTCAAAACTATCTGAGTGACCCCACATTACACCACACTGGTGGAATCCTGCTCTGTGTGAGTACGGACAGCTGCAGAAGACAATGATAACTTTACTCGGACAAGCCTAGGACTGATGTTAGCCGTGGTATTCTTTAAGCCGAAGTCTCTGGTTATTAAAACCCAACTCAATCTGGATTTGTGATTTAATTACAAGTTTGTTCCGTGTGTACACGATTTGGACGATTGCAAATACTTTCCTCGCTATGTAGTAAAAAAAAATAAATAAACAGCAAAAATCCCATTATCTCTAATTGTGATAGACAAAGCATGTCAATAAGAAGTTCACGGGTGATAAAAGCAACCACTTCAAACTCTGGCTATTTAGTGTAGAGCACTGCTTTGTGGGAGTGTTAATCTAACCTTAGCCGTAACTCTAAGGTTAGATTAATTAGCCTAGAGAGGGTGTTTAATACATTGCATCACAGTGCTGCTCCATCATGAGTTTTTATTGCAGCATAATGTGTCATAACATATCCCACAGAGAGGCCTGTTTCAGTGGAGTCCACTTTAGCACTGTGCCACATGGTTAGTCTTTCTGAGAGACAGCATGCTGTCGTGATGCCAACAGTATACATGTCTGTTTATAACTGTTTGTCCTTTATGTCAACACAGTGTGCGTCTGTCTTGTGTATGTTTGTTTATCATCTTCATGTATTTTAGTGCAAAAGGATGGAAGAAATGAGCAGCACTCTACAAATTAAGTTGATTTACAAAACAACCTGTGTAATACTTTAAGCATTCTACTCTTAAAGGATTTAGATTTTCTTGTGAAATAATATGATTCTGCAGCTTGATGTCATACACATAGATGCTGATGAATGTTTATATCACGGTGAAGAACATGAGTTGATGCTGTATTTGTCCATATCTCTCATGAAATTAATAACCAACAATGTCTTGGTAAGTATGGGTTGTCGTTTTTAAATTTTTTAATCTTTTTGGATTTTGCGTGTATATTTGCCATTCCTACATGGACCCATAACAGCTATGGGTGATATTTTTCAGTGAGTTGTCAGATTTCAGCCTCGCCAATGCTTGGCCATTTTTCTTCCTTTTTTTTTGTTGTTGCTCGGCAGGTTGCTCGATAAATTGCATTTAACTTGAAATGTTGACAACTCAACCCAAAAATATATCGGAGAGACTTCATTGACTTCTGATTTAACTGTGTGAGGCTTTTAAATCATGTAAAAGTGATACTGAGCAAGCCTTTTACACGTGGGATGAAGTCAGTAGTCAGCAAACGAATTGGTCCCCTTTCATGCCTCTCCTTTGTCAATGTCTCCCATTTGCTGTGCGATTGCTTCCGGGCAACAACAGCGTTTGATTGGAACGGACAGCAGGGTCCCCCCCATATCATGGCGGGATGCAAAAGCATAAACCAAAAATAAAAACGAGCGTTGTAAATGGATTCACAAAGCATTGAACGCTATATTGTAGATGAATAGATAACATCTGGACACAGGGTCTTATTATATTGCCCGTAGCAACCTCAACAGTGCTGGTGCATGTTGATAAACTTACATCAACACTCACGGTTCATGTAGCGGTCACGTTCCCGTCTACATTCTCCATGGCTTCCATGGATCTTTACCATAGCTGGGCTGTGCAGACAAGAGGGTCGTGGTAAAGACTGATCCAATATTGTCAGCTGTCCATTGTCTGCATTCTGTTACGTAACTTCCTCCAGTATGGGATACATGTTCATCGATCTCTGGTCACTCAAACTCAATGGATATTAACATAACAGCTAATTTACATGTGTGTATCTGTGTGCGTCTGTGTGTTACCTGTTTGTGTTTGTATGGGCGTGCGCTGTTTCATGTTTGAGTACGTTTGTGAATGCCTGAGCAGATGCGTGTGTTTTTTTGTTGTTGTGTTTTTTCTTTTTAAAGTGCGAGTGTGTGTGTGTGTGTGTGTGAGTCTGTGTTGTGCAGTACATCTGGCTTCACCCATACGTGAGTGTGTGTGTCTTGTGTTTCTCTGTTTGTGTCAAACTAATGTGCAGAGCAGACAGCAGAAAATATGATCAAAGCTTCATCCAACAGAGAACTGAAAATAAATGCCAAGCATGACTGCAGTTAAGTAACTTCCAGTGCATGAGTGGATAAAAAAAAAATCATGCAACGGCTGTTTGATGAATAGTTGAACCTTTCTAGAGCTCTGTGCCCTAACCAGCAGTCTTGCATGGCAGTTGAGACACCTATGCGTTCAGAATGGATAGTAAATACAATTCTTCTGCTGTTTGTGCTTTCAGCATTCATCCTCCCGCTCCTTGTCTAATTACATTTCTTTATTTCTTTCATTCTTTATTCCTGGCCTCCTGGAAAATCACAGGCTTTGGTAAGCGTACTATATATATATATATATACATACACTTTTGTGCAAGCTAAGAGCAAATGATGAATGCTTCATCTGCATCCATTACAGAAACTTAAGAGTCTTTTTTTCCATTTGATCTGTCGATTTACTGTGATTTAGACTATTTATCTCTCTTATTTATGTATCCCATATCTATTAAGGCTTTTCCTCCCTTTCACAAAATGCTATGCCCCATTCAGAAACTGTTCAACTCGATATAGAGTGCCACTGTGTGTAAACATTGAGATTCTGTATCAAACATGGGACCGAGGATTTATCCCTCATCATCATCTTTCCTTTCCTCTCCTCTTAGACCCTCACTGCTCGAAAGGCAGGCATCTCGTTCGCTCTGGTGAACCGGTCCACCCTGAATAATGAGGATCTGGTGAGTACTTACAATGACTGCATGGAACGTCATTGTCTGTTTATTGTGGAGTCTAATTGGGTAATGGAGGCTTCTGCGGGGACATGGGATGCTGGACCCGTGATCGCTCATTGTTCTTTAGGACGCTGTTTTGAGAGCAGGGAGCTCCGACAAACTGTCAAAGCTGCGCTGTTTGCTGCAGCCATGGTGCTTCAGGATCACGTTGCCAGAAACACCGGGTTCCGAAATTAGAAGAAGACCCAAATTAGGTTGATAGCATGAGTGGTTGAAGGATTTTTCTTCAGATGTACAGCATGCCGTCCTCTGTCTGTCCGCCTGCCACTGTCATATCTATAAGACATACTGCAGTTTATTAAAATCGTGTCTGCGGCCAGCTACTCGCTCTTTCTGCTGTGCTCCTTTATTATCCTCTTTATAATTTATACTATTCCTACGATTAATAATAAGAGCTGTGTATCAAGGAGCACAGAGCTATGCAGAAAAAGCAGAACGTCTCAGTCGATGGTGTGAGACACTTTTGTGTTGACCTACAAAGCTCTCTCTGCATTAATTGATTGCAATCCTTCCCTCCCAGAGGGAAGACAGCATTATAGGACGCAAACAGCAGGAGAAAGCAGTTCTTCAGCAAGACAAACAAGCAGACAATTTCACATCCACATGCCTAAGCCTACAAAATGACTCGATTTTAATGTGTTCTGCACGTCACACACAAATATTTCATCTTTTTAAACACGAGACCTGGCCCTCAATTTGATTTGTGCACACTGAGTTGTGTGTACACGTTCGTATCACTTGTCTATTTCACACACATCACTTGGTCCTCATGATTCACATGGCCCAGTTGTCCTACAGTGACATGGTCTTGATTGCGTACTAACATGGGTCTTATGAAAGGGATGACCGACTCATATCCCAGATGAGGGAGAAATGACGTGATAGATGCACTGTGTCAGTTGGTGTAGGACGGGAGCTCAGTCGTGGGCAGATTTCGGAGATTGCACCACAGTGGTAGTGTAAGGACTTGAACAGGGATAGATGTCCAATACTCTGATTCAGAGCGAACAAGGAAGAGTTAAATAATTGGTGGCCGAGGGGAGCTGAGTTCCGAGCAAAGCTGCAGATTGTGCGGTCTTGCTAAGTAGGACTAGCATATGTCAGAGTTTTATCTGCTGCATTAAGTCCAGGAGAGTGCTTTCCTGTGAGGACTGCGAAAGTACTCAGTAAACGACCATATGCTGTTTAAGAGTGGAGAGGAGTTAGGGGACGAGAGGAAGGGCGAGAAGAGGAGGGCAATAAGAAGAGGATGAGAGAGGATCAGAGCTCAGAGTGTCTTGTCATCACGACCCCCTGGCCCTTATTTGTCACTGATCAGGCAGCCATGTTGAACAATCCGCCCCAAACTCCCGGGAGAGATGTTTGAACCTATTTAGAGTGCATCCATCTGCGTCATGTTTCCCATGTATCTGCTTTTTAGAGCAGAAAGGAGCATTATGTGTGGGCCGGCTAACGGCCCGTGTGTCCGCTCAATGTTCTGTGCTTGATGTGATCCAAGCACCAGAGCCTTTTAACAGCGACTGTCAACATGAACTGAGGCTGCGCTTACCTGCTGAGACAAAGGCAGAGACTCACTCAGTTGTTCAAAGGAAGAAGGGAGCCACGATCTGACATGGGTCAAGGAGTATCTGGAAATGAGATGTGATGCGTTGCTTTAAGTCAGTTCAGATATCATCAGGCAAGTTGTTACGCGCAAACTATAACACATTGATTTAAAAAATGCGTGCGTCTGATTTCCACGCAAGTCATTTTTTACCTTGCCAGATGGAAAAGCATATTAGATTGAGTTTAAAATACTTGATGTTTGAATTGCAACATGTGTTTCTTGTTAGGGCTGAGATGGTACAGTAGTTAAAGCAAAAGGTTGGAGGTATAGAAGGCTGGAGGTGGACGGGAAGGATGGTGTTCTTGTCTGTCGTGTTGCTCTCAGGCAGAGGCTGCAGCTGTCAATCAATTCCAGTTGTGTTTTGCACAAAATCACCAGGGTCACATGAGACTCACACAAGCAGCACTCTTCCCACATCTGCTGCACAGTATGCGATGCAGCGTTAGGACTGAGAGTGAGCAGACAGAGAGAGAGGGAGGGGAATTTAAAGAGACAGATATCGACTTTTGTTGATGAAATAGATGAAAATGAATAGTAGGGGTGGGAATCACCAGAGATCCCGCGATACGATATTATCACGATACTGCGATATTCTGAGTATTGCGATAACATATGCATATATTGCGATGTATTACTTTTTTCAACTTCAAATTATGTCCCCAAAGGAAAACTGTGTCAACATGTTTGATCGAATAAGATAAAGTTTTCAGTCTGTTCATCTCACTTCAATCATTCTTATTGCAGCAGAATATGATTGTCAAGCAGACAGACTGACCAACAATGTCATAAATGTTGCATGAACCTGACAAACTGAACTGTTTGTATTATTACATAGTCCAACTGAACTAAATGCAAACGTGTGGACTCAGTAAATGAACTATAACTTGTATAAGTAGGATATAAGAGTTATATAACTCAGTGTAACTTGTGATGCGTGGACGTCGAGGGCAGAGAGACAGTTATGCGCTGCACTCTCCCCATGAGCCGGCTACTGTTGGCAGATTTAACCCCGTTGTGAGGCCAGATGTCTCTATCTTTGTTTTCACCAACTTATACCATATATATACTTTTATATAAGAAAAGATCGATACTTTGCGTCCGTGTATCGATACAATATCGCCACGCAAAATATCGCGATACTGTGCTGTATCGATTTTTTCCCCCACCCCTAATGAATAGTATACACTCATGCAATGGTCAAAGAAATGGCAAAAAGAAAGAAAAAATAGAGACTAAAAAGAAACAGGTCTCTAGATTTCCCACATTCATAGAGATTTTGGCTCACTCATCTCCTGCAGGCGGTGTCAGTATTTACAAGTTTAACAGGAGCTTGTGTGCAAGTTGTGGGTTCATCTCAGACATCCGCTTCATCTCACCGTTCTCAGATTAAAAGCAAAATCGCTCGGTCTCCCTGCTCTGTTTCATTAAAGGTCCTCTAGGACTCAGCAGCCTCTCTGTTGCATCAACGGAGGTTTGCAATGTCTGATGGCCTTGTTGTCCTGTCATCTGGTGTCATTTAATCATCCCTGCAAGTGTATGTGTGTGTGTATTTGTGTCTGTAAGTGTGTTCCAGTGCAGAGCTACTGTTCAGGTGTTAAAGCCCATTGTCAACACACAGGGGGCTGACAGCAGAGGGGGGGGGGAAGGGTTGAGGAGCGGAGCGCAGTAGAAGTGGAGAGCAAATACATCTTCTCCTCTTCCTCTGTCACTTTCTCTCTCGCTTGCTCTCTCTCTCTCTCTCAATCTGGATAATGCTCACTTTTAAAAACCTTATTTACAGCATCCATTGATTCTGCCTTCAAGAATTGGCAAGTCCCGTTTTCCAGCCCTTGTGGCTGGCAGGGCTGCTGCAGTAAAGCACTCAATTTGAGGAGGCTTCTGTTACACAGCAATCAGTCTAGACAGGCCTCGAGAAGACTTTAGTATTTGGTCTGGAGGAGCTTTATTCAGTAACCACTCAATGTGAACACAACCTGTGGGCTAAGGATGCTGTCGTCTGGGACCGGTCTACTTTCTGTTCCCAGAGTCAGAACTAAACATGGAGAAGCAGCGTTCAGTTTTTCTGCTCCTCATATCTGGAACAAAGTCCCAGAAAGCTGCAGGTCTGCTGAGACCCTCAGCTCATTGAAATCAAGATTGAAGACCTTTCTGTTTGCTGCTGCCTTTAATTGAACCACGTTCAATTAATATATTAATCAATTTCCTGCATTTCTGCATTTTACTACTGCATTTTATTTCTTGCACTGTTTTTTAATGTTTTAATGAATGTTCTTAATTTTTTTAAATCTCCTTTTCTTTTGCCTTATGTTTTGATGCTTTTAATGGTTTTATGTGAAGCACTTTGAATTACCTTGTTGTTGAAATGTGCTATACAAATAAACTTGCCTTGCCTTGCCTTACCTTGTTAATAAGCTGAATGAGATGTAAGGCTGATTTACTCTCATACAGCTGACCTCTCCGTTGGTGATAAGGTAATCAGAAAAGGATTAACAAAGCCTCCTACGTGTTATCTCTTGGAATAAAGTAATCTGTTGGATCGCTTTCTCTAACAACAAAAGTTGAAAAATGCTCCTGTAGTGATGAATGATAGCTGCTGTTTCGACAACTCACATACATATAACAAATACTACTGGGATGCAGAAGTGTATTGTAAATTTCATGCTATTAAGACTGCAGATCAATTTGAACTGAGCCGGCAAAAGCTGTCTGTTCAACTTTCTGCAATGCCATTAGTCTATATTGTGGTCCCTCAGCAGGTGCAAAAGTATTCTTCTTTTTTATTGCTGGTCTCAATATGTATTGGATGTTCCTGAAAATCTATTTAAGTAGAGTTGTTTTTATGAACTTTTGAAGTTATTACCAGTAATAAGCCATACCTCCTCTGTTTCTTGCAACCGCCTCTATTTTCCTTGTCTATCATTTATCACAATCTCTCAATGGCTTTTCTTTCTTTTCAGAAACAACATGTCTTCAAGAAGACTCTCCAGGCCTTGATCTACCCGATTTCATCCACAACACCCCACAACTTTGAGGTGTGGACGGCGACTGCGCCCACCTACTGCCATGAGTGCGAGGGGCTGCTGTGGGGCATCGCACGTCAGGGCATGCGCTGCTCAGAGTGCGGCGTTAAATGCCACGAGAAGTGCCAGGACCTGCTCAATGCAGATTGTTTACAAAGTAAGAAAGTAGATGCATCCCGTAATGCTTTGATGCACAGTTCACAAAGACTTTAAAGCCCATATAGGTGCATATAGTTTGTGTGTGAGATGGAGAGGGGGGGGGGGGGGGAGAATTTGGCAATGCATTAAAAAATAAGTTGCATTCATTCTTATTTTTTTACATGCTTCATGTTAATTTTCATGATCTGACAGTATTATCTTACTATTTACTTCCTTTTTAAAATCAGTTTACTCTCAGGTCATGGTTTGTCTGGAAATCTGTGCCCACGATGCTATAGTGTCACACTTCATCTCCCACATTTCTATAAATAGCAGCACGATTCTGTAAGTCCTACAGTATATGTGAACGCTGTTACGGGGGATTTGTGTAATACATATTACATATCCTCTTGCACTTGTTGCTACAAGTATCATGGTGAATTTAGGCTGCTCATTACAGCAGCCGATCAGCTTTTTCAATCAGGCACACCCCTGCTGTTACTGTGTAGTCACAGAGGAACAATGAATGAACCCCAAGGCAATCCTCACACACTCCAAGTGGATTAGCTACACTCAGGCCTTTATAAAACTCAATGTTTTATACCAGCATTACAATGTCTCATAGTTCAAAATGCTTTATCACATTTTCAATCTGCACTCATGAACACACTCTAGACACATAATCCTGTGATCAGATACGGGGAATGAACCGCTGTTTGTGTCTCTTTTATCGTACAGACACACATTCACATAAAGAAATACACACACACATTAACTCAACACGAAAGTGTGAATTTGTCATTGCCCCAACCTCCGAACACACTCACTCAAAGTCATAGTGGCACATATTAGACCAGTTTTTACACCAGGTTTTCTAACAATTCTTGGGTATTAAACATGCAGACTACTGAGCGGAAACACTAAACTTTGGCTTGTTTTAGGGGCAGTGGAGAAGAGCTCCAAGCACGGGGCGGAGGACAAGACCCAGAACATCATCATGGCTATGAAGGAGCGCATGAAGATAAGGGAGAAGAACACTCCTGAAGTGTTTGAGGTGATCCAGGAGATGTTCCATGTCTCCAAAGAAGACTTCACCAGCCACCTGAAGACAGCCAAGCAGGCTGTGCTGGATGGGACCTCCAAGTGGTCTGCCAAAATCAACATCACAGGTTAGCGTTGGTCCTGTAGTCTCATCAGAAAGTTCATCTTCAAACCATCTGCTACAATGTTGACGATGTATCTTAGCTTAGAAATGTCCTGAGCAACATCCTGATACTGCTGCAGGTGACCTTTGACCTTTGGTCCATGACATGTAACCCTTTGCTCAGTCCTCCGTTGCCACATCAACAAAACTGCCATTACGAGTCAGGCCCATCTGGAATGACAAACATTGTTATTAAAATGAGTATTTACTTGTCATTAACCTCAAGCTCTTGGTCATTAACCTCTGACCCTGAACCACAATCAAGCAATGCATATTTAATTGGAAATAGAAATGGAAATTGATCATGTATTTTGTGGAGAAGTAATTCGTTGATGATGCTGTGATGGTTGCTAATGCGTCACTGTTTAAACAGCTGATGATTTTTTTGGTTATCACATGGAGACTTTGAAACCAGGACACGAACGCGTAGACTCATCTGCTATCTACACAAGTACATATTTTAATAACACGTGCATTTTGAATAGGAGCTCAGTCCATGACATGCAGCTCTAATGAAAACAAGATGTAAGTTGAGCAGTGGGAGAGCTTATCAGATCGCAACAATGCTTGCCAAATGTTAAATGGTGGCACGGTAAATACAAAGCAGCTGAGAGGCAGTAATAAAGAGGCGATGGTGACTTATTATTAAGCTCACTAGCATGCTGATTTGTACGGTGTACTTTGGAAATGAACCCCCCAAAGCCCCCCAAAGCCTTGCAAGCTTTGATGCCAATCAAAATGTCATGTCCCTTACTGCAGTTTGACTGTACAGCACTTTCAGAGGGACATTTGTTTTGTGCTTGTACAGTATACATCTCTTTTGGTAGAAATTTGATAAAATAATGGTGAGTTGCATTATAGAACAGCTGTTCTCCTTTTTCTCACCTAACCTCTTGTCTTTGTTTACTCTCCCTCTTAGTAAAGGGGAGTAGATCTGAATCCCATATTTCAGTCTAATTTCTGGCACTATTTTCACACTCTGATTATATAACCTCTGTTGTCTGTCCCTGTTTCTGAGGACCATAAACCTAAAAAGAATAATCATCCTTGAGGATTACAAGGCTCTTCTTTTCATTCCACTACCTCATTTACATACATATGTACATGATTATCACTTAATCACTGGGTTTCACTTTATTCCTTGTCATAATTCTGGCAGAAAGAAGGTCAGGAAGTTAGCTTTGTAACCTCAACACCTGGACTCCAATCTATCTCTGTGGCAACTGTGCCAGGCCCAGCTCATTTATTGCTCACCTTGCATTTCTCACGGTGTCAATACACTGGAGAGACATAGAAACAGAGAAGCAGTGAGACAGATATAGAGTGAGATGGAAAGGCTAGGAATAGCAAGGAAGAGGACTCGAAGAGAGGAAGAGAAGAAGAAAGAAGAGAGAGAAAGAGAGAGAGAGCGAGAAATAGGATTGAGAGCGACATTAAGAAGACCCAGAGTTGCCTTAATCAATTTCTCACAGGCTTATTGAACTTCCAGTTTTAAAATACAGTTATTGAGTTGTTGTTTACGTCTCATTCGTTGGCTAAATACAGACTGACATTGACTCTGCAGCACTCTCACAGTGACCATGAGATATTCTGTTTCTGGCTAATGTGCACATTACAAGGTTTGGCAGTGAACGTGAACCTTGATCATATGTACGATGTTATGCTAATTAGAGCATCTCTGCTAATCACCAAATATGCTACTGTACCTGCCAATGCCCTGATCACATCATTATCAAACAAACGTGCAACAAGGAGTATGAGTATATTACATAATACTATTTTCCTACTTAAATTCTCTTTGAACAATTACTTCACTGTTTAATGAAAGCCTTGCTCAAACTCACCGCAACAGACGTTAATGTATAAAATGGAAAACATGTCTTTTCTCTGTTCAGTTGCCACTCTTCATACCACAATCCGTTTATACCTCTGGGTATGCCCTCTTTGTTACTCTACTCTTCTGAAATCAATAGACATCTTGTCCTTTTCTCAGCTTTTGTACTAATAGGCAGTCATGTAAACTTTGCAGGAACTTTCAATTCTTTGAAAGCTATACCAAAACAGACTCAGTGAAGGATTCAAATTTGATAAGCAGATTCAAAATGCTATCAAACCCCAACTCTCTTCCCAGTTTACTCTATTTCAGAGGGATGTGCAAAAAGAAGCCCCACTTGAAGGCAGGTCAAACAGCAGGCCTTACATACAGAGGAGCGGGGCAGGGATAATCTTGGGGATAATTGTGCTCATGTTTGTAAATCGGACATGTGACAGAGGTAGCTGCATTCTTACTTTTTCAACTCTGCACATCTGGTAGAGAATGTGGGATTGTCGATTTCAGAATGTGACAAAAGTTGTAGACTGCAGCCTCTGCGCTCCGACATAGAAAGGTGTGTGGGCGGGGATTTTAGATGCCGCTGGATGATTTTGTTTGTTTTGAAGCATACGTACCCCTCGATATGTTTGTCACTTTAACTACAGGAGCCATTTGATTTTCAGTACTCCTGGAGCAGGGAGGCCATGGCTCTTCAAGCCTCTATAGCCTTCCCACCAACTTCTGTCAGCATTGAGCTGAGGGATATATATGTACCCTGAATTATTTAGACTGTCACTTATGCATATTTAATGCCTCAGTGTCCTTTTTCCCTGTTATGGCGCTGTGAAATACTACTGTCTCTCCTCTGCACCTTCCTGTGTCTTTGCGTGTGTGTGTGTGTGTGAATGTGTAAGTAACATTCAAAATCTGAGCCTTAGCGCAGCATAGACACACTGTAGCCGTGGGCCGGCACACATATGATCTACCTATAGCCTGGATGTTGGAAAATATAAATCATAGATATCATTAATATGTCACATAAACACAAGAATATTAAATGTGGCTGCTGCCAATGAACCAAAGAGCTGTTTAGTTGCCTCAGCTTTTGGCAAGTGCACAAAGTTGCTGTCGGCACTAACAAGCCCTCAATTCTTGAGTTGACGCCATAGAATCAAATAAATAAAATTCAGGAAACTGATTAGTAAGCACTAAAATAAAATACAGAGGTAGATGCGTGACTGGGGCTAAGTGGAGAGCAGGGACGTCCTTCAATCAGAGGGTTGGCGGTCCTTGAGCAAGACACTTAACCCCAAAATTGCTCCCGGAGCTGTGCCTACGGTGTAGACGTGTGATAGAATCTGAATTGGATAAAAGCGTCTGCTAAATGACTGTAATGTAACGACTGGGATTTTGAGCGACTGTTGCTTTCTGTTTTTGACTTCCAAAATAATATGCCCCTGTGAATTGAGTGAAATAAGCTGTAGATCAGTATCAGTAGTAAGTGAGTTTAATTTCAGGATAAGTAACTTGAAGGTGTATGAAATCCTGAAGGTGGTCACATATGTTGCTCATGATATTTACAGCACTATTTACTCTTTTCAACCCTGTCTTGTCTCCAGTGATGAGTGCACAGGGTTTACAGGCCAAGGATAAGACTGGCTCTAGCGACCCTTACGTCACCGTCCAGGTGGGCAAGACCAAACGCAGGACGAAGACCATCTTCGGCAACCTCAACCCGGTCTGGGATGAGAAGTTCAACTTGTGAGTGCTCTCTACTAATTTGACCTGTATCCGACCAGACAATCCCCACTAAGATTAAGAAGCCTCTGTTCAAGGGAATCTTAAGGCTTTAGTAAATACGTAGACAATTCTTTTCTTTTGTTGTATTTTGTATATATACTCCTGAGATTCTCTCTGTATATAGTCATATATATATGTGTGTGTGTGTGTGTGTGGGCATGTGTACGTATGTACATGTCCTATCTCAAGGCTAAACAAGGCTCCACACCTGTAATGTGCCTCCAGCGGTGGCTCTTTCCCATTACGACCAGGGTGCAGATTAATAGAGTGATGCATTACTGAGTGCTTGTCAGAGAGCAAAGCACTGGATAAGTGGAGCAGCAGCAGCCAGTGCTTCCTCCGGAAAGGGATTAGTTCAAACACAACACTACAGATACTGTTTCTCTGGCTGTTGCACCCAAGATGTCATTAGAACAAAATGTAATCTGTCGGTTTTAATTCCAGAGCCGAAGAGTCTGACCCCATCTGAAGCTAAGTGCTTTGGCCACCTCTGTTCTATTTAGCAGAGTCATTATTGCTGCACTGATGCAAAGAAGCGGACTTTCACAAACACATATAATCCATGCTATGAATGCTATGCAGTCATTCTTGTGAAACGTTCAGCTCCTCTCTGATTATATTAGTTTGCATAGGGAGTAAGGATATATCGATTTTTTTATTTGAATCTAGGCAAGAATTGTTCTCCATATGTGTCCAAAGGATCAAAGAGGTGTCTGAACTTGTATCCGTGCATTTGACTGTCATTCTGCTCGGCCGAATACCCCAACCTGATGGGCTGTCACGGAATAAGCCGCTGCCGATGTTGTTCATGTTGTTGTGATTGTTTTGACCTGACATCATCATCTTCCAAATCACAGTGAATGTCACAACGCCACTGACCGCATCAAGGTGCGCGTGTGGGACGAGGATGATGACATTAAATCAAGGGTGAAGCAGCATTTCAAGCGCGAGTCAGACGATTTCCTGGGACAGACCATCATCGAGGTTCGCACTCTGAGTGGAGAGATGGACGTTTGGTACAATCTAGGTATGTTGCCCATTTGATCTCGCAGCAGTTGAGGGATTGATACCAAAACAACTGAACTCTTTTTTTTGTAGCCAACCCTCTTAAATGTCTAATGTTGTCTGAACGCAGCCACACAAGAGCTTTGTCTTAGACTGGCAAAAGTATGATTAAAAAAAAAAAAAGAAGTTGCATTCACAATTTCTCAAAGGCAACGATGATGTCTTCAATTTGCTGGTTTTGTGTGATTAATTATCATTGACTAATTATTACAGCCCTACTTGGCAGTTTCCAAATTTTGCTTTTCACATCAGGGTTGATACCAAGAAAGGTGCCCTAGTTACCATTGTTATGATTGCATCACATTTCACAAGGTTTCTGTTCATTTAAACTCTTTATACCTTTCTCTACACACTCTCGTTGTAATGTAGCCATTAAACAGGACGATACAATGTGGTCCAATTGAGGTCACCATTACTATCCATGTACCAAGAAGCCACAGAGACCTTTGGTTTAGTTTTGGTGCTGCTGCTGTTGATGCAGAGCCTTCCATTGTTTCCACTCTCAAATATCACCAGTATCTCCATGTGACATGAGGTTGAATGCAACATAATGCGAGCTCCCACTTCTGTTCAAGTATTATGACTGGCTGGTGCTGTCTTTGTTTGCCTCTCTAGCTAAAAGGATGCACTTTGTGGTAATTTTGACCCCTGACCGCTGCTGCTGCTCTCTGCCTTTTTAAATGTCCACAATACATGTTTAAACAGCCCTTTGCTGTTGTGGGTGTCCACCCTTCCAGCTGATCTCCTCTCTAAGCCTCTTCAGCTCCTCTTCAATCTGGGCTGCTGCGTTTACAACGCTAGTCTCTGTCGCTTTGCCACTTTATTATTTTTTTAATCGTCTGTCTCTAGACCAACTGACATTTCCCTCATTTAATACGGTAGAGATGACTTGTATATGAAAGCACAGAGGGGAGGCATTTATAGTCTGTCACGAAGCCCAGCAGCTGTGGAGTCATCAGCTCTCAGACCTGTCAGGAACGTGTAAGCCTGCATCTTTGTGGCTGTGTGTTTGGGGCTGTATATGAGCATGCCTAGAGACGTGCTCATATACTGCATGATAGCCAGTGATATTGCAAATGCAAGTGTTTTCCCATACATTAAAATTGCATGGCTGCGAGCAAAGACATGATGTCATTTGTGTTTTATGTTGTGCGCTTTCTATCGAGGTGGACAACAATGTTGTTTATTGAATTGCACTGACTGCAAGAGCTGAACTGAATGGAATAAAAACTTTAAGAAAATATTATTTGAATAGGTCTTTCACTTGCTCCAGCTATTATAAGGTAAAATGTAATGCCAAACTTGTGACACACAATTTATAAACCTGTACAGAGACAGAACAAGGGACTGGCAGTCCAAGCTTTCTGGTGCTTAGTGTTGTGCTATATCATCCAGGATACAGATAACAAGATGCTGCTGTATGTCTCTGAATAGAGATTGTGGAGTTTAAAAAGTGAGCAAAAACTTTGATATGATAGTTTCTGTGGATTCAGGTCGTCACAGTTTGCCTAACCTCCCTAAAATTCTGCTTGTAATTGGTGTAGTTACTCTTCAGTTATGTTCCCCGTATGGCTAACTCAGCTTGGTTGTGTATTACAGATAAAAGGACTGACAAGTCTGCGGTATCTGGTGCCATCAGACTCAAGATCAGCGTGGAAATGAAAGGGGAGGAGAATGTGGTTCCTCCTCATGGCCAATACACCTGTTTACATGAGGTAACCATCATCATGCGATTCAGCATCAGGCAAAATGAGTTCTCACTCAACTCCAATCATTGTCTTTGGGAAGCTAAGCATTAAGTCTGCGAAGGCAGCTACTAAAGAAAACAAACTATTTGTTTGTGATTAGATCGGAAAGCAAACTAACAGGATTTTCCAACAATCAATAGTTAGAGCATTGTAAAAACAAAAAGATGTCACCAGCAGTGATAAGGTTCTTTATTTGCTGTTACTTGTTGTGACTCTGTGCTCCATCACCGTAACCTCTTCCGTCTTATCTCTCGTGCCGCTCGCAGAACCTGTTCCACTGCCTGACCGAGGTGAAGAACAGCGGGGTGGTGAAGATCCCGCAGGTGAAAGGGGACGAGGCGTGGAAGGTCTACTTTGACGACGTGTCTCAGGAGATCGTGGATGAGTTTGCCATGCGATACGGAGTGGAGTCCATCTATCAGGCCATGACGTGAGTACCACCCTGATCTATGGCCTTTTACCTCACCAAGCTGTCATTGTCCCATCCGGCAGAGTGGAGGCGAGAAGGATATGAGAAGAAGGAGAGCAGAAGGAGACGAGAAGTAGCAAAGATGTCTCCTCAGCAGAATCAGAGCTTTGGAGGACAATCGAGCGCCGAAGTTTAATTGATTCATTTCTGGTCCCTTGGAAAAACTCCCAGCCTGCCCAGGTCACATTGATCACGGACACACATAAACAGTCTCGTTTCCCTCTCTCTGTCTGTGACCCTGTCCTCCACCTGAAACATTAAAAATCACTGAATATTGATCAAGCCAAAATTCAAGCCATGTTACATTGTATAGTGTTGCCACAATGTAACGGTTGCCACTTTGGAAGTCTGCGTCATGCATCTATCTACATGTACAGTGTCTAGCTTCCAGTGCACTAGTTGCCGAGTCAAAAGTGCATTCAAAAAGGCAAAGAGAGCTTTCTCACTTTTATCATAAACACTTGAGACCAACCATTCATCTGGTTCTCCCTTTTGTTATATATGCAACCTCTGATTCCAATTCTAACTTGCAATTAACTACCAAAAGTCTCCTTCTATTCCCACTAATAATTAACAGTGAATCAGTTTTTATATAGATGTGTTATATAAATCATGCTTTATAATTTAACTAATTTAGGTACAAGAAATATTATGTATTTCGTATATTTTTAGTGCAGCTAAAGTATGAAAACATTGTTGGTCGAAGCCCTGCCCACTTTTGGTAGAAATCCAAAAACAGATATTTTAGTAAACAGATATAGCAGTTTTGGATTTTACCTTCCATCCCTTGTTCATTGTTTGCTTTAATACGTTTTAATTATTAGTGAGTCTGAGTCAGTCTAAAAGTGTCAATTTGAATCACCAAACTGCACCTTTTAGGTTCTGCTTGCCCTTCAGAATAGGCTTGTTGGGCAGACCCAGAAGCAGACCATGTAATTTGCTGCTGCCTTCGTAAATCAGGCTCTAATTACACACAGATTGTGTTGGCAAATTGAATGAAAGTCACCGCTCACATTTGACTTTCATGTCCAGAGATCTGGCTGGATGCTGCAGTTAGATGAAGAATCACTGATGAATCGTGTCGCTTTTAATGGTCTTGATATTATTAGCTAATATATATGTTTACAAATGACAACATAAAATACTCTCGCTATTTTTTTAATTATCTGCATTAAAGTGAGACCATAGGTTCCTTCAGAAGGTTTTTGGATGACTAGTTACCGTTATCCTGACTTTATCCTGTTTCTGATTTTTTTCCAAAAAACCCCAGGCATGTATGATCCCCCAGCCCCTCCTCTCCCACTTTTCTGATCGCAGTGATTATTATGACTCAACCTCATATGTCCCACAGCAGATGCTATCTTGATCTTCCTAATGGCCCTGCAAAGCTTGATTTAGCTGTTTCTAGATCTGTTCTTTTGCCCCGTCGCCATTGTGTCGACAAAAGTGAGGAGTGGAACTGCTCCAATAACGACACGTATTAAGCGTTATATATAAGGGTTGGCACAATTGATTGTTTTGCTGTTGTAAACTGTGCCAGGTGACAGACGGTTGTGTCAGTGTGACGGGGTATTACAGCATATGAGGGATTGCAGGGTTATCTAAGTGCAGACAAGTGAGGCTGTAAGTTGCCTTATTACCAGCGTTCTCAGGTTGAGGTAATGCTTCAGGCTTGAAACTTGTTTAAGCTTGGCGTTTCTCATCGAAGCGCTTATTATGCTTCATCAAGAATTTATGAAAGGCCCTACCTTTCCGTTTTTTTCATCATAGATCCTTGACTCCCAGCCACTCCTGACATGATGGCTACATAAATCACAGTAGCTGCAAAGACACAACTATCCCTCCTGTGCCCCACACAACAACTCCCAACGTATCACTCACTCATGTTCGTTTTTCTTCATCTCACTCTATCACCACTCCACTCCCTACCACCTTCACATCCCACCATCCTGTTTCTCATTATCCTCTTTTTCTCATTTCTCCCAGCCCTCTGAAATCGTAAAATGGGATTTGAGCGTGTGCGTAGTGCGACTATTCTGCTGGTAAAAACCAAGGGAGGGTAACACGAGGAGAAGCACCGTCTTCCTCTTGAAAATTGGCTCAGGAGATCGAGCTCTAAAAGCACCATGGGAATTCAGCGGATGCCATCATCACTCTCTTTGCATCACTCTCTTTGCTCGCCTAACCCCAAGTGCTCCTGGGTAATTTGGAGGCTGAAAGCATAGTAATTAAATAGGCCTCCCGATGAGAACATGTTTGTGTTTCTATTTGTGAGCGTGCGAGCGTATGTGTGTGTGTGTGTGTGCTTGGGCTGCACTCAGGAGGGGGAGTAAATCTGTAATCATTACTCCCCATAACGCGGTGCCTTTTCCAACACTTTGGCTGTATGAAGCAATGACTCACTGTGCAGGGTGTTCTCACTTTCACCTTTCATTTTTGATGTATAAAACGATTTATAAAAAACACATGTTGATGACACAAATTTCTCTTAGGATTAATATATATATATAAAGTAAATGCTTAGTTATATTATCCAAAAACTAATTTCAGTCTGCAGTATCTGAAAGTGAAGGTGTGAATAATATCGCTATTCTTCTATTAACAAATGCTATATTTACAAAGCTCAGCTGGCTTCAAGCTCTCGGGCAAAGCATCCAATGCACCCATGTGTTTGGTTGCTGTGGGTCTCGCCAGAGGCTGGCAAAAAGAGCCCCAGTATACATTTGTGTCAGCTGCATCAAAGTAAACATACAGATTATTGCACACTCACATTGTTGCACACAATATTCTATCTGCTGTATGAATGGGTTTCGAGATGGCAGCCAGTCTTTATGTTGACTGTAGATACCAGTGATTTATATTGTGGGAGGTATTCCGCACGGCTTGTGAAGCAGCAGTGTGAGGTGTTAAAAGGAGCGTATGCTTTTCACTCAGGCAGGGATCCACAAATCTGAAGTGGCAATATATGAGCCTGTCTCATTGTGTAAAGTTTAAAGTTCAGGAAGTTAAAAGAGCTCTGGAGACAAGAGAAAAGGAAACAAGATGTATCTAAACAGAAGACGCTAAGTTTGCAAATCTAAGATGCGCCTGCTTCAGTGCCTCCCCTGGGAAAGATCCCTTGTGTTATTTCAGCACACTGCATAGGATTGAGATTTAGTTTATGCTCTGTTGACACGTGTGGATTCACCTCAGTGGAAAACACTTACCTCGGCAAGTGTGCAACTAAACAAACAAGTTAAACGCAGTAAGATTTACATTTCTCTCTTCTCTTCCCCTTGGAAGGGATTATATCACAGCCCCCATCGGATCCCTTGATCAAACTGACTTGCTCCACCTATTACTTTGCAGCCTCATGTCCTTAATAGTGTAGGTTATACAGCTGTGATTTATGACATCATTGGCAGTAGATAGTCGCTGGAGACACGATTACAGTACATGAACGGAGCAGTGAACTACTTGTCCATTAACTCTTCCGTCAGAAGTAATTGTTTGGAACATTCAAAATGTCTTCTCTCTTCAGCAGTCAGTCAGTGCAGATAATGGAGAAATACTGTACTTCAGTAAGTCTGCTCACTTTCTGCTTATCTTGGTAACTGTAAAACAATGGACAGAAGCACGGTTTCGGATGGTTTTTTGAGCTCTATATTTTGAATGCTTCTTGATTCTGAACTATGTTCTGTTTCAGTGCTGTGTAACTGTGTTGATTATGAGGAATGCTGAAGAGCAAGTCTTTAAAACGTTCTCTGTCTGGAATTGTGTCATTGATGTGGTATCTGTCACTGTCCCCTATTTTTTCACAAGATTGTCTGTTGATCTTTGGTGGAGAAATGATCCGACATTGTCCAAAAATGGCTACAGCAGTGCCCCTTGTGCTACGTGCAATAATAGCTGTCTCTTCTCCTCTGTAGGCACTTCTCCTGTCTGTCCGCCAAATACATGTGTCCCGGTGTGCCAGCAGTGATGAGCAACCTGCTTGCTAATATCAATTCCTACTTCGCCCACACAACCACCACCACCACAACCACTGCCTCCGCTTCTGACCGATTTGCTGCTTCTAACTTTGGGGTAAGCGCACCTATTATTGTCTTGCAGTCTAACATCCGCAGACATCCAGTTAGACTTAAGGAACATCTATTGCTGTCTTAGAGTCTGATATTAAAGCCTTTTTGTCATCAATCTCATTAAGAGTTATTTGTTTAAAACAAGTTGTGCATTTGAACTCAACCAGATCTCAGAGGTTGCCAGAGCTTTCCGATTGAACTTTTAATAATCTAATGTTGTACATTGTCAAATGATATTTCCAGGCAGTAAGCCGAGTCTGGCAATATTGCTAAACCCCTACATGTTGTTCCAGGAAGTAAAAATGAGTCACTGCAGGCATAGCAATGCTACAGACCACGCAGTTCTATACATTTTTAGACACATCGCCTTGTGTGTGGGGACACTTTGAACTGAATTATGGAATTTTTCATCCTGACAGAGGGAAAAATTTGTCAAATTACTGGACCAGCTGCATAACTCACTAAGGATTGACCTTTCTAAATATCGGGTATGTATGAACTTTTGCGTCTGGTGTGTTTGTTTTCTGTGACTTTTGTCAATTCAAAATAATGATCATTTTTACAGTATGATGTTAAAATTCACCATAAGTCTATATTAATAGTATTTAGATATAGACAGGAGGAGCACGAACAATTCTCCTGCTTTTGGGAAAATGCAGGTTGCCATTTAGTACAGCCTGTTTATCATTTGCATCATTTTAAAATGTACTCTACTGTAAACAGAAGTGTTACCATCTAAGGTACCGGCAATTCGGTTGATTTGATCGGTTTCAGGGTTGATTGAACTGTATACAGTACAGTAGATTTGAAAAAGCAGAAATTGCAGATAGATACATATATACCCAGACAGATATCATGTCATACATTGTTGTTTGAAAAAAAAAAAACCTCATATGAATCAAATTGAATTAATATAATGATGAATGACTCTGCAGTGTGTTTGCAGTTTTCAGCAGAAAGAAGCCAGGCACTTAAATATCAATAATCAGCCTACAGTGTCTCGTGGTTCATCAGCATCTCAGGACATAGTGTTCCCCATGGTCCACTAAATAGACTGTGTCGTGAGTGTCCAGCACTCTGTCTGCCATGGTGGTTCATGGATTTAGGATATTGGACGTCGGATATCCATACACCCATAAACTGGACTATGTGCTTCCACATTTCTATGCCGGCTATAGCATCTGGAGATTGATTTGGTGTTGGCTATTACTAATATATACAACAAAGATCACGTTTGAAAATAATTAGTCACAGCTTCTTTCCACCCTGTGGACTATATTAATGAGACAATCATGTTTGTTCAGTTTTTATCAATGGCCTCATTTAGAAAAAAAGACAAATGACCTAATATACCTACAGCTACCTGTATAAGCTAATGCAGCTTTGTGGGAGAGAAAGGGGCGACATGCAGCATACACGCTGCTGAGGAATCTCTACCAGGTGATCAACCAGGTGATCAACCAGGTCAAAGCGGTACAGTCATCTTTAAAGTCTCCGTGGCAGTGCTGAACTGGTGAAATTACAGTACATAAATGCTGGTCATAAAATGTCTATGTAAATGGGTGTAGTGATTTTCATCCCCTACTGAGTCAGTCTCACTTGAAGAACATTTTGTTGCATGACGATCATTCTTCATGGTCATTTGTTTGGTGATTGTCACTGAATGTTGGGCAGCAGGAACCTGTCTGGTAGCTGCATTGCTAACTTTTTCTGTATCGAGAATTTTCTGCTTGGCTTGTTTCAGCCATCTTTGATTGTAAATTATTGAAGGTCACCATTTGATGCTTCAGTCGGCTACATGTGTCCACGAAGCTCTGCTATATGTCTCAGTCTTGCATGACATGTCCTGTTTTCTGCTCCGCGCTACATTGTTTCTGCATATTTGTGTTTTATTTACACATTGTTGATTATACAATGACATACATATAGTAACTACAATTAAACATAACTAAAAAAGCTTATCACATTTAAAAAAAGTATAGAATTAAGTTAATTGAGAATGAACAAAAAAAGACGATGTCGTTTTTGTACAACCATCACCCTTGCACATTTTATTAAATGACCCACTGATGAATAGCGATTTCATTCTTCAACATTCTTACCCCTCCCTAACCCAAAATAAATGACAAAGAAGCGCCAATTAAACATATACCTTAGAATAAACAACCCCCAACAATTGTAAAATGAACAAACTGGAATCTTGCAATCAGAAATGTGACACAAAACGCAATGTGACGTTATAAGTGTGTTATTGCTCTTATTCCCCTGTTCTTTACCACGGCTCTCTGTGTGAAGCCACATGTGACTGCAGAGACACACCCTGACAGCATATAGATAGATCCTCACAGAAACAAGAGAGGATGAGAGAAGGACAGCAAGTAGATGGCATGAAAGAGAGAGGACTTGAGTTAGACAGAGAATGGACTGGCAAACAGCGAGTGCGGGATAAAGAGGATTTGAAAAAGAAAACGTTCAGCAGAGAGGGAGTTGGACGAGATGGGATTTGGACAAAGAGGGAGAGAGTTGGAGGGAAAGAGAGATTGATTTGGAAAGGGAGAGGAGAAACAGACAAGGAATGAAAGGAGGCATGGCGGTTGGGCACCGGAGGGTTAAGTGAAGGAGAGACGACCTCTTTTATTTTCAGATGGCCTGGCTGTCTGGCGATGAGAGCAGTCACAGAATATCACATTGGCTTCACCTGCCAGTGCTGCCCTGCTGCTCTCTTGTCAAGCCTGCCACAGACCAGTGGTTCATGCACACACAGTTCATACTCTCTCTTTCACTCTGTGAAGCCGTCCCACAGAGCCGGCCTGCCACTATTGGACAGTAACACGATTCAGATCCTGCTACTTCGTCCGTTCACCGTATGGATTTCACTATGATGACATTCTGAGGGAGATTGAGTTTGCGTTTGTAAAACAGGGGGCTTGAATCAGCAGAGAGGGAGCCGGGTTGCACCTGCCACTTTACATTTTGCTACATATATGCGTGTATTCCTTGTACAACTTTATTCCAACAGCCCTGATACAAGTGACACCTTGCATAGTTTGTCCCAGCTGGGATTTATATGTTTCTCTGGTTCCGACATAATATCTCAGTATTCAGAGCACACTACGGGGGGGATGTGGGTTGTTGGCTTAGTTTGGACAGTTTAATACAGAGTGACGTTTGTTCAGTAAGCTCCCAAGGGATATTATCTTAAAGTGTAACTCTGTGCAGCATTACTGTGGGCCTTTAGAGAAAAGGTTACTGAATATAAGCACCTGCTTTGTTGCTTCCTATGATGCAGTAGCTCCTGCTGCCTCCTCCAGTAAAACAAAAAGAAAATAGTTACGGTACCTGTAGCTCACAGCAAGATTGTGTTATATTCAGCAACATTGAGCTGTTACTGAAGCTGCTGAAGCATCACATAAAAAAATATACTACTGGGATAATATATACAAGGTTGCTCCATTGCAAGATGTACTTATACATAGTCTGCTATTGAAGCAACCAACAAGCTAATATAGCCCTTGACAATCATTGCATGTATACTATACACGCATATATGGTTTAGAAGAGTTATTTTCTGTGTAACATGAGGTTGCTCTATAAAAGGCAAAAATATAAGTCTGTCTTACTTCTTTGCGTTACTTAGCATTATGGGCAGTTGTTGCCGATGCTGGAATAGTAACTTTTCCTGACATTGAACGAGGCTTTCACCAAAGGGATGTGCACTCATATCTGCATTTGTAGGACAGCCAATAGGAACGCCCTCTCTCTGAAATGACCTGGGTTTGGCCAAAGTCTCCTGTCACGGGCTAGGTTTCCTAAAGAAAACCTTTTCTAAAGAAAACCTCACTCTAGGAGGTGCAGAAGTCTCGTTGTCTCTCGGGCCACTTGAATTACAAAATGCTGAAAGGTTATTATGGAATTTGTGCCCAATGATGCCAAAAATATCGTGCTTACCCCAGCTTTAAGTCATCTATTTATACTTTTTAACTGCAACAGACACTCATCCACACACAGACACATACTCTGTGGCATATGCCTCTGCTCAAGATGGTCAGAGTGCAGGGTGAACAGTGCAGTGTCCCCGTGGCAGTTTGAGGTCCAGCACCCATCAGAGCATGACGGCTTTTGATCTCTTTTTCCACATAATTACCTTCACTTGCTCCACTTGTTGCCCGGTATCTGACAAGCAACCTTTTTAACCATTAGTCTGGTCTTGTAAAAATATTAAATGTTAAATCACAGGGATATTCATACATGGTAATTATGAAGTGTGTAGTGTGTATATATATATATTATATATATATATATATATATATATATTGTTGATGATAAGCAGTCACTGCTTAAGTTTTGCACTGGCCCAACATACTATTCAATGCACACTAGAACGCACACAAAGAACTAAAAGCTCATCAGCATCACTCACTCCTCGTCCCATCGTGTAATGAACTTTCTGTCATTTTTGGAAGGCAGAGCTGATGTTGTCGACACTTTTGGCTCAGAGATGGATGCTTTGCTTTCTTAGTATGCTTGCTTGCTTCTCGGCAATAAGACTGATTCTTTTTCCTTTGTTCTTTTTGCTGATGAAGTCGGAGTTTCTCATTTCTGGTCTTTGTGTGTTCAGACAGAGCATTTGTTAAAGTCAGGCAAAGTTATTTACACCGCTGTCTCTGCTTTTAGAAACACTGAACATTGAGAGCGGGTTTTCTGCAGAGAAAGAGCTGTGATTGTTATTTAGATAAATCCTATTAACTTGTTCCTTGCTTCACACAGATATAGTAATGAATGCATTGTTTTGTGTACCCTTGCTATCTGCAATCAAAACAGGACATCGAATGCCAAATTAGATTGGTAGCTGTGATCATAACATTTAGCATGTAGAGATTTGGTTTTTGTGAAGAACCCACCTACCTCCTTTGCAGCAAACATAATGAGTGTCAACAAGCACTTGATTCTCCGGGACTTCAATCACCATAATTGCACAGCTAGATTCCCTTCCTCTGTCAGAATCCACTAATGAACTGATTCAAAATGCTCCCCTTTTTGCTTCATTTAAATGTAAAAATATGATGTTAAATATGATTTTGTGTGCAATTTGAATCATCATTTCATTTAAAAACCAGTAGACTCAATGGATCAGACGTCCACTATCACTGAAAGGCAGACTGACAGTCGTGAAAATTGCATTTTTCGTCTGTGCAATTTCAGCTTGTTCGTAGGTGATCTTCCTCTCCTAGATAAAGGTGTTAATGCCTCTTTTGGAAAAGCAAGAAAGCACATGTTGGTTTGATCGTACTTGAGGAGCGTTGGTCTTCATGAATTACCATCGATTTATTTTTCGAAATGACTTTTTAGCAGCGAAGCGCACTCTCAATTGGCTTCATCCTATAAAAGTTGCAACCAAAGCAAACAGATAAAACACATTTTGAGCTGTGGTCCTATCTGTTCCAGCAACAGTGGTTTCAGGAGGTGTACTAATGGCGATATTCAAGGTTGCATCGAAAGCTACAGAGTCCATGTATCAAAGGGACTGATGGTCTCACTTTTATCTGAAGGTTACATGTATGTGATGATATTGTGAAAGAAAGTTATATGTCAGCAGAGAGAGAGAAAGGGGAGCGACTGATAGCACTCATGGGCTCCATTCTGTGAATGAGACTTGTGCAGCAGAAGCAGGGATATCATTTTCTTTGATTGTAATTGAAGGATTTACATTAAAAGGAGTCTGCTGAGACAGGACACGCAATCTTCTTAAATAACATTTTAAAATTCAAACTGAGGAACAAATGATGAAATATCTTGTACAAAAGGAAGTGATGCAAACTGCATTTAGTGGAGTGAAAAAAAAGCCTGCTCCCAACAGATTTTCTGTTCTTTTTTTCCCCCCTTCAGAAGCCAAATATAACTGGTCCACATTTGCTTGTGCGGAATGTTTGTCAAGCTTCTTTTCCTGGAGGCTTTTCATCCTTAGTGGGGACTACACTTTCGCCCCTAAATTTGACTCCTCCTATTAATCACGGGTCTTGAGAAATGTACTTTAAATGGACAGCTGACTGTCTGTAAGGCATTAACAGGCCATCCACATTTTTCCTTCCCTACTGTTATATTTGAGACCACTGTCCGGGTTGTGTTCGATTGTGTTTTCTGTTTTTGCTTCTTCTTCTAAAAGCGGTCACCTTGAATCATTTATCAACCCAATAGAAACCTCTTTGCTGCTCGAAAATATGTCGGGCGGGTTTTGCTTTCCGCTGATCGGCCTTGATCTCAGATAGACCTCTCCTGTGCTTGTGCTGTCAGACCTACAGGCTGCTGTGAGGATTTGGCTGTATTTCCTGAATCTGCATTCATTGACAAGGTAGAGGAGAGATAGAAAACAAGCAAAATTGTATTCGAGCACTGACAATTTAGGAGAAGTAGTATAATGTATGGGTCAGTGATGCCTCTCCTCACTGCTGCCAGGGCTTTATATGCTCCCCGTCACGGTTCTCTGCACTGCCTGATGACTTCATGGCCCCGAAATAGAGGTTTTCATCAGCAGAGAACTCCCTTGTCCACTAAACGATTAGACAGGCATTCATTTCCGTATGATTGCTGGTCATTGTTCTGTAATCAATTTCAATGTTTCGGGCTAAGCAATGCGATGTGGTGGGTGGGGGTGTGTGACGTTAAAAGACTGTTTTCAACAAGATGTCTCCTCATGTTATTGTCCCCTCTCTCTTTCTTACTCCAGGATAATTTCCCTGCAGGAAACCCAGAGCGTCTGCAAGATCTCAAGTCCACTGTTGATCTGCTGACCAGCATCACCTTCTTCAGGATGAAGGTAGCGTGTGTGTATGCGCGTGTGAGAGTATTGGCACTCGAATGAAAAGGAATTGAACATAAGCATTGTAATAAATAATGATAGAGCACAACGCTATCCTTTGCGGGTCCCATCTATAACCCTTTATCACAGCAGTGCATCGACTGAGTGACTGAGACTCCTTCAATACTGGCCATGCCTGTGAAATCTCACAACATTCAATTAAAAACATCAACCCACATTGATTTCAGGCACGTTTCGTTTAGGTTCAAATCGATTCAAGCTCATAACTCCTGAAAAGCTGTCCCTCTCAACACCACTGGCCATTCAAATCCAACTAACTTATGGCTGAACCATTTTCTTGACTGCAGGCTGATGCAATGGGGTCATGTTTGTGTAACGTGTGTTGACCTGCATACTGCAGTTAGCCTCCCCCAACAGTACGTCTTGACCGGCTCCGCTACATGAAGGGCATCGGCTCCGTTCAGCTCTTTTTTGCGTGAGTGGGGGTGTAGCGCTGCTGCACTGACGCAAAGCTAATATGGCAGCTGTGAGCAAAGGAATGAAATCTGTCACTTTAAGTTACCAATGCTTTCACTCTGTCCCATGCTGCACTGCACTGTGTATACGCACAGGAGCTACGGTGTTACTGTACGATATACTGCACATTTACAGTCTGGCCACATGTCAATTATGATACATAATGGATGTAAGAAGGCTGAACCCTTTTCCACAAGCAAGTGATATCGTGGGATTAATACTTCAAGTACTTGTAATATGATAGCATTAAGCTGTCACGTCACTGATGGATGGTCCTCTACATAGAAATCAATTTAAGACACAGCAACTGTCATTGATTTGGGTGGCTGACATCGTATATATAGTTATTGGATGATTTTTTTACAGTATAAATTGCTATGAGACTCAGGACAACACCAAACATTGTAATCATGTGCGTGTATTTGTGTGCGTGCGCAGGTACAAGAGCTCCAGAGTCCACCAAGAGCCAGTATGGTGGTGAAGGACTGCGTGAAGGCGTGTCTGGACTCCACATACAAATACATTTTTGATAACTGTCATGAACTGTACAACCAACTCCTTGACCAGGTAAACCGTCTCCAGATCCTTTTGACTATCACCACTAATCAACCTTCACAGCTTATTAAAGGCAGACCTCTACTGTCTACTTGCTTCTCAGCAAATTCATAGACCATGCAAAATGTGAATACGTGCCACATTTTGAGATCTCTGTATTCCTCACATTAGCATCTGGCAGATGTAGTGACACACACACACACGAAACAATGTGTCATTTCAACGCTTGTCGAGTTCTCACTTGGATTTAGTTATCATGGGTTTTGAAACACTCGAGTCGAGTGAAATCAACAACAAAGACATTTGTGTTAAAAAGATGAAAAAGAGCGTAAGGTCAGTTATGGCGTGTGGATAGTGTTAAGAGTCTCATCGAAATAAGGCCTGCTGCATGGCTCTCGCGCCAGACCAGCTCCGTGCCTCTCAGCTTCGGAATCATCGCCTTCTTTGGAATCATCGCCTTCTTTGGCTGCGCCGGCTGCTTGTTGATAATTGGCTCGTTGGTCAGCTCAACCCTTGACGCAATTACTTCCTTCTCCTCCGCCTACTTTCTAATCACACCAGTAATCAGATAGTCATTGTATTTCCTTAGAGAAGAACAGGGAGGTAAACTCTGCTGCTGTTTCTTGCCTTGTAGATTGGTATATTGTTTTATTTGGCCAAAGTCCTGTCCCAGTGCCTGTCACTCATCTTGAGATACTTTTCACCTTAAAAAACATTGTCTCGTCTGTGGCTGAAGCAACCTTTGTGCATAGTGCTGCAAATGTTGAAAAGCTGAATATCAATGCAAACTGTAATTGGAAAGATGTTGCATTTCTTCACCCCTGTTTCAGTATTGGATGTGTCTGCCATCTGTTCAGCTTTAGTGTTCTTTCATTATGGTTGTTGTTGTTACGTCTTCTCTGGGTTGAAAGCCATAATCCAGGACTTAAAATATTCTAAAAATTATATTTCTAAATAAGAGGATATATTTTTGAATGGATATTACACACAGGATACTGGCAAAGACGATCAAAATGTAGGCACATTTGTTTAATGTTGCTGCATGTTAACTGGATTTTATGAGTAAACACAGTTGGAGCAAGAGCTGCTAAACTTAAATGAAAGCAGCTGACAATATACCTGCTCTGCTGATTTATGTAATTACACAATCTACACATCTACAAACTCAACATCTGGTACTGAGCCAGGCAGAACCAGATAACTCACCCTGAATGGAGTCTTTATGAGCGTACTACATGCATCACTGCAAAAGGTGAGCTGTGAGCTAAATGATGTAGCTTACCTAAATTCATGTAGAATACCTGGAAAAAATTGCATTTAATTGCTGGTAGTCCTTTAAAAGTCATTATAATAACATCAAATAGAGTTACTACTTTGGGGCCACTCCAATTCATTTGTCAGTAACTCGAGGTACACACACACATTTCTTCAATTTCCTACCAGCTTCTGGCACTCACGTCATGCTTTCATCACGTATCCGGGAATATGTAAATTCAATTCAACATGGCTGAAAACCAATAGGCTATATGTCATGACTGACATTAACCAGACAATAAAAATGTTCACCGTGTCTGTTGCGAACTCTGCGTGAAGGCGCTCAACCTTCTCAGAAACAGAGAGTCTGCGGTGAAGAGTCATATAAAAGCAGCCAAGCCTCAGGCAGCACTTACCTGATTCAAATCACTATCTCATCTGTTTAAGGCACTTTTGGCTCTCAAGAGTCACAATGGATAATGTTGTGCTTTATGAACACAAAAAAACAAGTGTCAATGTGAACGATGTCAATAAACCGGGGTGAAAGTATGCTGCCGTACTGCCTCCTCGTGTAAGGACTAGCATGCCACGAGCAGCTGAAGGCATGTCCTCATTTTAAAAGCTCATAGACTTGTTTTTATTTTCAGGAAACACAGCATCATCCAGTCATCGGTTATAGTTTGCTTCTCCAAACACATGGGGATTTTCATGGGCGAGTTTACTTGCTTTGGCCTCGCCTGAGTCAATAATCGGGCAACAGGCAGCTCCACCGAATTATTTTTCCGGTTTACTTCCCAAGGAGAATGGCCTCCCCACCTCAGAAGATAACGTCTGCAATCCGCTCAACAGTTGAATAATAAGCTTTCTTTGTTCAAACAGCCTGAGGGGTTGTAAGCAATTACCAAACCAGAGAGATATACACTTTCCCTAATTACATCTTGGTCCACCACAGTTTCACAATCGACAGCCTCTCTGTCATTGTTTCCTCCACGGCAGAAGAAATAGACATCAACTTACCGGTACATTCCAGAGCACATCTCACTGTGACTCTAGATCATTATGTTCACATACACTAGGTAGCCTGTGACTCAGCGGATGGAACACATTTCAGACCCTAATTCTCCAGGAGCTAACAGTGGCTGAGTGCTGCGACACAAGAGCTGACACGGTGGCCAGGCAGGCAGTGAAATGTCCAAGCTCCAACGAGGCATCTTGCACGACAAACAACAAAGCTTTCTGCCTCTGCTTAGGCGTAACATGACTGGGAGGAGGAAGGACAGGGAGAATCTGGCTCCACCGTTTCTTTAATCCTGGCAGGAAAAGTACGAATTTGAAAAGCAAGACGAAGGGTAAATGGAAAGAGGGCAAAGGGAAAAAAGGACCATATTTTCTTTCTGGCTCATCCACTGGGAATGAATGTGGATGGGCAAAATATGGTGCACAGACCAGAAATGCCTTGTAGCGTGCACATACATCTATGATAAATGAACACGTATATGCACGCATTCTTATGTGTTATGCAAATACCAACGCATAAGTAGACAGATGAATAGAAGCAATCTGGTTTGGAGGAGGGAGGTTGGCGAATGTTGACAGGCGTGCAAAAGCAGAGGCCCAGTGTGCCTGTTTGTGAGACGAGCCACAGAGGAGCTAGAAGACTCTACTTGTTACTGAGCAAGTGATTCAAATTGATTTGATAGGTATCTCTCTAATGGACATCATCACATATTTGCCAAGAACACCCAAACGGTTGACGAACACATTGTTTGTTTTCAGAATGTGTGCCTTTTGAGTTTATTTTTCTTCCCGATACACATCCGACCTATTTTCTCTGGCCGTTAAAATGCATTGCAGCAGCTTCGGTTCTACCCACAGCTCTTTCTCGCTTGGGAATTTGATCACATTCTCCACGAACATCTTTCAATCAGAGACTCTGTAATTTGTGTCACATTGTGACAATCGATGAGGAGCCAGTGATATGGTGATGCTGATTCCTCCCACACAGGGTCTGAAAGTGCTAAGCAACAAACATAAACCACTAGCTACCCCTCTGGAGGAGTGATACACTGCTATGAATAGTTCTGCAGGTTCCCCCACCACCATTGTGCACTGGAAGTATAGTGAAACGACATTGCCCATGGGTGTGTTGTTGACTGTAAAAAGACAGTCAGCTAATTCATCACCATTAGCAATGTGTTTGTACCTACTTGAGGTGAATACAGATGAGCAAAGGGAGATGTTTTAGCAGGATGCATACTGCAGCCCATTTAATAGGGATGACACAACCTCCACTGTCCGTCATACATGCATACAGCTACACCCACAGACAGGTGTTGCATAGCTGAGTCACCTCCTGCAGAGATAGTTGCTTCATTATATCATGCTTCCAATTGAACACATATGTATCTTGTAGGAGCATATCTCCCCCTGATTCTTCACCAGTTCTAGTGGTGCGTACTGTAGATGATGTAATATACTCTACTGGGTTTGTGAACTACAAGGTTAACATGCATCCAGCTTCATTTGAAAGTCCCAACACGGTCTTTGATTCTGCTACATATAAAGCTCCCTGTTGCCTCCACATTGAAAAGCAGTGCATTTTTAATGTCTTGCTATGTAGCAAACACCAGTGAATCTGCAAATTATAAATGAAATGAGCCTTTGATCAATATGATGCCTGGGATGGAACCTCCCATAGAATGAGGAGTAATCTGTTTTTACGACCACGGCCCACTCGATGACTTAACTTCTGCAGTCTCAACCCCAAATGATTGAAGTCGTGAACCCTGGGTTGACACGACTGACTGTCACAGAATCAGCTGTAAACCGTGTCTGCGTTTCTCGTTCCTGCGAGATTAAAATCTGTAGCTCCTCCAGCTTAAACGTCCGCCTTGCATCAGCAGATATCAAACAAAACAAGAATCAACGTCATGAGGCATACTTTGATGATTGTAGGAATTGATTAGGTTGTGAGGATTGGATCAATGATGAATGGACTGGAGTTGCATTTCCATTTCCCAAGCTCTCACTAAAACATCTCCTCTCCGTGCTGCGCACAAGTCAATTGGCTTAAGGCCGTTAAATAATTCAACCTAAATTATTCAACAACTGATTGGAACATATTTCATTTTTAACACAATTTGATTTTCACCAACATACATCAATCATAGATTTTGCTTTAAACGAGAACTACACACACACAAGTGAGAGAATGTGTATTGCATCCTCTTGGGGGGGGGGTTTGTCCCCACAGTGCACAGTCATACAGTCGGTGAGCATAAGCATCAGCGCGGGGGTGTTTGCATGGTGTCGTGTCTGTGTGTAACACAGAGCTGTCAGTATGGCTGAGTGTGTTCCAGTATGTGCACTCAGCTTTGTGTTTTCTGTGGAACCTTTTCATGGCAGAGTGAATGACTGTGGCAGTTAGCTGCTGACCGGAGATCAGTGTGGTTCCACTCAGTGTGGGGTGAGCAGATGGTAGATCGCAGTGTGAGGTTTCATATTTAACACCTTTCACCAAGGTACAGCCACACAGAGATTCCTGCAACACACTTTGACACACACTCACATCTACATCAGCACATAACGGCGGGTGATTACGCTTTTGAAACTTTAAAGTTGTGATCCTAAAGATGTTGTGTTCGATGTATCTGTTTCCCATGCAGACAAGCAAACTGACATTGTTGTAATAAAGAGCTCAGTTGATAATTTGCCTTTTCTATCATGGCCGTGAGCGATCACTGTCTGATGGCATGGCGGGAGTAGTGTTCCACACGACAGCAGGGCACAGTGATCGCAGAGGAGCTGGAGGTTTACAGCCTGCAGCTCTTCCTCTAGCAGCTCACTCTGCCTGATTGTTCTGTTACTCCCTGCAATATGCAAAACAAATTCACTGTAAAAAACAAATGCAGAAAATGACCATGTCTTGTTTCGTGGACAAGATGAAGACATGTTTTTTTTCTGTGACCGCCTCCCAATAAAAAACACCTTTTATTGTTAACTTGTTGCAGTAGGCAATGTTCAGTTTGCATTATCAATAGCAAACAGTATAACAATATTTATAGCGAGGCTGACAGCAATAAAATGGACGATTGGATGATTTAGGCTCAGTTGAAGTTTGCTAATCATGCGTCATTATAAGTTTGTTCAGTTCTTTGGTTTTTATTGTTTTCAGTGCCCTTAAACTGTGAACACCAATTTGTCTTTGGACTCTCACCATCCTTATTTTATTCTCTGTAGAGCCGGAAGCAGGACATTCCCCGAGAGGAGCAGGGTCCGTCTATAAAGAACCTGGACTTCTGGCCAAAGCTCATCACTCTCATGGTTTCAGTCATCGATGAGGACCGGACAGCTTACACCCCAGTCGTTAACCAGTATGTACTTCTTTATTTTGTTCATCCAAACTTCTTACCAAGCAGTCTGATTAAATACATGTTCAACATGCACTTTAGTTGCTCCGTCAGCTTCTCTGGAAAACAGTTAGGCTCATTGTTCTCATTACACATGCATTGCTGAACATTGTGTTGGCACTACATCATTTGCACGTAACCATATATCCTCCATTTCATTTCAAAGGTATAAATGACCACACTAAAAACACACTTAACAGGCAGAGAGAGTTCAGTATTTGCTATAAAGCGTCATGCTGTTGGGTTTTAATGGACATACTGTACGTGTGGTTGACTGGTAAGGAGGTTTGATATGGAAATATTGTAAAAAAAATTGAAAAGAAGAAAATTAATTTGTGACGTTTGGGTCTATTTCTGTTTTTGTTTGGTTTAATTAAGGCCAATTTGTGCTTCATTTTTCATGACGCATGATTAAAAAGACAAGGGAGAGAAATCCTTCTTGAACCTCATGTTGATTCATTTCATAACCCTGAACCTTTATGTAGTTTTTATTTAGAGAATGTGAGTGAAAACCTTCTTGCCCTCGAAAATTAGAAAAATGTATTTACTGATAGTCGAGACATGAATGAGCACAGTGTTGTGTGAGAAGCTGTAAAAAATGCTTTGTTTGTACGGTGAGCCATAGAATGGATGGATGGAAAAGGCGAACGCAGTGTTGCAAAATTATACAACAGATGAGAGATTTGTTTGTAGAAAACAGTGATAGAGGGCTGGTTGTGGGGATGGTGTTGAAGGGGACGTTTGTGTTTGCGTCCTTCTGATGATTTGGTTCATAAAATCAAACAAACGACTGTAGCGCTCACCTTATGAGAAATAAGATGAGGCATAATATTTCTCTTTCTGTCTCGCTCATATATCCTCTCACGCTCTCGCCTCCCCCTTTTTTCTTTTGTCCTTCCTCTTGCTGATTTACGATGCTTATTAAGACTCTGTTTATGCCCTAAGCTTTCTCTCCTACGCTGTCTAATGATAGATTTGCAATATGCATGCCCATTTCCTCCACATTCCCCTGGTCAACTTCCAGAGTGACAGCAACTCTGATGCTTTTTCACGATAAACCCAGGAGTGGACTTCTGCTGGAAGCAGTTGCCAGAGGAAAAACAAATGTTGCTCTGTTGCTCTGTGCTGAGAACATTTATTGGGAATCATGCTTTGCTTTTTGAGCCAATAACACTGATCTACATACAGAATGCATTTTATGATTGGAAACATAAAATTGGATGCTGCAGGTGTTTTTAAAACTGTGAAAGATAAGAAGCTTTCGAGATTATTTCCATGAACACTCATCATGCGGATTTTAAACCACATAACATCATTAACTTCACCACATCGAAGTAGATTGTAAACCTACAAGCAGGCACAGCAGCTGCAGATGTTTTATTGATTTTTGCCATTTTCTTTTTTTTAATGACTGCCTTGCCCACAGTGCACCGCGTACTTGCATGATGAAACCAAAGAATACCTGAGGTTGGGAGACAGATTGTGAGAGCGATAGAGATGAAAAAGGGAGCAATTGTTTCTGGGATGCTGGTTGTTGTTTTTTGTTTGTTTTTTCCCAGTCGTCACCGGGAGCACAAATTCGCCTTCTAATCTCAGTGTTTGTTCCTTTGCTCCATAAAAGAATGTGCTCTCGGTTAGGCTGGGGAGGGAAGAGGAAAGTGTGTGTGTGTGTGTGTGTGTGTGTGTGTGTACTTGATGTGTTGCCAATGTCCTGCCTGAGCAGATGATTTCTGTTTCAATGGAGATCGTCAGCCAAATGTGTTTTGTTGTCGGAACCAGGGAGGTCACCAGCATAAGTAAAACATTTCCAACTAAATTGACCTTATTCAGGCCAAGTCCCCGTCATCTATGAATGTCCTCCAGGTTTGGAGATGACCCTGGATTATTAGATTAAGATATCCACTAACCATGTCTCCTTGCACATCTGTTAAGCAGTTTGTCAGAGATTCAGGCTGGGCCAAGCCATCAGGCCACCCAGTCGAGCGTGTCATTGTACGGAAATGAGTCTGATTGGAATCCGTTTCAATTCCCATCAGGTTTCCACAGGAGCTGAATGTGGGAAAGATCAGCGCTGAGATCATGTGGAGCCTCTTTGCCCTGGATATGAAGTATGCGATGGAAGGTGAGTATCAGACAAATGATGTCTTGCTTGAAGGCATGCTTGTATGTGTAAGGGAGTGAATGAGATCTGGAAATAAATGGTGTAAATCACGGGTCTCAAACTCATTTTCACTCCGGGCCACATCAGCATCACGGTGACCCTCAAAGGGCCGGTTGTAAATGTAAGACTGTGTAAATGTAACTACTCCTAACATATTGGTAAATAACTGTCTCTGCATTTGATTATTGTTATTATTATTATTATTATTAAGTTATTACAATAACTTTGTTCAAAGCTTAAAATCCTTTCAAGGGTGCGTTTGCACAATCCCACATGAAGTATTTCATGTGTTTTTAAAGCCACGTTTAAAGTAGTCTTCAATGTACTCACAATACATTTCCATGTCAAATGTACAGTAACCAGCCAAAGAGCTGCTTCTGTGTTTAAGTATCTCATCATTATGACTTTCTATCTGAGAATTATGATTTTCTATCATAGTTATGACTTTCTATCTCATAATTTCGACTATGGGGATATTTTTATTATCAATTCTAACTTTAAAAAAAAAAAAAAGTTTGGAATTTTTTAATTTTTTTTTGTGTTGGCGGATTCGCGGGCCACATAAAATGACGTGGCGGGCCGAATTCGGCCCGCGGGCCGGGAGTTTGAGACCCCTGGTGTAAATGGATTGAGTGTTGGTTAAGAATAACACGTTCCACTTGATTGTGTAGCAATGTGCACCACATCCAGAGTAGTCACTACTGAATGAATAGCTACGTGTTAGCTATTTACTAATTAGCAGTTTGTTCTAATTTGTCGCTTCTACTTCCTGAGTACCTACTCAGGAAGAACTGTTAAGTGTTACTGTGCTGTACCTCTTTGAATCCGAGTGCTGTTTATTGGCTGGTGTCACAGTGTTGTTTATCGGCTGTGGTCAGCTCCGCTGCCTATCTAGATTACACTCCTCTGATTTCACTCTATTGGTCATTATAGAGGAACTGGAACTCCTTTTAATCAAGATAAACAATTGATTTATGGTATAATCGAAACCGGAAGAGATGCTCAGGTTAGTGTGTTGGTGTGCTACTGTGTGTGTGTGTGTGTGTGTGTGTTCTTGTACTTTGGTAACTATGTGGTCCAATTATCCTCGCAAGCAATATTCAAGGGACATGAGTAAAGTATAGAGTTTTTTTTATTGTTATTTATGGGACATGTTAGGGTCAGGGTGATTTTCATTCTGGTATTGTGTCTGTGTATCTCTTCAGTCGTAGGCAGGTAGTAGCTGTAAGTCAAACAGTTTGAAATCATATCGACACAATTGACCATAATTATGGATACACAGCAGCCATTACAAACACAAGCATTGAATTTATTATGTTAAATTGTAACTGGACCATTAGTATACGGTATAAGAATAACTGCCTATAGTTTTGAGGATAAAGTCATAAAAAGGGAATTTTGCACCATATGAAACGAGTGATTCCCAAACTGTAATCTAGCATGAGGCAAAATAATCAATCAATCAATTTCTTCCACTATCGCTAATTACTCCAGAGTGTAAATCCGTCATTCCATCGCAGTGGCTCCACAGTTCAACAGTAAATGTGCTGCGAAATGTATTTCACATTCAGGATTCTTGTCATCTTCAGTAATTTAGTATTTTGTCAACACAAGTCTATTTTTTTTCCAAAGCCAGCAGAGACTCACAGGGATCAAGCAATAAATCTAAGATCTGCTCTGCTGGTAAGAAGATAGATGTGTCTGATTTTAACGGGGGCTTTAACTTCAATCCCCACCTGCTCTATCTCAAACTCTGCTTAGGCTTTATTACCCAGAAATCCTGCAATATGACATGTACAGCACACACCATGCTCATGTTTTCCAAAGTCCTCTCACTTTTGTATCGAACCAAAGTGTGTAGTTTTACATTTGACTCAGTACAAATGTGCAGCTTCGGCCCCACTTTGACATATATGTTGATGCAGGTGTTTTTTTGATACATATCTTGCTGGGATCCAAGTTTGACCTGTGAACCACCTCGATGGTGAACTAGAAATCGCAGAGGCCGTGGTATTTGCAACTTTAATGATGACAGAGGGGGGCGGAGAAGAAGCGGTAAGAGAAGCATTGGAGCCGATTGAGGTCAAGGATTGAAAATGCTCTCCAGATTGTGTGTAAGAGGAAGGCAGCGATGCACCAAAATAGCTTGTTGGTGATTTATCCTCATCCTCACGGCACTTACCTGCTGCCTTTCTAAGTGCTAAGCCATCTTGAGTCGCTATGGTAACCAGGTGCCACTGCAATCTGCAGAGCCTCGATATACCCACACGAAGGACACATATAGATTCTGCCCAATGCAATATGATGTTAAATATGAGGTAGTTCTTGGTGTATATATATACAGATAAATATGTTTTGCTTTTTGGAACCAGACTGTGTGTGTTATTTTAAAGAGACGCAGAGCGTCATTGGTGTGTGGCACATATGGATATGTGTTTCTGTGGTAGATTTACATAAAATCACTTATCTTGACCCTTTTTACACTTCCACATGTATCATTTTAACATTCAGTATATCCTTGTAAAGTGTACTTTGATACGTTGGTGTATTTTTTACTGAAAACACAGGAGTCAGCCGTCAAGACTACCAGTGGCCTCTATCTTATATGAGTGGTAATGTCGAAGTTACTCAGACTTCCGTTGTCTTTTGTCATCGATGTTTTGTTACTTGTTACCTCATCTCTTCCCTTTGCCTGAAGACAAAAAAAAGCATTTTGCATATGAATTATCCATCAACCTTGTTTCATCATCAGGCAATGCAATAGGCTGAAACTGTGTCTCTGCACTGGAAGGATAGTGACCTCTGTATGTTTCGTGTTGTAACAGAAACGAGCAGATTTTGCACAAAATCCAATCCCACTGACATTCTGTAAAATGTTGTTTTACATTTTATAATGAATACATGTTTGGTTCCTGAGCTGTTGTTACAAATAAATCCCGAGTTGGCACATGTGTTGGTCCTGTGCGTTGTTTACATAGCCATGGCCATGCATGCATATCAGTGAATTTGAGTCGGACTCCCCAGTGGCGAGCTAATGGCTGCCGCTCTGCACTGCACTCATACAGTGGTTAGCTCTTATAACAATATCCAGATCAACGTGGTCATCGTGCAAGTGTATCGCCCACTCTTCTGCCGTTGTTTGTTTGTGGTTCAGCCGTCTCCATGTTGAGAGCTGTTTGGTGGCAATAGATGTGCTCTGAGTTCCGCATTGCATACAGGAGATGAGCTTGTCTTCAATCTATTTTAACGTGAAAGAATATTTTATAAATGCTTTTTGAGATGTACAGAAGAGAAAAAAACATTTAGCATTTGCAACATTATTGTGTTCAGTAAATCAAAACAGAAAACTTTGTCAGCAATATAACGATACACATTGCATTCACTTTACTCAGGTAAAATGTATTTCTTTAGATAATCAACAATAAAAACCTCCATGGACACTTTTTTGAAGGATAATATTCACAGTTAAGTAAATCAATGAAGATATAGAGAACGGCACACAGAGCACTTGTTACGGTCGGATTGTACGTCTGCATATCTGAGTCAGGGCAGCTGGACATGTGACCACCTAGGGTGTTAATTAATGACTGCTACCACAGGTTTCGGTAGGGTGTGTGTTTGTGTGTGCCTGATTTTCCTGAGGGTGTCCGTGTTACAAAAGGAGACAAGAATCATGGATGCACTCAGTCACACATATACCCTCTTTCTCGCTCCTTGAGCCTGAACCTTCTTCCCTTGCTGTGCCTCCTCTTGCATCATCTTGTCAGCACATCACTGCCTGCCCACAGCGACACGTGCCAGGAGGACATGACCGTCTTGTTCCTCAAAGGAGCACTTTGTATGAATTATTACGAATTTCTTGTTGGTCCTGTACTGGCTGACAGAGTTCTAGGTTTGGTTTAGTGGAGACAGGTTCATGGTTAAATGGAGAGTTTGACAGCTTATAAACTGCATAACGATGGAGAGTGTTTTACTGTATAGATTGTAAAACCACACAAAAAACAGATGTTGCAAGTTGCAACTTTAAATGCAGAGCCCACTTTTAATTGCTGATTCTGTGTACTTAATGCCATAGGTATGTGAGGACAGTTTTTGTTGCAGAATATGATCATATACATATGATACATTGACATCAATACCTCACTATCCTGTCCACTAACGAGTACAGGCTACGCATCAGATTTACAAACGGATGTATGAGTGGTGTTCATGTGTCGTATTATGTATTGTCAAAATCCTTTTACTGTTGAACAGGCGCCTCATCAATAGATGCTGCTCCTAACATTTTCTTCTGCTTGTAGTAATTTACTATCGTAGAAAAGGGAATGCATGTTTTTGTTGTTGTTGTGTTTCTACTGTAAATCAGTAACACATTAAGTAGTAACACATTGCTCACAGGGTGCAGTTAATTCATTCTGTATCAGGAATTGATAACATTGACACGCAGAGTAATACAAGCAGTGTATTTAAATGTTACCCAAATGAAGTCTCACAAAAGATGTAGTTACAGAAAAGAAGATGATCGGTTATACTTTCAGAAATCATTGATTTCTTAGGTCATCTTCGATTCACTGTTATGTATCTGTTATGTAAAAAAAGTGCCCAGGATGTTTTTTTTTATTTTAGTTTTTTTTAAATTCCTGGTGTGACATTTACTCAATCACTCTCAGTGCCTTTGTTTTGAAACAGTTAAACTACATATGTATGCAAGCTCACATATGCATAATGCATTCTGCACATACTCCTTCATTCATGTGTGTACTGTCTGTGCAATGAATGATAATAATGAGGTGGTAGGAGTAGGTATACCGCGCCGTTCTCATTCAGACATATAGAAGTAACTGAGAGTGACCTGCTTACATAAGAAAGCACATATTAGTAACTGGTAAGGCAGCTTACAGAGACACCCTAAAGGAGGCGGGCCAGAGTGTCCTGCTTCGTTGGTGCCTGTTTCTCCGCTGTGTGTCTGTGTAGCTGTGGAAGTGTTCAGTTGGGCACGTAAGTAAGAAAGAATGAATGAGAATAAAAGAGGAGTCTGTATTTGTGTGTGTGTGTGTGTGTGTGTGTGTGTGACGCGTGCATGTGCATTACTTAATGAAGTCTCTGATGCGTCCTCTGCTTCCTGCTCGGAGGCCTTTGGTGCCAGCGCTGGTGCAGAAGTGGTTCCTGCTAATTTTAGCATCTCTGTGTGAATCTCTGAATGTGTGAGAGGGAGAGAGAAGGAGAGCAAACGCGAGAGTTAGGAGGAACGACAAAGAAAGAGAGGATAAAATAAGAAACCATGAAAAGGAGGAGGATGTGAGAGAGTGAATGAATAGGGCTGAAGCCGAAATCAATCAGTCATTCTATTCTTTTCTCCGTACATGAGAAACAATGAAAAGGGTACGCTACGGAAGCCCTGAGAGGCAAGGGGAATATATATATTATTTTGCTGAGAAATGTTGGCCAAAAAGATCATGCATTGGAGATAGTGATTCCTACATCATGATATTGTACTTGTGGGGGTCCCAGTTAAACTTAATATAATGAAGAACAAGTAGGGCTACCTCTAGACCTCTGTGATGAAGTTGTACAGTACATGCTGTAGATCCACTGTATAGTTGCTTCATGGCTGTGGTCCCTGGAGCAAGTCATTAAAGATCCAATGCTCCAGCGGCCCATTTACTCATCTTCAGCCTGTTGGAACAGCTTTACTCAATAGAATATTTTAATTGAATTGCCTCTGCATGAGTAGTTTTGCTCCTGCAGAAATACATTGTTTTGTTATTGTGTTCTCAAACAGTTTCTAATGCCTCTTTGTACTTTTCAGCATTGCATAACGCTGCACATTCTATTCTGATCTTTCTGTGCCTCAGCTAACAGCGAATTGCTTTTTATTTTGATGTGTTTTGAGATTTCCCAAATGTTGTATTTTGCAGTAGATCTTTGTATTAAACCATCACACCGCAGTGGTGATTCATCAGACTGAAGTAGAGGGGACTCTTACATGACTAAGTCATAAGTTTGCCTGTGTCATAATGCATTATATGATTGAGTCACATCAACAGGAGTTCGTGTCTCTGTGGGCTCTGGTGTTATGGCAGAGCTGTGTCAGTCGGCCCCTGTGATACATCTTCGGGGGTCCATTGACATAACTGGGGTGGAAGCCAAGATGAAGGAATTATGTCACAGGGGAGAACCATACTGGCCTCAGCTGCCACGCTGGTCCTCCCGCCTTTTGTCTTGAATGATCCTGTCCAACCACACGCTTCGAAAGATATATTCACCAAATAGTAATTAAAGTACAAAAATGCTGTGGAGATCCGCTGCAGTTCATCGTCATATGGCTTTTAAATCAATGAGGCAGAGAGTGAGTGAGTCTCCTGTGAGTTTGTCCGTCCCTGTGGGCTGAGTCAGACAAGATGACATCCTCACCAGGGACCTTGAGCCTACTCCTCCCTCAGGACCACCCACACTGTTTACCAGCAGTGCACAAAGGCGCACACATGCATAATCTAACACGCACAGACATGCACACGCAGACATTATGGCGCTGTTTTAACTGCCTGATTGCAATGCTGTATGATGCGTGCATAAAGACAATGGGAGCGCATTTAGGCACACTTGGCACTTTTGTTTATATTTGTGAATACATATTCGCAAAAGTGCAGGTGAAATTGAAAATAAATAGGATGGGACTTGAGATGAATCATTATCTTCTCAGCCAGTCACATGATCTATTAAACAGCTGTACCGATCACAATGGGCCATGGTACAAATGTCTCACGAAATGAAAAAGATGCGTACTATTGTGGAGAGTGAATGTATGGCGCCACAAGCATATAACAGAAAATCAACCATCATAAGGCAGTTTACATTCTGCAATTGCAGTCATAATTCTGCTGTATCACATGATTAAGCTGACAATTCAACAATCAAACCTGTTGGAAAGATGGCGATGAGGCACGCAGCTGTTGCAGCCAGTAAGCTGATATTTGTGGATGAAAATATCGAGAGAGGATAAGAGTGGTGAGGGTTTAAGTGATGTAGCAAGAAGAGGGATTTTTCATGGAAATATTTAGCTCATTGAAGACTCACCAGCATTCCTGCTATAATTACATTACACTTGCCTTTTTGTTTGTCATATGTCAACTATAGGCGAAGAATTTTAAATTGCGGTAAATATAGACCTGGTACTCGGGCGTTTATTCTCAATCCTTTGCATAATTCACAGTGTGCAGGGCACAGCGCCTTACGAATGGACAAAGCACATGTCAAGGTTCATAAAAAAACACATGGTAGCGCTACTTGCTATCGTCTTTGTGATACAAGGAAAGCTGACAATCAAACATGCCTGCACGTAAACAGTATGTGAGATGCTTTTTTTATTTTTAACGTGTCAATCCATGTGACACCATGAGGAGACTGGATTTGCATAAACAGCATAAATAAAAATGAATTAAATTGCCTTTGAAAATGAATAATTGCCCATTTGAAAAAAATCTGACGCCTCAGCTTTTCAATGTAATTCCTGTCATGGAAATGAAATTCAGATGAATGCCAAATGAATCACATTCAACGGCCTGTAATAACATTGAGGAGGTTTTGACTGTGTTGAAAAACACAAGAAATGTCTCTCGCCTCCAACATTATTAGGTGGACGTCTTACCTATCAAAAATTCAGAACCATTTTCAATAAAAACACAGATGAAGTTAGGCGTCTTCTGTATTATTGCAGTATCTTTAAAACACTGCCCCCTGTGGCCTCATTTCCCCCACATTCTCGCCCCTATTCAAACAATCACATTGGGCCCAGTTAATAGAAAATGACATCATTTTGCTTTCCTTCAGATTGTGCAAAGAAGCACATGCTGTCCCTCTCTGCCTCCATTTTCTAGAGAGAGGATATGAGCTTCATGACTCCTGAAGTGAAGAGTTTGGAAAGACAGAAGCTTTTCAAGAACATGACACTCCTTTCACCTCTGGCATACATTTCTGTCTTCAAACCACAGATTTTGAAGCTTGAAATCAAATTGTTTTAGCAGCATTGAAGTTTCTCAGAGTATGTATCCAATTATCTTTTGTGATTCCAGGTAAAATTCCTACTTGTAGACATGAAACATAGGAATAAAATAGGCAGATCTTTACTGATGGAACATTCAGGATCTCCCATGGTCGTACATTCCTGCTTAGTATGAGCATCTTCTCAAGCCACCGTCACAATAGGTTGTTGTAACTGTAACATACACAAGCAGAAAACTCAAGACTGATCCAACTCATTTCATGCTGTTTGTACTTTTGTTACAGTAAATTAATCTCCCTTCTTCGATGTTATGTCTAGCACAATATCTGTGGATAATGCTAACTCTTGCTGACCTCCATCTGCTTGGAAAGAAAGGTTGACAAACTGTGATTGTGTGTGCATGTGTGCCCATCCTGTGTGTGTATAAGCTGCACTTTAAGGCAGCTTTCTCCACTCAATATTCACAACGTTTAAGCCACCTGCTCCTTCAGTGACACAGACTGACTGGGTGAATCCAGGTGAAACCTTAAATCCCAGGGTAATGTCAGCCATCAAAACCACTTCGGCCTTGAAGGTTAGGTCTTGATGAAAGAAGTGATCCTCGCCCTTTCTCAGTGTTTGGTTTCCAAAATAATTAACCCTGAGGTGCTGGTATCATTGTGGCTTTTCATATCAGCCATCGGCAGGACATTGCAAAGCTTTAAACAGTCCCCTATTGTGACTCCTTGGAATATAATTAGAAGTTCAAATCTATATGTGCAAGTTGAACAAACTACACCTCAGACATTTAGTGTAGAGAGTGGATCAAATGACTTGAAACAGGCTTGCTGCTCAAAGGCATTTCTCATATCATGGGATATTTAAAGATGTTAGTCTGTGCTGTTTCATCGACGCATCTCGCTAAGACCACTTATACCCGTACTGTGATTTTCAGCTATTCAAGGCTCTGTTTCTGACACTATGTGTACCTATGTGTTCAGGCAACTATCCACCTTTTCTTATACAATGTCTTCAACAAATTGTCTTCTACAAACTTTAAGAAGGTCCTTATTCTAAAGTTACACCAAAACACACATGTATGTGTGTGCACACACATACATATGACAACCTGCCCTTGTTATTTGAATGATGTTTTCTGTAAAGTGCGGTCTTACCTCGGTGGTAAAAGTAGTAATGAAATGAGAAGTAACTGATATCAGACTGACTTGAGTGGAGCATTCAGAATCGTATCCATTCCAAGGAGTAAAATATTGCATTGTGCATTTGAATACATTATCCACAGGTAGATATGTTAATTACACGTAAATATTTTTCCTCCAAGCTTAGTGAGGAGTGCAGGCTGGTAAGCTGTGCACTATTCAACCGAGTGAGCACAAAGGTTCTTCTCACGCTTAAGACACGACAGCCAGGGTGCAATGCGTGGATTTAAACACGTCTTTGATGTTGTGTGAATGTATGAATCCTGTATATGCAAAACGGTGTGTGACTATGTGTGTCTTTATTTCTGCCTTACCATGTAGAATAACCTGCTGTGAAATTAAGAAGAAATCTATCACAATCCTTTAAAATTCCCAACTTCTCTATATGTCTCTCGACTTGTAGCCACATTGTGTCTCAGTAGAGCTGAGAGGGATTGGGGTTCACACCTGGCAAATCCAATATGTCTCAAATGTGTCTGAAATACCCATTTATGATCAGATGTAGCAGAGATCTTTCCAGACGTGGTTTGTGTGCGAGTAATTGCAGAATTGCGGCAGTGTATGGTTGATTGCGTGCAGCGTAATGTCTCAGGGAGACATCGATTATTGTTTCAATGTATGTTTTAAATCTCCTTTACTTTTGCCTTTATGCTTTGAATGGTTTCATGTGAAGCACTTTGAATTACCTTGTTGTTGAAATGTGCTATACAAATAAACTTGCCTTGCCTTCACCAAACCCCACATTTTCAGCGGTGGAAATCTGTAACAGCTGAATAGACCAAAAATAGACTCCTGCACTGTGCCATAGAGAAAGGGATCGTATGGCTATGTCACAGAGAGCAGTGAAGAGGGAAAGAGAGGCCATTCTAAGCATGTGAACAAACCACCCATGCCATTTTTGGCCATAATAGTGGCATAGCTCAGTGAATAGCAATGGTGGTTGGTCAGTCCAGACTGAAATATCTCAACAACTATTGTGTGTATTGCCATGAAATGTTGTACTGGGAAGAAAGATGTTTTTTTTCTCAGTTCTGTGTTGAGTGTTATTCAGCAAATGTTAGCATACTTACACACTGTTTCCTATCACCTCTGTTTCTTCTCATCCTTCTTAATGCTGGTGTCTCATCTGTAGGAATGGGAAGAAAATTTGCTTTACCCTTTTTTTGTCTCATCCAACTTCATTGGTTTCCTTTTTTTCCTCCACATCTCTTGTTTCCTCTCTTGGACCATCACCATCCATCTCTCCTCCAGGAGATCCCATGGAAATGTTGAACTGTTCTGAAATGTCTACATTGAGCTAAAGTAAATGACTCAGATTAGATTCGATTAGAAAACTTTATTAATCCCCAGTGGGGAAACTCTTTTGCCACCCAAAAACTCATACAGACGACACAGTCCACAGTACACAACAACACAGTACACAGCAGACAAAAATATATTACAAAGGATAAATAACACCAGACAATGCTATATGAAACATGATCGACATCAGAAAGGTGACCTCTAAAGGTGTGCATTAAAAAATCGGACTGCTGCTGGAAGGAAAGACCTTCTTCGTCGTTCAGTGGAACACTGAGGCATCCTGAGTCTCTCACTCAATGAGCTTCGGAGTCCATTGAAGACACGGTGTAGTGGATGGCCTTCATACAAGACAATTGTTTTTAACTTGGCCCTTGTTCGCTTTTCAACAGTGATTTCTAGTGAGTCTGGGGTAAGACCAATCACTGAGCCAGCCTTTTTGATCATCTTATTGATCCTGTTTTTATCATCCACAGTGATGCCCCCCCAAAGTCGTACATCATTACGGTTAAAGTGTCCGATGCAAATCAAACACTGCTGGTCAGATCTGTTTTATGCTTATTAAGATATTTGCACACTTCTATTTGTGTGTGTGTGTGTGTGTGTGTGTGTGTGTGTCTATACTTGAGTTTTTGTGAAGAAAGAAGCAGGAACTGAGGTGCCGCTTTCTGTCCAAATCACATGAAACTCATTAACTATATTGTAGACTGACAATTGAACATGCTCTATGGTTAATTCAGAGTATGATAATCAAGACTTCAGTGGATATACTCTATATGCTAACGTATGCTTCTCATGTTTTAATCAACATTACAGAGCATGACAAGCACCGCCTATGCAAAAGTACTGAATACATGAATCTTCACTTCAAAGTCAAATGGTTCCATAATGAGTATGTTCGTGACCTGCCAGCCTTCAAGAATGTCCCGCCTGAGTATTCTCTGTAAGTATCCTCTTTTTTCACCTACATATAGCAGACTATCTTACCTATAAACTGAACCGATTTACGGCACACATGTCACAGACTTCGTGAGGTGAGGTTTTGCAGTAGAGTGAAAGGAGCAGTGGATATATATGTATATATATATATATATATATATATATATATATATAGATTCATCTCTGTGGAACCCCACAGGAAACAGTTTTGCAGCCTAAAAAAACATTTCTCTTGACCAAAACTATTTTCAAGTACTCAATAATTTAATTTCAAATGGTTTTGAAAGATATTTTAAATCATATTCCAGTACTACAGAAACCACAAGGATAACGATGATGTAATGGTCAACAGTAAGACTGTCAATCATGGTACCGGTAGTTCAGATCAAGACTAAATCTGTAAAACTGTCATGTTCATGTCATCTGTGCTGGCAGTTTTTTTTTTTTCCAGCAAGACGTTTTCCAAACAAGCTGATCATGAACTATATCGGGCTAGCTGCAATTTAAACACGTGTACTGCAAGCAGGGAACGCAATGACCTCTCCCGTCCTGCCAGTTTGTCAGAGTAATGACTCCCGCTCTCCCTCTCGAGTCACTCAAACACTATCTCTAGCAGGATTGATTCCTCCAGGGTTATGTACATCATACAAACACACACAGTCTTTCTCTTTCGTGTGTCTGTCTCTCTTCTCTTTCTCTGTCACCACACAAACCTTATTTATTGGCTGTCCCTCCTGTAGCAGATGCCCTTAGCCAGAGTTCAAAGTAGTTTTGGGGGGGGACATCTGTTGCTCTGAGGACAAGCTCCGGCACCATATTACACAAGGAAATGGCAAAGTGAAACAGACAGAACAGCATTATTATTCCACTTCCAAATGTACTTCCTCATCCACCCCGGCACACCCTCTGCTGTCCTCTGTCTGAGCCTCGCAGTCTAATCTGTCGACAAACGGAAACCTGACATCCATGCCTGCATGGATTTCAGCCTTGGCCAAAACCACACTGAAATCTGCTCGGTCTTTTCAGTGAACCTTTTTTGTTTGTAACACAATTAATATTTATTGATCTCCCTTAACACAGTGGTTCTCCTATATTTTAAATATGTTCTCATATACTAAACCCTGACACCTCTGGTGCTCCTGAAAGAAGAGATGAAGCAAATGCTGACAAAAAAACTTCCCACTGTGATTTTACCATTCAATGAAGGAAAGTTTTTCTTTTTTAGGTGGTTCGAGCCATTTGTAATTCAGTGGCTTGCTGAGAACGAGGACGTTGCCATGGATTTCCTCAATGGCGCACTGGAAAGGGACAAGAAAGATGGAGTGAGTATAACATTGAATTATTTTTCAATGTATAACTTTATATTTAACCAACCAAGCCACTTAAGACTGTCACTTATTCAGAAGGACAGTCTGCTTTGACTGAATTTACTGAAGAGTGTAAAATAAAATAAAAGGAATTTTGGAGTCAAAAAAACAATCCTCGCCCGGAGGCATCACTCCTGATAAAAACAGGAAGCAAAACATGATTTTCAGGGCAGTAAAAGGCATATGATGAGAGAAAATGTGCCCAAGCTTGACAAAACAAGTTGGACAGATCAATTATTGTAATATATTAATGAATATTCGAGCTTAACATATAAAAGCATTGCACAGCACTCTATATTCATGATTTACACGCTTGATTTGTATAACCCAGAATGCCCACTAAACAATGCCAGAAGTTAAAACCATGATTCATCTTTACTTTAACACAAGAAACATGGAATTGAACAATACTTTTATCTCATGAATTAACGCAGGAATTCATACGTGTCAAAGATATAACTGTAGAGTTTAAGTGTTAAATGTTTATAGTGCACCTCAGATGTTACTGAGTATTCATGTGTAAAGGGTTAACAGTACACCTTCTAGTTAGTCATTTGCAGTAAGTGGTCTAGATTGCTCTGCGAGTGATGTAATTATTAAGTAATTGGTACGTTAGTCTATGTTCTCTTTACCGTGCCTTAATAATGTCTCACAAGGTGCTGAAAGCTCTTAAGTCTGTATCTTTCTCTCGTTTCCTTCTTCCAACATCCCCATCACTCCCTCTACCCTCATGTCGCTCTCTCTCTCACCCCCCCCCCCCCTCTCTATCCTGCAACAGTTCCAGCAAACCTCGGAGCACGCCCTCTTTTCATGTTCGGTGGTTGATGTGTTCACTCAACTAAACCAGAGTTTTGAGATTATCAAGAAGCTGGAGTGTCCAAACCCACAGGCTCTGGCTCATTTCATGTGCCGATTCGCGAAGGTCAGGCTCTTTGGAACCCCCCTCCTGTGGAGAGTATAAACTCGAGTTAAAGAGTTTGCCATTGAGTTGAGGAGAGACTGTGGTATATTTATTCAGTTTGATATTATCTTGTTATTAGGTTGTGACTGCTTACATTTTTGCAATGAGTTCCAGAAATTGAATATTAGAACAGCCAACAAACTGTAATTATAACATTGTCTCTTTCCCTACAGACTATCAACAAAGTTCTTCTGCAGTACGCTGTAATCATATCCAAGGACTTTCCTTTGTATTTGAGTAAGGACAACGTGGTAAGTACCCAGCAAAGTTTACATCGATTGTGATGATGATGATGATGGTGTTTCCGTGACGACGGCATCTAACAGCAGTGTGTATGGGAAGAATTTCAGTTCGCAGCCCAGTCGGTTTACACTGAACCCTGCTCTGCACTTCATGAATTGTCTCTCGGTCCTCTCTCTCTCTCCCTGTTTCAACTCTCAATCTGTCCTTTCAAATGAAGGCAAATATCTGCAATCAATGTCAACAGAAAAACAAAAGGCGTCTTTATTAACCGAGACGCAATTATTCATCTCACAATCCATAGCTGGCAAAAGTCATTGGTATTTTCTGAGCTTTTTGTCCATTATTTAATGTGATGGATGACTAAATGCAGAGCCTTCTGAGTGGCCTCATTAGCCTTGCTGGCCTTTGAGGTTGAAGTGAGAGATAACACACGGGATGCTAGCGGAGGAGGCAGGTGCTTCTTTACAGTGTTGACAGGCTCATTACTATTGTTCCAGAGAAAGCATTAAAATCTCCCTCCCAGAGACGGGGCTGAACAGACAGATGATGGAAAGAAGGAAAGAAGAGGCAGATGGAGTTGTACAGTGGCAGGATTACATCAAATGAAATCGAAGCTCTAATTTGTTAGACTGTCACGTATATAGTACATGACCCACATCTTAGCCATTTTTTTTACCAAGAACGTACTTGTGCGTCTGTCTTTCCCACCAACAAACAGCAAGCCATTATGTGCTGCCGCAGAGACACTATTGGCTGCTTTGTGGATTGAAAGACACTAATCTTGTCCTGTGGGACACCGACGAAACATTTTAGTTCCATCCATTACCACTATCACAATTATGGGGTGTTGTATTTTTGTCAGTTGTTTTTTGGGCAGATAATGTACTGACTGAAAGCTCTGACGGATTGCTCACAGTCTCCATAAAAAGCAGCGTGATCGATGTCTGTCATCTGTTGAACTTGTTGTGCGGCTGAGAATCGATAATGCTCGACATACTCACTGCAGACATTCCTCTCTACTGTTTTATTATGTATTGCATTTCCCTGCTGACTGTCAATGTCATGCTGAAAGTGTCAGAAAATCTAAATCAGTTTCCTCGTTCTACCCTTCTGACGATGTGTTGCAATTATATGGGCTCGTCTCAAGTGTACGATGTCAATAGCTGTAGAAAAAACAAGGAAATTCATGTTCTAGGTTTTTGTTGGATGTCAACACTGTTATATAGTATCAATGTGCAGTATAGTTGGTTGTACTATACAAACAATCTAGTTGTATCATTCATATACTTGTACTTTTACAGCCCTGCATCATCCTCAACAACATTCAGCAGCTCCGTGTCCAGCTGGAGAAGATGTTTGAGTCCATGGGTGGCAAACAGGTCTGTGCCTACTTAAGTGTATCCGTCAGCTGTGTCTATGTCACCTTTTGAGGCAATTCACTTTTAATTGAATGAAGATTTTCCATCAGGACTTTTTTTGTTTTTGATGTATAAATTATTACAATGTAGTACTGCAAAGATCTGCATTCTTCCACTGGAAGGGGAAACCACACAGTTCGCTAAAGAACAGTGTCCCCAAGGCGTCAAAGGATTCAGTGTCTTTCAAAAGGACACTTCAGCAAGGCCGATGCCAGGCTTAAACCTCCATCCTCAGATCAGCTCTTTGCCGTGAAATAAATGCTGTGTCATGATCATGTAAATGTAAAAGACATTTGTATGAAGTGAAAGTGAACGAACCAGACATGTAGTTCAGTTTGCTAAAGTCACCTTTTTGACTTCTACCTCAACTAAAGTTTCTCAATAATTTCCTTTGTACCCAGTCACTACTCCCCTTCCACTAACCCTCCTTGTGTATGATGTGTTTCCTTTTTGTAAACATTGAATTAAAACCCCAATGTATTGGGTTTGAAACAACGTTGAGTATTTTCCCTGTCTATCCCGAGAAGCAGCAGCCTCGGCTTCTTACGACGCATGTTTCTCTTCTCCAGTATCTAACGCCTGTCTTGCCTTGCGTTTTGTCTCCCGTCGTTGTGTCTTCTGTTTCCCCCCCCATTTCCTTTCTGTGCTCTCTCTCTCTGTCTCCAGGAGGAGGGGGTTGTGTCCTTCTGTAAGGTGTGTGTAATAGGACCCCGTCAACACCCCTTCCCGCCATTTACCAAATGATACAAAAAAGCACGCCCCCTCCCCCCTGTTCGTCCCCGCCACCCCTCACACGCTTCTCACCCCACTCCCCAAAGCCCTCCAGCAGCATGTGCCGCAGAGCATATGGAATCTGAATTACCCATCACCCCTCTGGAAAGGCAGCTCAAGCTCACCATCCCGAGCGCTCTTGGGGATCAACCTACCCGATCCCATCTTTATGTTTAGCTTGCTTTTTTTCCCCTTCTGCCACTTCTTTATCCATGGCTCATTTATAATTGCAATATTTATTTTAGTCTGTTGTTCCTCGTAATTTCTTCGAGCGCAAAAAGAGGAGTCAGAGGCTTGCCCAGTTGCTGGCTGTGGTTTTGATCATCTCTATCCATTCCCCAGGCTGCAGCCACAAAATGCTTCTGATGGGATTTTTCAGACCGTGTTTAATGAGCTTCTCAAACTCTTACAAATCTCTCCAGCTGTGTCCTCGGCTGATGTGCTGCTACCTCCCCACAGTTAGCAGTTCTAGACCTGTCCTGGATCACTCCCAGACCATTATTGTCTGAAGAATAATGACACCAGAAGTCCTGAACTCCCTTCGAAAATCATGGACATTCATTGTCAATGGACAACACGTTATATCTTTAAGAGCATCTTAAGTCATTTATCTTGAATGCTAATTGTGCAGCTGAGGTGTATTTCAGTTAAAAGTTTTCCATTCGTTTCCTCTCTGTGTGGTAGCCTATTCATTACAGAATAGTTTCCTATCAATTAACTCCCAGAGAGCAAATGTAATTAGCAGGAGCTGTTATCATTACCAATAACAGAGATTAGCAATCATCTCTGACAGTGCCCACATTCATGGACTGATTTCTCTAGATTGATATCAGGCTATATTTTGGATGCCGGCTTGTTTGCTAATATGTAGTTCTCACTTTAGAGATGGTAGTTATTAAACCTTTATTTACTTGGCACTGTTCAGGACAAACTATATTTCGCAATCGTCACCCTGCCAGAGAGCAGATATTGTATTGTTGAAACAGGCAAAAGGGAAGCAAAGCTGGGCTGCTGTTGATAGGCTGACAGCCAGGCTGACAGCCAGGATCGAGTTTGTGCACTCTGGGGGACTCTGGATATCAGTCAGCTTCCAGTGAAACGAGCGACCGTGGAGGAGCCAGGTGTTCTACACATGCTACAAGTGATGTTTCCTTTGCATAACGTTATATCACCATGATGAAAAATATAGGTAATCCCTAATGAATGGCGCGTGAAAGACAATAGATCGGATCTATTCTGGTACAGCCAATATACATTCATATAAATAGCATTCATCGTTTTATTTCTCGACATTATATCTCATTTTAAGACACTCCAAGGCCTTCATTAACCTGACATTTTAGAGGATGAACCTTAGATATTTTGCAACGAAACAACTGCCTCACTTGGCAAGTCAAAGTAGCTTTGAATGGAGGCCTTTCATCCTGGTAGACATTTGACTTGAGCAACAGGAACCACACACAGTCAGAATGGAATATTTTCTCTCAGGAGATGACAGGTGCCTTGGTTTATATAGCGGGGTGAATGTCCTTTAGCAGCATTCACATTAAGACACAGTGTTCCTGGAAATGAAATGGAGAATCTCAATTTCAGAGACTGCCAAACTGCAGATTAGAGCCCAGTCACAAACGTTCCCCAGGCCAAGAGGAACTGATAATAGACCAAGGCCGACAGTATTTTTCTGCTATCACTTGAAGAGATGTTATCTGTTACTCAAAGACTAAAATAACTCGAACCTCGATGGTCAATTTCCTCTGTGACAGGAACATCTCGAAGGCTGTGATCATTTCCATTGAGGTAACAGCAGTACGAATGTGTGAACACGCGCACATTAATCAGTCCCGTGTGCGCTGCAGATAAGAAGCATGTCTGCAAACTAACAATATCTATAAAATGTTTCGTTTACATATCTGCTTCCCAGCTGAGCCATCCGCCATAATAATGTGCGAGATGAGCGGCTTCATGGCTAAGCTTACCGCTTCTAATATGACGATCTGTCATGCATGTGGTGCGGTGCCTGTCCTGACACATCCATCTCAGGCACTGAGCCTCTGCGACGTGTGTTCTCCACCCCCATCCAAAACATCAATGTTTAGACATTTATACATGGCAACCGTAATTCATAAACACTAAGATGAACCGTGATGCAGATGCACTCATACATGCAGTTGCTTACCGACACACAAATACACTCACACAAAGCACAGCACGATATTCACCCATGCATTTGCTTATAATAGGCCCAAAACCACAGAGAACACAAACATCTGCACATCCATCACATGCATAAAAATGGTGCTGCAGAAACCCAATACATGCCATGCATGGTCATATACACGCTGTAAATCAATTATGCAAATGTGTTTGTGTGAGCTGGTATATGGAAAATTCTTCATTGCAAGGTCATGTTGGATTTTTCAGAATATCATACCAGATATTTAGGAACATAGTACCGGTACGTGTTTTTAGAAGGCTAATTGTAGCTATTTCGTTAAAACAACATCTCCTGAATAATTAACAAAATAATGGAAAGTTGCACACTCAAATGAGTTCAGTCAAACAAACACATGCATCAACAATTTCTTCCTGAACATAAAAAGTCACGAAGAGGATCTCAGTATCAGAACATCTGTAGATAAACAGATAAACAGGATTTATGTATATAGATAGGACAGTCAGCTTTTTCCCTCATATGTTACAATGTCAGGACTTTCTCTCCTGAAACTTGTGTAGTAGTGCAGAAAAACATTTCCTTTTGAGAGGCTACCAGCTGGCTGCTTCTTTGCCTTGTCTCTTAACTCGGCAAGCGGTCATCATTGCAGCGCTCGGAGGTGAGCCGTCCATTTGTATTCAGAACGTCGCTCGGCACAGATGGCAGGCAAAATGGGTGGGAGGCCACCAGCGAGGCAGGTTACCTCTCCTCTGTTCCTGTTGTCTCGCCATCTAACACCCCCACCCCAGTTGAGGCAGAGGTGCAGCGCTCTAGTCAGTGTGGGCTAATGTATGGAGTGTAATGATGTAGTAACTGCTTATTTTCCACTGACAGCTGGATGCAGAGGCCAGTGATCTACTTAAGGAGCTGCAGAATAAACTCAACACAGTGCTGGATGAGCTGAGCGGAGTGTTCGGCTCCAGGTGAGCATTAGTGTGACTCAAAGTGTGTGTGTGTTGGAGATCGTTTTCATTAAGGTTAACGTATCCATTCATTTCTTGTTCTTTCAAAGAATTTGTACTACGAGACTGCTTAGTTGCTTGGTTCAAATACAATTGACCTGAAGTCTCGCTGTGCACCATGCTTGTGTCAAGTTCACACTACACGACTTTCAAAATGTTCAGATTGCTGATCACACCTCACGATTTGTTTGCTGTCTTGCAATCGGAAGTGTTGGGCCCAATCCCAAATGCCCCAAAGTCTTAAACCCTGAACTCTCTGGGATTTAACTGACATCACCTGTTAAATGGTGAGTGTGAGAGGCTGCAAGGGCTTGAAATGGTATCAATAAAAATGGGACAGCACTTTGCGGCGACTTATCACGTAATCTTGATGACACCAAAACATGTTACCGGTATGTACAATTGTGGGTTTTTTACTTCACATTTCTACTCCCTAGCATACTAGGCATCTGGAATTCATCTGGAATGCATCTGTGATGCATCTCGGCTCACGTCTTTGAATGCAGATTTGCCTCTGATCTGGGGCTTCTGTCCAGGAGCTCCACAAAACTGTTGGAGAGCAGAAAATAAGGGCATAAGTTGTGTAATATGAACTAGGCATTAGTGTGCACAGCAAGTTGCTAAACATTTCATCACGAACAAGGCACCCCTGCTCTTATCACCTTGTCAGTAATCGGATAGGACCGGCGAGCTAGCGGGATTTAAGGGATTGTTTTTTTCTACCACACAGTTTCAAAGGTGTGATCGAGGATTGTGTGAAGCAGATGAACCAGGAGCTGGTTCAGATGAAAGGTCCGGCCAAAGGGAGCAACGCTGCCATGGATGCAGAGACTGTCCTCCGGCCTCTTATGGACCTCCTGGATAAAAAGTTAGTATTTACTGGATGCAAGGTCAGAGTGTAACCTTTAACATGTGATGCAATTTTGTACCTTGGTCTTCACCAAGTGCCAAACTCTTTTTGCAAACCAATTAAAAGTCATTAATTCAGGCATCAATAGGCTAAGCCATCTACTGCCATCAAGTTTGACAGTTTGGGCCTTGAGGTGATTTCAAAATAGGATTTCACCCGGTAAAATGCACTCTAGTAAGAAGCGTGGCGAGTGGGCTAACATATTTTGACTTGTTTTTATTTACAGTTATTCATTTCTGTCACTGTACATGTACTCACTGCTTTTTTCTGTTGCTGGTATTCATTCAGTTATTTCACAAATGATAAAACAATTTCCTAAATGCCAATTTCTTATCTTGCACGGCAGCTGGATTCTAGCGTTGTTTTGAGTTGATGCAATAATCACATATCACTAGAAAATCCATCTTATCAGACATATAATGTCCAGCAAGCTTGTGCACGGACACATCTGTGTGCTCAGAGGAGTTACTGGCAGCTACTGGCTTTGCTTAGGTGTGTGTGATGCGACACAGAGGGGACTCCAATAGAGGTTAGCATACTACTATAGTATCAGTTGTATAGGAAGTGGAGAGTATTTATTCACCGAGAGAACAGCAATGAACGGCACTGGAAGCATTTCTTGATGGGAAAAGTTGTTTCGCTTTTCTCCAGACGGGCTTCGGTAAGAGTTTGATTGACTGATGGTTCATCCAATCACCTGCCAAGTATTTTGTGAAAGTGCCCGCCCTTTTCCAAACAGTTTCCAATGACAGCTTCTCAGATGGTTCCGTGTACCAATCCATCTGGTGGGTCACGTTAGCCAATCCCACCGCATCATTCAAACTGACTGGTGTCAAAATTCACTCAGATTGAACTCTGTGCGATAGTCCCTGCAGAGTTTCTGAATCGTTCGATTGGTCAATGTTAATTTTTGTGTGAGGTACAATATCAACCATTATGGTCCTGTCTTATAGATGCTCATGTGTTGAAATCTAGTTTTGATGTAGGTATTGAAGTAGTTGAAGCAACGGGCACTGAGCTGGTAGGTGAGGTAGTCAGGGGCCCAACAGCACTCAACGGATTTCAACCAATGATGAGTTTTTCCAGTTCCATTTTATTTCTGTTTTTATTTCCGGTTTACTGTTTGATAAATAAAAAATATATAATACCCAATAAAATGAATACAGCGCTACAATGATTGCTACTACTTTACAATAACTTTTAGACCAGGATTATCGGTTAGTGTCTTCAACCTTCAAGGACTATATTTTTTGTCATTCTTGAAAGAACCATAGCGCTGATATGCTTCAACTGAACTCTGGGAGTCACTCTCAATGATTTGCCAAAGCAACATTGAGGCCAATGGGGTATTACAGGGAATCCTCTTAATGATATGGAAATGCCAAATCCTTCCTCTTGTCTCTGAGACCCTGCTTGCACAATAGGGTGAGATTAAAGCTTAAAGCTGCTGCATTTAATCGATGAATCACAGGTGTTTTTTTCTGTTCTTTAATCATATTATTTATTAAAGCGTCATCACTCATTGTTGGCTCAGTTTGAGACACACGTGCTTTGAGTGTTGACCTGACAAATGCTTTTCTTTTGCCGCTTTGCAGTTTGATGTTATTTGCCAAGATTTGTGAGAAGACAGTGCTGAAACGAGTCCTCAAAGAGCTTTGGAAAATCGTGCTGAACACCATCGAGAGAACAATTGTTCTGCCTCCACTGAGTGACCAGAGTGTGAGTTTGATCAATGATCTGTTTTCCCTTTTTCTGTTACTCTTTTATCTCTTGGCATGCACCTCCACTTCCCTCCACCTCTCTCTCTCTCCCTCTCCCTCTCCCTCTCTCTCTCTCTCTCCCTCTCTCTCCCCCTGTCTCTCTCTCCATCTCTCCATCTCTCTCTCTCTCTCTCTCCGTCTCTCTCTCTCTCTCTCCGTCTCTCTCTCTCTCTCTCCCCGTCTCTCTCTCTCTCTCTCCCCGTCTCTCTCTCTCTCTCTCCCCGTCTCTCTCTCTCTCCGTCTCTCTCTCCGTCTCTCTCTCTCTCTCCGTCTCTCTCTCTCTCTCTCTCTCCGTCTCTCTCTCTCTCCGTCTCTCTCTCTCTCCGTCTCTCTCTCTCTCTCTCTCTCCGTCTCTCTCTCTCTCTCTCCGTCTCTCTCTCTCTCGCTCTCTCTCTCTCTCTCTCTCTCCGTCTCTCTCTCTCTCTCTCTCCGTCTCTTCAGCTCTCTCATGCTCCTGCATAACATACAAATTACTGTACAGGAAATGAAACATGGCATCTCTAAATCTTTACACACGTGGAGTGAATTGTTAATCCTTCTGTTCGAGCAAAGCCACCTGCTCCAAAGAAATAGGGGCAGCATGTCAAGTCTACTACCTGGTCCAAACAATCTAAAAACTATTTTTTCAATAATGTTTTTCATCGATTGGGTGTTTATTGTCCTTGCGTTAACGGAAACATATCCGTCTGTCCAACAGCAGGGCGCTCAGATGATCTTCAATGCTGCCAAGGACTTGGGACAGCTGTCCAAACTGAAGGTAATTTTTGGATGAACCAAAAGTGGGTTTTGCTAATCTTAGCTAAGCTTTGCCCACTCGTTGTCATCTCAGTAAAACATGACATCTCTAATTATGCTGAAAATTACATATTATATTGTGAATATTATATCAGAGGCATTATATAATACAGACTCTTTTTGTAGCTTTCTAGATATGTAACTAAATGTCAGAGTGAACAACATCATGACAAGTTACCAAGAATATAAAATGGATGTTTCACTCATCCACAGTCTAAAATTGTTTGAATGGAAATAAAATGATCAGTTAGCATCTGCAACTTATTGTGCACTTAGATTCACTTTATCTACACATTTGGATGGATGGATTGTGTAATTTGGAAGCATTGTTATGTAAGCTGCTCTGTAGGTTGTTACATTGCACAGTGTAACTCAGTGCAACACTGGCATCTAAGTGCTGATGTGACCGGAGGATGTGTAATCCCTCGAGCTCTGTGCAGGGAGGCATTGGAACGGATCAGTGGTTACACTGTGGTTTTACTAACAACAGCGGTATGACAGTTCCACAGAGAGGTATTTTGGCTCTGAGCAATACAGGAGATGCAAACTGAATGTGTGTTTATGTGCATGTATATATGAGTACGTGTATACTTGTTTGTGTGTTTGTGGGAGTCTGTCAGATGTTCTTTGTGGAAACTTCTGGGTACAGTACCTCAGCACACAGATGGGTGTTTTTTGCTCCCAAAACATTCAACATTGACATTTGTGATTATCTTCAACTCAATTTACAGTTTTCTTTTTCATGTAGTATATTATGTTACTTGCTGTGTTCAACTACTTCCTTATGATATAAAATTGTATTTTATTGTAATATTAATGCGTGTGTGTAACCTCATTTACTACATGCAAAATGACTACCCCTCAAATTACTATTCAAGCACTCTGAATTCTGACCAATGCAATGGCATCGATTGGCAACAGAGTTACTCAGGCTGATATGTTGTTTGTCTGACACAAATGATGCTGTGTGCAGGACTATTTTGACAATCTATCCTTTGAGCTGGTCATTTCTGGGCTGCACTTATCTTCCCAAGCATATGCCACGTGGGAGGATCTATTGTGTTTTATTTGCTTTCCCTCTTAATTTGGTAGAACGTCAACCATTTCTTTTAAAGAACATTCAATTATGGATATATGAGTAAAATTATCATAAGTCACTCGAACAATTCTATTTGAACACTCAATTTTACCCCTCCCCCCTTTTTTGTCATAGAATAAAAAGCATTATGGGGTTTTTATAAGAGAGAAATATGTTTTTCCTTCATGCAGCCTTTAATTGTTTTGGAGCTTGCCTAAGCGCAGATGTTGATTAAAGCGTTTTCTGTCTCACACCAGCTCTTTAAAATCAGTTTAAAACAGATTAGTGGCAGACAAATCTATATCATATCCTGAATACAAAAGAAAAATGTGGATGTAAAATGTGTTTCATATAGCCTCTAATTTGAGGGATGGTATGTGCATTTTCACAGTGTACCACATTGTACAACCCTTTTCTAAATAGGTTGATTAAATCTCAGCAAATAACAGCAAGACTTGTGAGCTTTTGTACACGTGAGTAGCCAGACGGATGACCCTTTTCATGAAACATTAATGCCAATTTTAGGGCAAACGCCTGGGAATTAAGGCAGTGCCGAGAAGTTATTTGCTTCAATCAATTCACAAATCAGGAAAACCTAAATTATAATTGACAAAAAAAAAATGTTCATGTTTAAAATTGATTATTAGAACTGGTCTGAGACAGCAAGGCTCAAATGTATCAGACAATTGCAGTTTAATACTGAATCTTGAGTACCATGGCCCACGTAAGGTCATAACCATGAAACTGGAGAAACAGCTTAATATTTAAAGTACTTGAATGCGGTGGCGTTATTGTTTTGCCAACTGTAGAGTGTTTGACTTGAACTGATATCCCTCCAGGAGCATGTAATTCGAGAGGAAGCCAGAAGTCTGACTCCACGACAGTGTGCAGCCATGGACCTCGTGCTTCCCACCATCAAGGTGAGTTTTATGTAGATTACATTGTTGGCTGTACAGCGAGAGACACCTGGGCGGCTAAACTTGACCTTTAGAAAAGACAACGAGAGCCACCTCAGGCAGAGCAGAGCAGAGATATGCAAATGGACTTCAATGAGAATTTTGTAAATGAAAAACAGTGAAACGTGTGGGGCTGTGGCTAATGTCAGGATGTGCTTAGTGATGTTTATGGCCAGATACGTACATGCTGAAAAAGGTGCATTAACAGTATATCTCAAATGGAATAACAACCTCTTATGTGTGCGTGTATATGTGTGTGTGTGTGTGTGTGCGTGTGTTTTGTGTTATCCTTCACTGTCACCTCACAAATTGAAAATGAGCTGGCATTAATTGTTTGAAATCTCCTCTTTTTGATCGTATTTCTATCACCTTGCGGTTTCTTTTTGAGACACAATACAGCTGCAAGTAGATGAGAGGATACGTAATTAATAATATCCAGGAATATGGAAAGTAAGTGTGAAATGCAGCGCTGTTAATTTACTGCCATACTCCTTGTTGTTGTAAAGGGATTTGAGACAATTTCAAGGCTAAGCCCCAGTTCTACAGGGACCAGAAGAGTGCCACTAGGGGAACACTGCATCATAAAGTGCAGACAAAACTAATTGATTCTGCTGTCTCCAAGGAAACTACCTGCAGGTTTCGATCAATCATGTCGCAGGAATTCTGTTCATCAGTATTCTAATGAGAACAGACAATTAACATAGATCAGTAATGCCTTCGGAGAGTTTGATAATCAGCCCAAGAAGTGCTATTCAGAGGCTTATTTGCTTCATATTTGTCAGATAGCACAACAGCTTTAAACCTGTTATCTACAACAGACAAAATATACTGATTACTACAAATGTGTATTACTGGCTTCTCTTATTTCACTAGTCAGCCCAAATGTTACCCCAAAGCCACATATTGTATTACAGTCAGGCACGTATACAGTGGAGAGCGGCTCAAACACAGTTTACCTACTTGAATATTTTGAGTGCATTTAGTGATTATCCCACTGAAACTATTTGATCCAGACTGAACTTTGATCCTGCAAAAACGAATGGGTAGGATAATGGGTCAATGCACTGGTCCATAGAGGAGTTTATATGTGATGTCAGATGGCATGCAGTCCATTCAACTGATTCCCAATGATGGACTGTTGGGTCCTTTCTTAGAACTCTGGCTTGTGAGGGATTGTCAAATGAAGGCAGCTGTTTCTTTCCCACAAATCCCACAATTTGTGTGTGGATGGACTACACATCAGAATATGCTGTTTGTCTTTAGGAATATACCCTGTTTGTCCTGTTGTCAGATAGGTTTATAAATACAGTATATAAGAACAGAAGGAAAGGGTAAAGAGACTACGATGAAGAAATATATAGGCTACTGTAGGAAGGATGGCTGTCTGGCAGGTCATTATGCCAGAGGCAGGGAGATATGTTTGAGCATGTGCGGCGATGCTGCCCTGTCACCTGTCAGAGGGAATGCAGCATTGCAGCCTACGGAAACACTATGGGCATCTTCCAACATATACTAACACACTCCTTGACCAATACACAGTAATGCAATGACGAGTTGATTAGAATGGCTTTTCTTATTTGAATAAACATAATCATAAACACATAAGCAGACCCAGACCAGGTGGCCATTCTATGTGGACCTACTGTATGTGACCAATTTCTGAAAAAGGTCATGAAAATGAATTACAATCTTCACAGAACCTTATTTTGTTTCCCCACGGTCATGGCTTTTGTTTTCAATAACACAGTCCTAAAATGAAATTGTGATACATCAAACATACATCTCTTTGAAATGGCTGGTTTACCGATTCAAGTTACTATGAAGTGATTTGGAAATGGCAGTAAAAATGGTGACAAATATTTATTTACACACAAATTCACACTGAAGCAATTTTTATTTATTTTATTCAGAAGATTCTTGTTTTCTTTTACTAGAAATGTAAGTCAATTGTGCTTGGAGTGATTTTATTTATCGTAAAAATAGCTGTTTGTTTTACAAGTGCCATGCAAGTTCAGTATTTCTTTGAAAATTGACAATAATTATTGTTGAAATATATACAAGTGCATGTTGTTAATTTAATTTGACAGACATAGAGGTTATAGGATGCAATTTAGCATAAACCTTTGTATGAGCTATATTTATTGTTTGCTGTACGCTAAATGCAGTTTCCCATTTACTGTGTGATTTTATTTTCTTTCCTAAACTCACGCTGCCAAAAACCTCAAACAATGTTGTTCCTATAATGATCATGTGTTACAAAGGAGCTTAACACATAACAAGCACAAAAGAATAAAGGGCTTAGAAATGTGTCTCCAAGTACTTCATCTTTACTTTCCAGCTACACCTCCTGTCTGTGGCCACCCTCCCACATGTGGGAGTGACAGTATTTGAAAAGAGAGCAAAGCCTGTTCTGTCCTCAGCTATCAGGCTCATCAGCACAACTGTGCATTAACCATCCAAGCATGGGTTTCAGATGTAAATGCATGGCAATTAGCTACAAAAGTGGCTATTACCGCTGCCTCTTGTCTGGTCTCTTTATGTGTTTTCGTCTCCGATTTAAATGCATCCTGCTCCACATAATTCACTCTCAGCCAATTGTAACCTGCTGCCGTATATAACTCAAAAGAGGTTGCCATCATGTTCAAAGTTTCTGTTCACCTTGGACAATTCTAATTCTCATTGTTTGTTTTTCAGCAATACTTCCATGCCGGAGGAAATGGGCTGAAGAAAACCTTCCTTGAAAAGAGCGCCGATATGAAGTCCCTCAAATATGCTCTCAGCCTTTACACTCAACCTACAGATGCCTTGATCAAGAAATATATATGCACCCAAACCTCTCAAGGTAATGAGCTGGCCAAGGTTGGGCTCAATTAGCTTTCAGTTCAGGGAGTGGAACTACCTCAGGAGTCAAGGAATGAAAAACTTTCAGGTTAAAAGCTGTGTTCTGCAGAGAGTGTCGCATCAGGTGAGAAATGCAAGCAAGACCAAGTGATGCTAAAAGATGCTTGGACAGTGAAAGTGACTGGAAAGGTGCGGATAAAAGCACATGTTGTTGATACTATTGCACTACAGCACATAAGCACTTTCTTCAGATACTAGTTAGTAAACATAATTAAACTTGATAAACTCTGGTAGTTAAATCCAGAATGCATTTTGCACTTCTATAACAGGAAACATTTAAGTGCATTAAATGAGAAGGAAAGCCTGATTATCCCCAAATCACAAGCTGCTTCCATTGGTATTTAGAATTGATTGAAAAGAATGTGGCTCCAGTCCCTGGCTCATTTTAACCTCTGCATAGTTCTGTTTGCGGAGGTCTAGCTTCCTTTACACAGCAGGTAATGTGTTCTGAGGATCTCTCTGGGTCACCTTATTCTTTTTGGGCTTATATGTGCAGTGGACATGGCAGTGATTGCATTCATCCCCCCCTCTGTTTAAGTCCTTTATCTCTCTCTCACTGTTAATAAATAAATATAAAATAAGCACATTTGTCAGTGGCCACATCACCCTGAGGGAGGGGCTTGAATGCTGCCATGCTCTAGTTCTCTCGCTCTCTTCTGAGAAACACGTAAAACACTGCCATGACATATTTACAAGATACATGTAAATGTATAAATTCCCTTTTGTTCTCTTTCTCTCCGTCATCACCGGCCCACGCGTCTCATTCATCTGTCTTCACATGGAAGTTTATTCCCGTCGCTCTCTACAACAAGGCTGAAATACCGTCAGGTGTACGAAGAGATTCGAGAGGGAATTCAGCCCAGTGTGCCGTTGAAGCTTTAAGCTCCTGGCTGCCTCAGTGTTTAGCCTTGCAGAACGCTGCACAGGCAGGCAGCAGGGAACGGAATGGCAACGGGAGAAAGCGAGTCAGCCAGGCAGCCAGCAGGCCCAACCAGTGTTCTCCTTCTCGCTGACTGGCAGATGGGCATATAGACGCACAGTGTTTCGCTGTATGCCATTTTGAGATTTGCTTGATGTGTTTCAGTTGCTCCTCTCTCTGAGTTGACACCGTGTTGTCGCTCTTTGTCTGAGGTGGTACAACGTGATGCCTGTAAGTGGAGTTAGTGAAGTGGTAGATGAAGCGCATTAGGTCAGTAAACAGTGTGGAGATGTGCTGATGCGTGACGAAGCACAGTGGACACCGTTTCATTGTTAATCACCAACCCCAGTGCTCTGGCACGTTTAGACCATCGCATGCACTGGTCTATTCCTGCAAAGTGTGTGTTTGGACGCATGCAAGTGTATTGCTGTTTGTTCTAGAGCTGCTTTAAGCGACAATACTAAATAGTACTAACAAAGACAAACACATCTTTCTTCATCCAGTAATGTCATGTCATTATATCACAGCTGTCTGCTTATAAAAGAACAATCTGTTGATCGTGGTTGGATTAAACCACCACTGTGCAAAAATGAATGCCTACAACTGACCTCTCTTATCTGTTGGCTCTTCTTGTTTGCATTTTCCTCACTTGATCTGCTGACCCTCCTTACTGTCACCGTTGTATCTCTGTTTGCATTTATCTCCCTTATGCGCCATTCATCTTATTCTCACTCTGCTCTCCCATGTCCCTCCAACTGCCCATTTCAGTGTCTCGTCTCTAACCCCAGTCAGAAAACATGCAGAATCTAATTATAGATTACATTATTTCTGCCCATAGCTGAAGTAAATGTGCTGCTCATTGCCCGGGTCATTTCCGAAATTTCCCAAATGTAATTTCCTAAATATCCTGGGCTTGATTTTCATTACAATAAATCAAGAGGCTTGTTTTCCATTACCAGCTATAATGAGCACTGTATGTTTGGCACATATTGATTAGCTATTGGATCAGCCACACAGGCACTTGCCTTCCAGGGTTAAACATCTATTTGCCCCGTACTGGATGAAACACACATCCCTGCATCAGGAAAAGTGAGACACGTGGTCAGCAATGAGTCCTAATTGTTTACTGGCAGCAGTTTGTCCCCATGTGTTTGAAACTGTAATGGTGTACCTGTGCAGGGTGCGGTGCCCAAATCTCTTTCTTTGCCTTCACTCTTGTCCCCTCTCTACCTCCTCCGTTGTTTTGCTTTCATTTCACTTGAGTTTACTGCACACAGTCAAATGCAGGGTTTTGTTTGTATTTCTGTTGCGTTGAACAGGATTTCATTTTGCAGAACATTATTTTTTTCTGTGCATTCACACCATCTGCCTCCTCCGTGGCCTTCAAACCATTGTTATTGTTTCGATTTTTTCTTCTTCTTGTTCTGGCTCCTGTTCAGCCTCAAGCTAAAGGAAACCATGGCGTTGCTTGCTACTTAGCTACGATATGGTGAATTCAAGTTTACTCCCCTAATTGTTTTATTGGATTTTGTTCATTTATTTTAGCTTCGACACACAGAGGTGTTTTTACACCATTTTCAGATCAATTTCTGGATACCTCATCCACTAAGTTGCACCCACAGTTTTGGATCGGACTTCTCTCTCTCGCTCTCTCTCTCTCTCTCGCACTCTCTCTTACTATCAATTTTCTCAAATCTCTTTTATTTCTACTTCCTTATCTCTCTATTTCTCTCCCTGGCTTCCTCTCTGCCACTCCTCCATTCTCAATGATTGTCATTGTGCTTCTTTTTTTTCAATTCTCCTCTTGTTGTTTTGGTGTGTGTCCAGGTAAGTCATCCAACGGATCGGTGGGGGAGGTGTCAATGCAAGTGAATCTCATCTCTCACCCTGGCACTGGAGAGCACAAAGTCAGCGTTAAGGGTGAGACTTTCCTATGCTGTATCAGCGTCCCACTCTCCTTTATAATGGATTCATCCCTGCACATTGTTTGTGTTTAAAATGGTCGACAAATAAACTCTTGCAATTTGACTCATGAATGAAAAGATGTTTACTGTTAATGTTCCAGACAAGTTCTGCGATGAAATTGTATTGTATTTGCTCTGACAGTATCCATGTATAATATTTAACATAATATTTAATACATTTAACCAATTCTCTGTGGGGAAAAATAATAAATACACATAAAAAAATAGAGAATAAGGCCAGCAATATATATATATATATATATATATATATATATATATATATATATATATATTCAACCATCATTAGCGTTTGACTTTGCTGATTATCGTTTCCTCTGTATTTCTCAGTGTTCGCAGTGAACAACCTCATCTGGCAAACCAACGCCATGTTCCGGCCGTTTGTCGAGGTAAACGCCGTGGGACCACACCTGACTGACAAGAAGCGCAAATTCAGCACCAAGACCAAGAATAACAATTGGTCACCAAAGTACAATGAAACATTCCAATAGTGAGTAATCATGCATCCTTCATGGCAGTTACAGAGGTGAAGAGGGAGCAAAACTAGGGATGTTTTCAAAAGCCTACATTATTGTTGTTATTAATATTATCGTCCAGCATTTTGCTGCCTACATACAACCTAACAAGTGTCAACATTCTGTACCTGTACTATATGCTGCAGTATCTTCAAACTAGTATTCAGTATGCTATCTGCACACTTAAAAGATCCTCCAGCAACATATATACCACATACTACCTGACTGCCAAAGTCTTTACAGTTTTTTGGAATGCAATTGCCTTTCCAGCACATCTGATCATTGCATGAAGCTGTTGAATGTAGTCATTCTGAGCCAAGCCAACTAAAGTCACTGAGCTAAAGTGACCATCAACACCAGAATGCAACATCAGTGCAGACTCAGTGCTGTCTGCATATAGATTTACTCTTAACTTTTTCACTTTCATTTTAAGAAGCTGTTCAAGTTTTAAATAAACAGCCTAAAATTAGGGTCTATCTTGCGATTGGTGAAGTAGTGGGAACAATGGACTCTTTGCCACTCTACTTCTGGCTCCTTTGTTCTGACCACACGGGTCTTAGAACTCAGCTGCTGTGACGCCATCTCTGTGACAAATGATGTCAAAGTACTCAAAACCGCTTCTGTGGCAGTACAGTGGGTGTACAGCAGGTGTCTTCAGGACCACACAATGCTAACCCACAATGACACACACACACACACACACACAGACAGACGGGTGGAAGGTGAAAACAACACCAGCATCGCTGTTGTGGCTGGCCACAAAACGTTGGCAGAGAATAATGGCTCATTGCAACAGAAACATTGATTTCACTTGCAAAACACGACTGAATTGTTTAATAAGCTGTGGAAATATCACCCAGCCACAGTCTCTTCCTGACACTATATTCACTGGGAACAAAGCCGAGTGTCACTGTCCAAAAAGCAATTTGTGTGCACTCGTGTACAATTCTTCATGATGACACTTTGGGCTTTTAATTACGTTTAAGTACTTCAAAGTCAAATTAGTGTACTTTTAGGTGACTTACAGCTAACTTGACAGTGTCTAAACTGTCACAACGGGGTAAACCCGACATTTCTATTATTCACGCAGGTTAAATAGTTTCCTTTTTAACACTGAAGTACTGCAGTACAGTAAAACACCACTGATTTTGCTTCACGTGAACTTATTTAAACTCTTGAGTATGACCTTTCTGATCTCTGCGTGTCATTTCTCCCAGTGTTCTAAGTAATGAACATGGCCCGGAAGCCTACGAGCTGCACGTCTCAGTAAAGGACTACTGCTTTGCCCGTGAGGACCGCATCATCGGCATGACGGTCATCCAGCTAAGAGAGCTAGCGGACAAGGGCAGCTGCTCCGCCTGCTACCCCCTGGTGAAAAGCATCGCCATGGACGAAACTGGCCTCACCATCATGAGGATACTCTCTCAAAGGACCAATGACGAGGTGGCCAAAGAGTTTGTGCGTCTCAAGACAGACACACGCTCGGCGGAGGAAGTATCATAATGTGCAAAAAACAAAAAAAATGCAGCATGAAAAAAAGTTGTGTTGTCTTAAGTGGGAGATGAAAAGAAAAGGCAGAAGGAGAAGGAGCAGTAGCAACAGATGCTCTTTCTGGATAGGTGCTGGAGAATGAGATTGTCCAAAGAGAAGCGCAGGAGGCCCAAATGTGTCGAGGCAGCAACACAGTGAGAGAGAGGGAGAGAGAGAGAGAGTTGTGTTTGTTTGTTTTTGTGCATGTGCGTAACATCTGTTGGAATGTTCATTTTAAAACTACAGTATGTACAAGTGTTTACTTACCGTATGCTTACTATTAAGTACTATATTCTACGAGTTATGTTAACGAGACATGAAATACCTTTTGTACAACATTTAGTCTTTTTGAACAGAGATTTGTTCCAATAAAGTGCCAAACCAGTGAAAAAAAGAACAAAACCAACGTATATGAAATATGGTGAACTTCGTATGTTTGAAATTTGCTCGATTATTTTGTCCGGTGTAAGTCTTTTTCTGACAGTGTGGCGTTTTGATTGTTGCAAAGTCTTTCATTTTGCATCCTTGTTTTTTGGCTTCACGTTCTTCCACAAAGCACTGTTGTGCATGTCCTCTTCTCAGTCATGTCTCTCCCATGATTCCACAGTGACCACCGAGCAGGGTCCTGTCCCCTTGCCTTCAAACTGTTTGTATTTTAAGTCGACCTGAAAATAGACCATGTTTTTTTAAATGGCGATGACTGCTATGTAAACCTTCATAGGTGTTTGTAATTTTATAACCATGACAACAATGACGACAGCCTCCAGTGCTAACAGTCTTAGCAGAAAAGATGGAAATGTTTTCTTTTCTTTGGCTTTTAGTTCTTTGTTTTTTGGCCATCAGCTTCCAGCCTTTCTGAATGACCACTGTGAACATGAGCTTTGGAAGGCAAGCTTACATGACATTGCTGACAGTTTGATATTATTGTTTGATATTTTTCCGATAACTTTGTCCTTGATGAACTGCCAAAGTTATGTAAAATATTTGTACAAAAGCAATCCATTACATGTATGAAGATAAATATGTACATGTGATCTATTACTTTTTCAATGCTTAATATTTGATTATTGATAGGGTGGTACTAAGATTTTATTTTTTTTATTTCCTGTGAAGCTGTTAACCAATATGAAAGTTGCACATGTTACTTTACACATTAGTTATATCAGCTTCTGTCATTGAAATTATTTTTCTTCATAAAGGAAAGAGTAACATTTGGTAAATATGCAACATTCCTATGTATTGCACTGATGGCGAATTGTATGTCATGTAAATATATTTAGTGAGATATTGTACAAAAGTCTACTTTTCTTCAATGTGCATAAAGTATGTGCAAATATGTTAAAACATCTGGGTCATTTTGGAAAAATTGTCCAGTAAGCGTCCCTTTAACAAATAGCTTGCACTAGACATAATGAAAAATGTGGTCAGTTGCATCTAGATCAGAAACCTATTGATATTTGAAGAACAAATGTCTGTTCAATCTGAAAATGATTTTCACTGGTTTGCAGAGGCATTGGGGGGGGGGGGGGGGGGGGGAAGAATCAAAACCAAATATCTTTTTTTATTCCATGAATTCTTCTTCCTTCTCAAAAACCTGCGTCTTTACAGCCAACAATTCAGTCAGAGATTTGGGTGTGTTATGCTAGTAGCGGCTAACGTGGCCTGAAACTGATTAGGAGCAGGCTGCACAGGTTTGATAAACTCACTTCTTTTTAACTACGCAAACCCAGATTTCCTTTTCAATCTTGGAGTCCTCCGCCCCAGCCAACGCTGCCTCATATGACATCACTCGAGGCAATGCATCACCCTTGCACAGCTCCCACTGGAGCCACAAAATTGTCAATGCATTTTTAGTAACAGTTTGGTAGTACTCCCCAAGGCCTGACAGACTTTGACGTAAGTTCCCCTTTAAATGTTACAAACATCCGTCAATATACCATGAAGCACAATTGGCAACATTCAACACATATTTTAACTTTGTCTTCCATTGCTCTTGCAATAGGAATTGCAGACACTCAACTCCAGAAATAACTTCATTCCAAACTCACACTAAAGAGCATTATGGCATTTTAGAACATGATGAAAAATTGCTAAAAGAAAAAAGGTGAATATTTTCTTAATGGGTTTGACTTCCAGGGTGAAACACACACTGGACTGCCTGGTCGAATAAGTTTCAAGTTTCCTACCCACCTACAGCATAACATCTTCCAAGTTGTGTATTCTCAAGGTTTACTTCATCAAAGTTACTCTTGAGTGTGCCTCTGTCATACAGTGAACATTTGATTTCTCCATTCACATGCCTTGTGTATTTGAGTGTGTGTGAATGAAACACTTGCGTTGAGATCAGTTATGCTCTATTTACTGTCAATCATTCAACACCCACAGAAAGAAAAATGCAGCTCTGTGGCAGGAAATAATCCTGAAAAAACACGTCACCTGCCAAAACTTCAATGCCACGTTTACATGTTTTTATTTGGGCCATGTGTTACTTCAGATAGCAGGTAATTTCTGGGTAAACATGAGAAGTAGCCTGAATACAAACACTGTAAAGCCCAATGTAATGACGAGCACGCTAGACAGTATAATTGTACCTGGCATGGGGAAATTCCAACTGTTTAAATGTAGGTCCATTTGACAATACAGAATGATAAACAAATATTATTTTAAAGAACCACAACAAAAACCACTTTAGAAATAACTTGTTCTTATGAGAAAAACTGCCGTTCATTGAAAGCCAATAATATGCACAGACAGTTTCTTGATCAAAAGCCCACACAATGAATTTAATCACCTGGAACCGGCCCATAAGAGAACCAGACAAAGTAAGTCCATTTGTCAGTGTCAACCTTTTGTCTGTTCTTTACAGCTGCATTCCAATACTCAAGGAGATGGGGGGGAAAAGAAAATGAGAGATACCAAGAGATCGACAGAAAACACGGGGCTGTCGGAGCGCAATGAAGATATAGATAAACTATAGATACAAACGTAGGGTAAAGAACTTCAGAGAAAAGGGTTCGATAAAGCAATCACTGCTCATGTTTCTCCACAGGGATTTCGTCACAGATTAATAAAGACACATTTGGGGTGAGTATTTCTTTGCCATTTACCGGTAGTATACCGTATAATTTGATGTAAGAACATCTATGCAGAATCTTTTTTTTCTGCACTGTAAATTCTATTTTCAACAGTCTTTTATGTGCGTTAATGTCACGGCCGACATTTTGGCATGTCAAAGCAGGAAAGTGTAATTGGTAGCATTAAACGGCATGACTTACTGGGACACAGAGCCATTGTTATTAAAATGTGTTTCACTTTTATTATTCCCGCTATGACAACTAAACATGTCTGCCATGAAAAATGTGTCAGCCTATAATTATTAAAAGACACACACACACACACACGAGAAGAACTTAAAACACCAACAATAAAGCATCTTGCTCAAAAATATTTTTGTAAAATGCTTTGCAATTTGAGTTGAAGAATATCGACCACTTTCAAATATGAGAATGGTATCAAACTTCTCACCAAGAGAAGATTGCAAGCAGAACATTTTTTGGTGGTCCAACTTTCAAGGAGAGCTTCCACCAAAAAACCTGAAGTCCTGGAATTTATGCTTTATGTTGTTCCAGTAACTGCATGTTAAGATTTAGTATGGTATAACTGAACATGAAAACACACTTCTTTTCTGAATGACAGATGCAGTTTATAGAACAGATAATTCAAATCAGTAGCAATGCAGGGCAGCCAACATGAACATAGATACAGATTGTATAGGTCTTTAAATATTAGAATCGCCAATACAACAGCTACAGTATAATAGAAAGCTGTTAGATGCCTTTAATTAAATACATACACTTTAGCTAATAGTGTGACATTACTCATCACAGCTGCATTAGGTGCAGTTGAATGCGTCTGTATTTGTATTGAAATTACAGCAAATTGCATCATTGTTTTAAAACAAATCCCAAAACGCTCCAATCCCCAACTTCAAAATTGGTGTGCAAGAGCAATTTTCCATTATTTTCTTTTTATTGGCCATGTATGCCAGTCACACCACCAAAGAGCAAACTGAAGCAGGGGGAAGGGAAACGCTGTCACTCATGTACTCCTCGAAGGGAGGGAAAATAGAACAAAACACAAACCTGATTCATCCGAACCATAGAGCTGCCAAGATGCAAAACTCTTCCACAACCTTGACCCCTAATTTGCATGTTGTCAACTCCTCCAGGAACGTGTCGTCATCTGCAGCACATTTCAATGGACAAACTGATCTCTGAGGATGAGCTGGTTGATATCAGTTATGGAAAGATGACATCCATGTTGCTAACCTCATGGTCTGTGTGTATGTGCGTCAGCAGGATGTTTTTCAAGGCAGGCCGAAGATCCAAACTGATGGAGAGGTGGATTTTTATAACTTTGATAGATAAGGTATAAACTTGATTAAAATGACTTTATATCACCTTGAAGTAATATGATACAATATGATGCAAGGTGCAAGAGAATGCAAGCTGATCCAGGTTTACAGAGTAAAGTCTCATCAAATGCAAATACTATTCATTGAAACACAGTGTAATACTATACTAAAACACAGAATGAAACATATAGCAATATTGTAATTCACAGCAGGATGTCATAGTTAACCTATTCTACTGCATTTTATTCTTTCCGGCGTATATACAGCAAATATAATGTAGGAAGCACATTTCTAAAGGGAAAACAGTCCTTCAACAAGAAACACTTATTCAGATATTATTTATCAAAGAATACAAACTACATTTAATAAGTTGTAACTGATGGTTTTCATCCTGTGGATTTGAATTTTGATATTTCAAACACCATTTTTATTTGTCATATAAAACCACAGATTTAGAGGCTTTGGACACTTACACAAGTTGTTAATTTATTCGGACTAATATACCTTTTTCGAAACAGGAGTATTGACTCGTCAAACACAGGTGTTGCCAATAACATTTATAAAGTTAAATGCTGTGCATACTGTCTCACTGACATTGATTCATTTGAGTGTCACTACAATGTGCACTCAAAGACGTCGCACAATAGGGGTGCATCCCAAGTCTCTGAAATTGCATCCACTTTTCCCTCACTTACGTCTTCTCCTAGCATCTTGCGCTGCATAACGGATGAAGGTTTGCAAGGAACAGATGCAAGTCAGGGAAATAGGCATGCAATTTAAGAGACAGTTGATGCACCTCTGCCTTTTTCACAGCACAGACTTTGACTTGACAAAGTAGGAAAATAACAGGTGTTACAAATAACACTAACGATGACTCTGTTCTAATCGTGTGTTCCAATGAGTTCCAGCTGAGCGAGCATACGATACCAGGACCCTGAAATCAAAGCAGCCAAATAGAATTCAGCCATCATTCGTTTTACACCTGTGCTTTTACTAGTGGGACATGTCAAAATGTCTTCCACTAAAAAAAGGCCTCATATGATGACTGTTTCATACAACATTTTAGTTCAGGAGTGCTATTAAGCCAGGCCAGTGCACCAGCGTTGACTGTTTCAGGGTAATAACACTGGCAGACCTCGAATGCCATGGAATACAAGTCACTGATGTTATTTGTCACACCTGTGTTTGACAAGTGAAAACAACTGCAGTGAGAAAAGTCTGTGTTGTAACATTTCAGTGCCTGCGAGACAGTTCCTTGGATTCACTGCCCTATGAATGCTATCATTTGATACTGTGTCATACTTTGGTATTCTTCAGATGTAGTTAGATGGAGAAAACCTGAGATTGCTGCGGATTGTAATTACAACAATTACCTTTCAAACCAGGTGACTTGTTGTCCTTTTGTCTTACTCTTCTTTCTTAAAAGCCGAGTTTAACCAGCTGGATCCACTCACACACTGTCTAGTATCACTGTGACAAGTTGTCCAGGTTTCCACCCGACTTCATCTCCCCATGGCTTTCCCTTCCTCTCCATCACTGGACTATAGAGCTGCTCCTTTTCACCTCTCAGTGCTTTAAAATAGCCTCCCGTGTGTCTAGAGGTGTGCGTGTGCACATTTATGTGTACCACACAGTATGTATTGTAAGAAAGATAACATTGTGTGACCTGCATGTGGATGTACTGAGCATGTGCTGTGTCCCCATGAATTATATATATAGTATCTGCTTGAGTATGTGTTTTGAGTGTGTCCTATGGGTGTGCACTTGCCCTGCCCTCTCTCCCTAACCAATCTGGCTGAGTTTAATTACAGCTTAATGTGTCTCAGTGGGCACAGGGAGCCTGCTCCTCCTCCTGCTATTAAACAGAGAGAAAAATCTGGTCTGCAGCCCCCATGGGGAAGTATAGGAGCAAACCATTAAAGCACAGAGGTGGACACTATAATTGTTAAACAATAAGTGACGCTCCACCCTAGAAGCACAAGGTGGGATCTTCGGGTGATTAGACATGACGAGGTACAACAGAGCTGCCATTTTTGACCCTGATAGATGAGCTGTTGAACTGAACCGTGGCACTAAGCATCCAACAGTTAGCGGGTAGTTGGCGCAGACAATGCTGTATTTCTTCTGATGGTTGACAGCGTTATAGCAAACACACATGACAACAAAGGGAGGGGGAGACATAATTCATTTCCGTCTGTGATACAGTCATCTGGGTGGAGTTTTCAGTTGACTGCGCACGGTTTCATTTTGCAGCTTCTGATTAAAAGCAAGTGCCTGCAAATAGAAACCGGTCACCATATCGCTCAATGGCAAGTATATCACTTTGATCAGACAAATCATTGAATTTTACAGCCTGTAGCTGTCTTATTCCAGCGCCCTTGAAAATAGCTCAGTTGGGCTCCTGCAACAGGAAATATCTACAATCTCTTGTTTGCTCTGGAGTTATTGCAATCATCTGTGAGATGCCCCCAGATACTTTGCATGAAACTTTAGAGTAATAAATCAATTCTACAAAACTCTTTTGTTTTTGTCCCCTTTATTTTGCCTGATTAATAGCCAGAGTTTGACTGGAATATGTTTCTGTTTCTGTCTGCACTGGGCCACTGATGCACAGCAAAACACAACAGAGGCATCCTTTGTATTCGTGAATTGTAAATCACCGCCATGATTTCAAAGAGAGAACACAGGACATCGGACTTTTTTTTCATTTATTATCATTTTCTATATTTCTTTATCTCATGGGAGTCCACAGAAAGAATTTTGATGAATGGCAAGTACACTGTACTGGATACAATTTTTTTTTTCTTACTGCCGCAGTCAGTGAATGCAGTTTTTATTTGAATCTGAGAGAGCGTAAATGCTTTCCATGCAATGTCCAATCTCATGAAACAAGACATATTTAGGTGCAGGGATATCTTCTCTGAAGGACATTAAAAGCTCCCTGTGGTATGCGTATAGGAGCAGTAACACAGCATAAAGCTCTCGTAATCACATTGTTTTATATACTTACTGAAGATGGTTAGCCATGGAGGGTATGATGGTTTGGCTGTTGCATGGCTCGTGGTAACACTGCCATCTCTCGAACTGTAAAATCAGCCTGCCAGCCCCCTTTTTTACTGTGGACCATTATCGATGTGCAACAACGCTTTGAGGGCAGCGAGAGCTCGGTGCGCTGCAGGTAGCAGGTCTGAGCGAACGAGGGATTTAGAGTCCTGCAGCAAGACCATCTGTTCATGTGTGATTGCGGCGTTGGGCCTCAGTTAGATCGTCCTCTGCTCAATCTGAATCCAGTGCCCCCTTCACCGACCTGCAGCCTGGCTGAGAGGTACCGTAAATGTTGGCTTTGTCTCTTGCACTGCAGCTTATGGTTTTAAGTCAGGAATGAGCTGTTAAATACCTCTCCAGCTGACTGGATTTATGTATGACGGAAATCTGAAAAGGAAAAACAAAAATCACACTGTGGTTCATTATTTAAGACAAGAAGTAATGTCTGCAAGTGGGTGTTTTGGCTATTTTTCCTGATCATTTGTGACAAATAGCTTATTTAAAGTTGTGTCTATCCAGCAGCCATTAAGATCCCCTCTGGTCATTTCTGTCAAGGTCTGCCTATAATGCTTGTATGCATGCGCTACCTCACAAATCCACCACCAGTGTGACAAAGCGTATGAAGCCCAGTGGAACATAATCGTATATGCCACTACTCAGCCATAGCTGTTACACATGACAGTTTTGCTATCAATCATAATCACTAGAATATCACCTTTCACACTTCTTTCTCACACTGTAGGCAACTCGCCCATTTTGTCAATGACACACGGTGTGATTTTTTTGCACATATCTGTGTACAGGGTTAGGTGTACATTTGCATATGCATGAGTACATGAGTGTCTGAGGGTCTGTGTTTGTGCAGTATGACATTTTGGATTCAGGCAGGTTGTCAGACCGCAAATATCAGCTGTGACAGTTTAATAAGATGTACAACTTCCGAGTGGACGACATCTCCCACTCTGACCATCAATAACCAGGCGGGGATGTACTGCCCAGTTGGAAGGCGGCTGTGTTTCAGTTTCAACATTAGGTCACCACAGTCTGCCCCCGTTTCTGTCCAGACTGCAGAGTACAAAGGAAAGCCCCATGACAGACGGTCAGAGAGAGGGGTTTCATCGCTTTCCACCAAACAGCTTATGTGACCGTGGTTCTCTCTATGGACATGTGGCACTGCAGCGTCCCCAGCCATTCACTCTAACACGTCTATTTCCACATGTCAAATTATGGCAAAGAGAGGAAACGAGGAAATATGTTTGAAGAGAAACGAGGCGTCTTTCCCTCAGTAGCGTCACGTAAAGCGACGTCTGCTTCTGATGACGACGGCCGCTGATCACAGCTGGATTTGCTGTCAGTCGTTTTTTAACAGCTGGAGAGACCACTTCACTCTGGTATGAAACTCCAATGATGTTGAGAACAATCAGATCAGTCCGATCAGCTGCAGCGTCCAATCAAATAACTGATGAACAATGAGGGGGCTTGTCGGCCATTAAAACACTTCCTGGAAGGCTGCTCACGTGCATCCTTGTTCATGGCGACTCAAACTCAACTTGAGAATAGGAACTTGTATTTGATAAACTGATAATGTTTGTGCTGCATTGAATCGGCTGCATAGAAGTGATCCCAAACCCCTTTGAGGGCTTGGATCCACGATCGGCAGCTTTGAACTCATCTGTCCGTGCTCTCTCCATATGGCTGGGTGTGGAGTGGTGGAGAACCTTGACCTTTATGCTTGCTTGGGGCCCAGGGAGCTGCCTGCATCATCATTTCAGCTCAGGCAGAGCGTTGAAATCACGAATCAGCTGAGCACGCTTGGGTTGAGCTAGTGTCCTGGTCATTTGTTTGTCTGGGAGTGTGTCAGAGCCTTTTCTCTTGGACAATGATACTCTGTTAATGTCCCCGCCTAAAAAAATCAGTGTGAGATGGGATGCTTGTAAAATGATTTGATCCTTTCAATATGCCATGTTGTCCTTACTGTGCTGACCCAAGTCAAATCGTGTTTGCAGATGCTTTATATGAATTTCTTACAGTGAAAAAGTTACGCCATTATATTATATGAAAGTCAATTTAATAAAAGGTTCTATGATTGACAGCTTGCAGTACCTAACTACCGTTGACGCATTACTCATGCTGCTTTCAGCGGTTTGCAACAGTTTCTGGTTGAATGATGTTTCCTCTCAATGGTGTGCAATGTTATGCAGCGGCCTTTTGAGATATGCTTGCTTTTGTTTGGTGTGAACGTCAGGGGTGAAACCAATACATCTGCAATGAAAAAAACAAGCAGTGACAGTGATTTATATACATACAACAGGGTTCCAAAAAACCTTTGATCTGAACATCTTTGACAGTGCATGCCAAATATCTGTCTTTTGTTTTACATGATAACCTGGAATAGACATCTATAGGATGTACGAAGCTGCCTCTCTGAAAGATTAGTTGAGAAGTTGCGGGCCAACACTTTACAATATGAAAAGAAATTGAGGGTCAAGTCCAGGCCATTCCTGCATCAAGCCTCAGTGAGATTGCGAGCAGATGAAAGCTGATGAATAGAAAGCCACTGCCCACGACCATGATTCATATCACCTAGCCTCTGTGTTTATTCTTTTGTTTTAATTGTTTTGCTTTGCAGATGCTGCCAGGTTCAACCCAACAGGAAACGGCCTTTTAACTCTTTCTAAATTAGAATTGAAACAATGAAATTGCATTGACTGCTGAAGGTTTTCTAAATTCTCTTAAATCTCAAATACAACGTAGAGATTCAGAATGATGCAGTACAAGCAATGCATCTGCAATATGTAATTAACCTCTGCCTCTGTTTCCTGTGTCTTTCAACACAATGTATCAGCTGTTCTTGTCAGGCAAGTGGAAATGGAAAGTGCAAAGCATCTTATTATTTTCAGAGATCTGAATTTCACATGTTTCCACTTGAATGGGTATTATAATTTTCCTTATTTAGAAGTATTTTTCATTCATGTATTTGATTTATTTATGTATTGCCAGAACCAAATCAAATATTTCTGCCATTACCCCTTTACAAGTAATGACTCACCTCCTCTATTATCCCTACCCCTATCCCCACACTTTAGCCCCATGTGTGAATGATATGGCAATAATAATAATAATGGGACAGAAAAAAATGCAATTCAATAACACATTTTACAGGCACATGGCCCTAAAAGCACCTCTCGGGCATAGGCCCAGCAGTAAAAAAAAGCCATGCATAAATTCCTGAGCAATTTTCTTGACAGTTTTGTGTAAAACCCTTGGGTCAGTGCTGGGTCAGTGCAGGTTGAACATACTCAAAATAAATGTAAAGTGTACTGTGTGTAGACACAGTCTTCTGTAGCTTAGGGAAGGGCATCCGGCCTGCTAACTATGAGTGTATACATACATGAAGGGGTTAAGTTTGTGTCAATCTCTGCAGAGATTAAGGGTTATGTGTTGTATGTGATGTACCACTGTACTTTGTGCTGCAACATTTAGAAGATGCTGCCAGGTAATAAACAGATATAGATAACGGGACACGATTTTGGGATTGACAAGATTTGTCAGAGTAATGGTGACTCATCAAGTTTGATGTAGCTTTGGTTGCATGAATGTAAACACTCTGTGTGGAAAGCAAAATAGCGTCGGTGGAATGTATTGGCCAAATTGCAATCTCAACCACACAAGACTAGATTAAACCTTCATTGCACAACATGTGACACAAATTAATTTGTAGTTATTAAGTAACAATTAACGTATAATATGCTCTTTAAATACAACTACAATGACATAAAACACACGATTGTTGACATTGCAAACAATAACAAAATCTCTTAAATTTATTGTTGATTATTTTCACAAACAAAATCACAAATCACAAATTTGCCTCAGAGGGCTTTACAATCTGTACACCTCTGTCCTGGAACCCTCACATCGGAACAGGAAAAACTCCCCCAAAAACCCATTTAACAGGGAGAAAAGAGGGAGAGACCTGTGGGAGAGCAACAGAGGAGGGATCCCTCTCCCAGGATGGACAGAAGCAGGAGGCAAGACCAGGGTCCAGGTATCACCAGGAACCACGGAAACCTGCGACGCGAGAAAGCACAGAGACTCCGGTGAAGAAGCAAAGTCAGTGATGTGCGTTAATGGTATCGGTAATATAAATAGTAATGTGAGTAACAACAAAAATGCCTCCTGCCATGGCCCTGCTGACACCCACTGCTACTATCTTTATTTTTAGTAGTCGCATTGCTTGCTATCGCCAATACCATTGCTGCTTTTGTTATCATTGTTATTTTATTATACCCACTTCTGCTCTTATTACTACAGTCGTAATTTTTCCATCATATACTTACTACTCTCATTATATGAATAATTTCTGTCATATGCATTGAATGTGTTGTAACTCTATTATGCTGTTCATTCTGTACACATGACACCTATTGTACTTCTGTCCATCCTGGGAGAGGGATCCCTCCGCTGTTGCTCTCCCTAAGGTTTCTTTCTTTTTTTGGGGCGGGGGGGGGGGGGGGGGGGGGTGTTCCTGTACCGATGTGAGGGTCCCGGGACAGAGGATGTCGCTTGTGTACAGACTGTAAAATTGAATTGAAATGGTTATGTAACTTACTTCTATAGTTACGTACGTAACTGAATAATAACTCAACGTGTTGAATTTTGGTTTCACACAGGACACGAACAGTGGTGCCTTGGGTGAAAGTCCTGTGTTTGTTTGACACATCCACCCTGACCCCCTCCCTAAATAGACTTTATCACTCTTTAAACTATGTCACCCGCCTTCTTCCTCTGCTCCCTTCATAAATAATACACCCACTGAAAGCTGGCACAACAAACGTAAATATGCATCGCAATAAGCTGCTTGCACAGACCTATACACCTGTACAGATGTTTTTCCACCAAGAACAGCTTGGTATTTTCAGGTTATTGAAGGACAGTAGATCAAGCTAATATATGAATAAGGTTTCATTAATATGCAACTATTTTACGTTACCAAAATACACTGCGGTCAAATTCCACCGTGTCTATATTTTAATCAGCAGTGTTTGATCATGAACATAACTGAATTCAGCTTGCAGCACTTAGGTTACTGGAAGATTAAGGTTATATTAAATAAAAAATAGTCACCAAAAAATGCTTAGTATTATAGTAATACTTAGAGTAAGTATTAAATGCTCGCTTCCTAATGCTAGCATTTGTATTCCTTTCATTTATTAGCAAATACTAAACGCTGGATTTTTCACCACCTTGATGGAGATACTACATTATTTGCATCTCTGATCTCTGAGCTTTTCAATAAGCCAATGCAGTGCCTAAAATTAAAGGATAAGTTCATATTTTTCTTCAAACAATACTCGCATGCCCATTTCTGCTGAACATTGGAAGACTAACTGGTGGCTGTAGTCATTCCCTCTCTCTATACTGGCCCTGAAAGGCAAACTCCCTGAAGCAATTCTGGATTTTGTTCCCAATCTTGTATGTTAGACTCACGTTACAGGAGGATCATTTTACAGTCAGTGTGGGCTAAGGAATGATTTCAGTGACTAAAAACTGTTTCTATGCATATGCATTATTTAAAGACAGACTTGAAAAACTGTGAACACGTTCTTCACTCTCATGGGGGTATGTCAGTCTGCTAAATTTGCTGAATGTTTGAGTGCGCTGTGGATTGACACTATTTCTTCACGCTGTAATAGACCACGGAAAATGTAGGAGAAACTGCAATAAATCGTGGACAAGGGTGAGACAGCGCCATTTAAATAAAACACTACATTAAATATTTGTTGAAAACATTTTGTGTTGTTTTTGTGAAGCTTATAGGGCTGTGACAATTGATTGACATTGACACATAACTTGTAGTTGTTCTTTAATTTCAAATTCGGTTTACAACACGAATAAAGCTTCTGAATCAGGGCTCTGACGTAAGATACACAACAAATTATTTTTATTGACATTCTTGGTGCTCTTTATGATACAACGTTAATGGCTGGCCCGCCCTGCTGTTATCCTTGCTGGCAGAAACATGTGAGTGAATCTAGATAACGGCCGAGTGCTGTGTGACGTGCAGCGCACACCGCTTACATACACTCGGAGAGCTGAAAAGTGGGTCACCCAGCCCACTGAGATTCAGTCTGTATCATTCACTGATGTGGAAATAGGGCTCCTGCATCAGGCCCAGCTAGCAGGATTGCACTACCAAACACTGCCACAGTCAGCAACCAGCTTTGTTTTACACAAACCTTTACAAAGAATGACTCATTCTCACCACATCTGTTTAGAATGCAGAACGAGTCATTGTTTTGTCATTTTCAACACATGCTGAGAGGATACGGTGTTGTGTGCATGGTGCTCCAAACTCTACATGTTTAAAATGGATTCTCCTCAAGAAAGAATAGCCAGCCGAAAATAATAATAATAAATATTATTATACCAATTTGATTCCTACTATAATGAGATTTCGTGAACATACTCAGGAACCATTCACTGATAATGGATGGCAAGCTAAGCTTGTGCACGAAATGTAATCAGTTTTTTTTAATGAGAGTATTTAACATTGAGGTTATTATGACTTTTTGGCAATGAAACAAGTTATTTCTGTAGCATTCTATTGTATTTCCTCTTCCTTTATGCAGCAAAGCCAACAACAAAAGCAGGGGGGAAATGCAAAGAGGATGCATTGCATCTACCTCATCAACTCTCATGCAAGTCCCATATTTCAGAGAGAGTTAGCCAGATAAAGTTGGCTGTCACTGCTGTTGCTGAATGCAAAACAGCAGAAACACATAACTTTGTGTTACAACCATTTAATGGTAGAATTATATCCCTGGTGTTCAGGGAACCTGTGTGTTTATGACTTTGCTAGGCTTGGTTTTATGTTGAGATTTAAGATCTTGCAGCTTTGACATCAGGTCAGAGTTTGATACAATGTAAGGGCAAGTAAAAGCCTTGTCGGATGACTGTTGGCCAGGAGCCAGCACTTCACTCTGTGCAAGCCCTAACTGGCAGACACCATGCAGGCTTTAATCCACATGCATCGCCCAAAGCTGACGTTTTTATTGCCATATTGGCTCTCAGTTATAGTTGGATCAACTCACTGTTGGCCCTATGTACAGCCAGGGAGACAGGCATGCTGTCAGATTCAAGACATGCCCTTATCAGCCATGGACCTGTGTGGTTTAGACTAAAGTAGGAGAGAGAAAATGAAGGATTAGAGTGATAGAAGTAAAAACTAAAAATCAAAAAACACCATGTTCATTTTAAAAATCCTACATTGGCATTCGTCTTTGTACAAAATCTAAATCCTTCATTCAATTATCTCACTTGCCTGGACAAGGGAACAACGATGCACCATTTCTTCACTTCAAATAACAGTGTCAGACTTTGCCAAAGGTTCTAGTATATAAAACTGGTGTAGAATCAAAGCTGCTCCCCCTCTGGGGTCCTATTGTGGCCAGCACACAGTGAATGGAGAGAGGCACGAAGAGAAGAAAATGGCTTGAATATCAATGACACACAGAGCAGGATATATTGTGTATCCCTGAGCACATTGTACAAAGGACACACTCTTTGGTATTTAATCTATTTCTTTTCTGGTTTCATTTAAAGGCAAACATTAGGAAAGACAGCAGAGATGGAATGGCATTCAGCTAAGGTCATGCGCCAGACCTGTAACCATGAAGCCATCGCCACATGTCGTACACCGACACAAACACTGGCAGCAGCAGACTTTTAGTGTAAGAGGTTGAAATTGAACAAGCCAATATTGAAAAATAAATAAACTGACATTTCAAACCGAATGCACATATGACGGGATGGTCATGTTAAATAAATAATGCCTAAAAATACAAGCCATCATTGGGATCTCATGGTGGAGGGTTGTTCAGTGATTTAATTTATACTTTTGTGGCATTTCTGCTCGTGGTAGTTTGAACCGGAACTTTCTTTTATGTACTGTGGTTAACTGGATAGTACAACCACTTGTTTCCACAGGCACAAAAAGTTAAATATTTACAAATACTTGCAAACCCAGGGGGTCTTACTGTACGCTTTGAACTGTCAGAGGGCACATAGAGTTCAGGAAAACATGCAGAACTGAGGCTGAATGTGGAGACTGTAGTAGTACTGTACAATATTACCAAAGCAGAAGCAGGAAGAGGCATAATGACTGGAGTGATTCAAGAGCTTCGCACATTTCCCCACAAGTAGTGAGTTGTACTGCACCTCACCTGTCTCGCTGCGCTCCTCTTGCCTGCCAATGAAATATGAGGCATGCTGAACAAGCCCAGAGACCGCTCTGCTGCTGGAGGACGGAAACACAATTCACACTTTAACAATACACATTACACATTCAGACAGGTGCATTGGCGAGTGCATCTTGTGTGTTCATGTGTAGGTTTGTGCATATGTGTCCTCTCTCAGAGCCCTGCAGAGGAGCCTGGCCCTCTGATTAACAGTGATGAGTGGCTGAAGATGGTGAGCTTGACCCCTCTGTCGCTCATCGAGAGCTTTTATCTAACTCCTCTGGGGATTCTGCCGCGTGATGTCACCTCACTGCTCCTGTCTTAGCTCTGTGCCCTCCTATCTCCATCACCTGCCTCTCCCGTGTCAGTCTGTCTGCCTCCCCCGTGCATATGCAAACATACTCAGACCCATCCACTCCATGCTGCATATGCACACACAAGCGTGCACACCTAGACAGAAGACTGACAAAAAGACACAAATATATACACATGGCACACATATTTCTCACACCTTTACTAAGGGGGAATTGGTGTAATGGAGAAATTATTTTATCACTGCTGCTTATCTTGAGGTGATGCATAGTAATGAGGAGGGAAAGAATGTACTATATACTATATATCTACACAATCCTGCTGCCAAGTTAGGTGTGAAGTCAGTGCAGCACATGAGGTCCAAAACTCAGGCAGCAATCTCTCTCCAAATGGGAGTGGTACCAGGTTACAATGCTTCTTCTCAAGAGTCAATGGGAAGGATCACACTGCCCTCCGGTGGTTAATCAAAGAATATTTAAGCATGACCAATAGTTACCCAGAGTCTCTGCTGGAGTGAAAAGCTGAGGGCATGTAAACCGGCTGACGAGCTGACGAGTTCTTGACTCAGAAAAAGCTCAACAACGACATACTAGAAGACTAATACCCTCTCACTTTTGTGTGCACGGATGAAGCTACAGTCAGCAGCTACTTAGCTTAACAGCAGGAACAGCTAGCCCATAATATCTATCCTCTGCCCAAAGGTAACACATTTTGCCTACCAGCACCTTTTAAGCTCAATCATTAACATGCTACATTTCTGTTGTTTAATTGGTACAAAAGCTGAAGTGTAAAAACAAGAAATTGTGGTTTTACAGCACAGACTATTTCTTTAAAGGCACAGTGCGTTGGATTTTGAAGGAATCTAGTGTTTTGGTTGCAGAAAGCAACCAACTGCTTACCCTTCCGCTCACTCCCTTTCCAAGACAGCGATAACGTGAGCCACCAAGTGCAAAACCATGGTAATGCTTTTTGTCTCGCTCAGAAGCCACCCTTACTACAATAACACCGGAGCAAAGGAAGTGAGACAGCGGCTGGTGGTATCACGGTTTTTGCACTTAATCACATTACCGCAAAAACTTGTCGAAGAACTACAGTGGCCTTGGGGTAATGTAAAAACTTGAAAGGCTGTGGCTAGAGCCGGTGTTTGGTTTGTCCATTTTGCGCTACTGTAGCATCATGACGAAGCAACACGCCAAACTCCGTAAAGAGGGCCCGCCCCCCTTTGTTGATTTGACAGGCTCATTCTAAGCTAACGAAAAACACAAACATTGATATTCTGGAACATCTCCCTCCGAATGTCTGACCCCCGATCATGTCTGGCCCTGGTAGAAGGTGTTCGTTTAGGCTTGTTCCGATGGTCCTCGCAGAGCAGTCGAACACAACACGCAGCTTTTCAGGCTTTTTAGGGTGGTAGATGTCATGATAGGGAATGTATAATCGTTCACCAGGAGTTCCATCTATCTTTACTTCTTCTACATCCCCTTTCTCAATGACTTCTTTCATGAATGATGTGTAGTCCTTCTTATATTTCTCTTAACTGTAGAACCTCCGTCGTAAATGATGAGCCTGATTTCAGCAAGCTGTTTGTTGTCAGGTAAGTGTGGCCTTTGCTTTAAAGGGCAGAGGCATAATGTCCCTGATCATTTTTCCTTATGCCTTCTTTGAGTTTGTTCAGGAAAACGAGATCCTCTTGTGAGACAGTCTTGTCATGTCCTTTGTTGTCCTTAACGTCTGATTCCAGGGCGCCATCACATCCATCGGCGTGACGCTAGAGAGTTCCTTTACAGTGACTCTGTGACACAGGTTTGATTTTGTTTCATCGAGGCATGGGTGTTGAGCAGCCGACAATGCTCCACCCCAAGTCTGTAAGGATGGCATAGGGCTCGTTGTCATTTCCTGCTAATACCTGCCTGGGTGTTCTGGGACACTGTTCCCTGGATGGGTTTTCAGCAGAGGACACCCACACAGGAACGATCATGGAAGTACTGCCTGACTGACTACCTCCAGTGACGCTGAGTGCTGTGGCTGCTATAGTTTTGTTTGCAGTGTTTGGAGCTGTGTTAACAATGGACCTTTCTCTATCATCACGTCTTCTGTAGTTCTCATCGTGGAGACAGATAGGGTACCTTCCCTTACATACATCATAAGTGACATTCCTTGGCACTGTGATATGGTTCCACACATCCACAACACAGCTTGTTATCCTTCACGTATGTTCGTCGATCCTCAAGGGACTTGAGGAAGTCCGAGAATTTTCTTAACCCTTTTTTGGCCATTTTGACAGCTTGTCCCTGAAAGCTCTTTGGATGACAAATGGCTGGCCGTAGCGTTGGTTGAGCTTATTCCATGCATCTCTATATGCCTCATCATCATTTCGATAAAATGTGGCTTTGAGATATTTGTGAGCAGGCCTACGGACGTATTTCTTAAGGTAATAAAGTTCATCAGCTGAAGAAATCCGGTCAACAAGGGACATGAACGAAGCCCAATCAACATACAGGATTGGGTCTCCACTAAACACTGTGGGTATTGGGAGTCTGTTTATGGCTATGCTGTTTTTGATTGCTTGGGCTAGACAGAATATGTCAGCAGCGGGCACTGGTGTTACAACGTGAGGGTTTTGATGGTATATAGAATGGTTGAAAGTGATGATGCTGAATGGATCGTCTATTAGTTTCTTGTCAGATTTCTCTGTTGCTGATCTCCAGTCTAGCACGAGCAGCCTCCATGTGTCTTTCTCCTCGTAGACGCTGTAATTCAGACTTCTGCATTTCTAATTCCTTCCGATGGTTTTCTTCCCTTATCCTTATTTTTACCTTTTGCTTTCTTTCTTTTTGCATTATTTCATACTGAGCCTCCTTGGCAGTGAGCTCTGCGGCTGCATCAGTCCTTTTCGCAGCTATGATCGTTGACTCAGAGTGGTGACTGGCACTTGACTGAGAAGCAGTGCCATATATAGAGTAAGCATAGTCGTGGGCAAATGACTGACCGAGACGGTGCCTTTCATGCACTACAGCATAATCGCCATCTACTGCTGACAAGCATTCAATGACTATCTTCATCACGTCTTTAGTCACAGCCTCACAGGCATCGATCTTGCGTCTCAGCTCAGTGGATGGTGTGGCACGCTCTCTTATTTCATTGTAAGCTCTCATGACATCATCAACGTCCCTCTTCAATGTTGCCTGCTATTGTAGGCAATTCAGGGGCTGATATGTCTTTCTTTCAATTTTCTTTGGATGTTCCGATTTTAATTTTCCATTGATCGTACAGACAAAGGAGTGTTTTTTCATTTGTCCAGTTCTTCCTGTTGGTAGCCAAGCATTTTCTCTGTGTGCACACGATGACGTGATCGACTCGATAATGTTAACCCATCAGCGTCATCCATTTCAAGTTCAAGCTCAGCTAGTTGTTTTTCCTTACATTCAATTTCCTCTATTTGCGTTCAAATCCACCATATTCATTTTTGCAAAATTGATTGTCAAACACAGCTAAACCAAAACACAAATTGGGTTACTTACCTAGTCTATGAATGTAAACCTGCACAACACAATATATGTTTTGGGGGAAACCGTGGCGCACTGGGTTAAGAGGTCATCTGGGAACCGGTTCGATCCCCGACTGGGACGTGTGTCACGTGTCGAAGTGTACCTGAGCAATACACTGAACCCAGTAGCAATACAGGCTCCCTGGGTGCCTGTCATTGGCAGCCCACTGCTCCCTATATACAGGGGTGGGTCAAATGCAGAGAAAAATGTCCCCCTTAAAGGGATAAAGACAGTATAAATTCTATATCATACACGGTTTAGGCTTTGCCCCTTGTGTTTCCCCTGATTGCACTCATCCTACTCACCTGCCCAATCCACCCAGCTGCCTTCAATCTTCTCATCACCGCACACATATATACTCCCCTGTTTTCCCTGTTCTGGTTGTCTGTTCGTTCCCCTGTCTGTCCCAGTATTTTGTTTGCTCGGCGCTCCAGCGTTTGCTCCTGATTTATCCCTTTACCTTTCTTTTGTGTTTTTGGAGCTTTTTCCCTGCTCCGTTGGAGGCGCTTTAAGTTTGTTTCTGACCTTTTTTGACAAGTAAAAATTCCTAAGTTTAAACTTCACCTCGTCTCCAGTGTCTGCGTTTCAGTCTCTGATCTGCCCCTCGGGTGTGACACACTGATCTTTAACATAAAGGTGAAAATGACAATAAATAACCCAAGAAGCCTAGTTGTCACACAGAGATTGATAGAAAATAAAACAAAAGCTCGATTCAAGTTGGGCTGAAGAGAGCAGTTTTTTTTAGTCACACTGACCCTTGCTTTTTTCTTTCTTTGATCTTTATTTACAGAAGAGTAGTTTCAACAGACAACTTGAGAGTTGCTATGGGTTTTGACATTTTCAAATATGGTAACAGTGGAATTTTTTCTACATCACAAGAATACCTATCCTGTGATGATACCGCTGAACAAGCAATGTTTCTATCACAAATCGTTACTACGGCCGCCATGACTAACACTGAGTAATCCATCTGTCGTTTACAGACTAAGAAAATTGCACTTCTAGAAATGTAAAGATGACAATCCAAAACTGCTCATGGCCCAAAAAGAAGTACGAATCTAAGTGCTCCTCCAATTTGCTCCCACAGTAGCACATTTTGACATGGATGAGTTCTTGTTCAGCACACAATGATTACAAAGGTGTCTTGAGTATCTGCAAAAACAGAGTCTGAGCTTACACATTCTGAAAAGCATGACTGAGCTGGTACACACACAACTAGCGTAGAAGACAATGTGACATCACTGGACAAAGCAGCTCACCACCGAAGCACCAGAATGTACAGAGAAAAGCCAGAGAGACAGAAATACACTGAGCGATTTTCTACAAAACAATGTATCATGTATGCATAAGGGTTTCCTTGATTTACTTTCCAAAAGAACAAAATGAGACATTGTGTGACATCAAATGACATGTTGAGTATGCTGGCATGATCCTCTACAATTTGATATAACGATGGGGCACCTGAGTAGAGAAGAGACGAATCATTTTTAAATGGCTGTCTGCACTGAGAGGTATGACCTGCCTGGGGAGGATGTAACTTTAGCCCTTCTCCCTGCTGAGCACTTCAGCCTTCTGCCTGTTGTTTTTAATCAAAAAGTAAGCAGACACTTTTCTGTTTTGTTTTTCCTAGGATTTTTGTTTAAAGCGTGAGTGAGCCCATGCTTTAAACAATGCTTAGTAATAACTACTATTGCAAAATAGCAATGTAAAAGTCAATTTAGATTCCACTGATCCCTTCACCACTACACTGGAGCATCCAGGCCCCTGTAATGAGTAAAAACTCATCGAGGTAAAATGAAACAGTCGGTCCTTTCCTCTCTTGGCTCACAAAATGGGATGCTTACATATATATGTTCTATTTATTACAAAAATGTGCAGTATCAACAAGTTACCAAAATGAGGTGTTTGATAAAATCCCTCACAAAAGACGATAAACTAAATTATCAAAAATAAGTATCTATGAAATGAGAGCATGAGTAATTTTCCTCCCAAAATCTGATTGTTCTAGCCAACAAAAAGACAAACAAAACAATGTAAGTTACATTATTAAAAAGTCAGTGGTAAAGATTGAACAGAGCTCATATAAGGAGAGCATACGTCGTTTACGCTGGAGGCAGGTTTTATGCGTATCCCCCTTTCAGACCCTGTCGGCTCCACGTACCATAATGATCCACGACTGCATCAAGACTGGAAATACAAGCAAACCGGCTTTGTGAAACCCCTCATTTTTAATACTGAATACTTCTATACTGTACCGTTTGATTTCAAACTATCATTCTATGTTAGACTTTGACAGCTACATGAACCTTTGCTATACGCAAAGCAATAGTTGCTTTGCATCCATTTAGAAATATACATACTAAAAGTAAAACTTGAATTATTGTCCTATGTTGGATTAAAGACAACTTTTCAAACTTTATACTCAAAAGATTTCAACAATCACAATTGGAAGGTCAATTTCATTTCCGTCACAGTGAATGACAACTTACTTGAAACATTATCTGAAAGGCTCTGAGTCAGTGACCTCCATCCACTTGTTCGCTTTGCAAACACTGCAGCTCAGGCTTCAGTGTCTGCAAATGGTGAATGGAAGAACTGAACTCAGGTCTTCACGAAACCTATCCGAGCAGAGCAGGAACAGAGCCTGGGATTTTAGCACTTCTCTTCTTTAGATGTATCGTCATGGCTGACCTGGACTGAGAGAGGTATGTTTAAGGTATCAAACTGGAATGCTTCTGAGAAGATCATGCGTATTTCAGGATTCAGGACATACAGGATTTGAGGATGATGAGAAAGCATCAACATAGAACAGTGTTGGTAAAGAACCTGGATCAAAAATATACACATTGTTTTGGTGGTTTGCTTCAGCTCACTGCATATAAAGGGCAAATGATCATCAAACCTCAGGGGCGAAAACTTGCGACTGCATTGCTTTCTTTCCAAATCAATGATGTCACAGCAGATGTTTTCCTTTAACAGCTGATGGAAACCTGCTCTGGCATTACTAATTTGAATGGGGCCACAAGTAAAACATGGATGTCACTTGAGTTGAGTGGTACAGCAGCAGCTTGCTGTATTGCTCGTTTGTCAAATAGTCAGTCTGATATGGTGTTTATTTTTGTCATTGAAAGTTGGTAAAAATCTGAATTCTCCTAAATTCGGATTCTCCAAACCTCACTCATTTATCCCCAAAAGATCTTGGAATTGATGTTTGACCCAGGTTTGCTAAAAACACATTCACTTCTGTCCCTATATGACTGCAGCAAAGAAAACATGTTCATCTTGTTGTGAAGTACATAAAGGCTAAAAAAATAATTTTCTTTGAGGTACCAACCATGCATTTTGTTGAGAAAAAACCCAAACAAGAATGCTATGAGTTTTACAAAAAACAGTTGGTGAGAAACATGTCCAGGGTGTCTAATGCATGTCACGAGGGACAATTTACATTTTTTGTTGCTGACGTGATTGAGTTGAGCTGGTGAGATTTTGACACTTGACCGGACATGGGTAGAAATATGGGCAGTATGGAAGCGTTTATCCATTCCCTTTTCACTGCTGGATGACAAAAAAGCCACCTGAGAGAGGATGAGACATTATGTACAACAGGGCTGGACTCAAAGCTCTGCTTAATTCTGTCAATCTTTAAAGTGAATATTATTATTATTATTAACTGATCCCAACCATGGAAAATTTGCCATTATCTCAAAGTCATACAGATATACGAGATTATTTCATCTAGTTTATATCACTCATTCAGAGTAACCCTCATCCTTTCGTTGCACCAAAAGTGAAATGGGTTTAAGTCTGGTATTATTATCTTTAAAATAGACTTTTTGATGTGAAGCACCTAATGGAACCAGCTTGTAACTTACTCACAAACTCTTTCTCATGAGGAAACAAGTCAATCATCACCTCCTACAGGCAAACAAAAACTGCTGTCATTTTTACACTTCTGCCACCTACAGGCAATGAGTGTTGCGCGGCAGTCACGCCACAAAATTACATTCACTTTGTCCACGCAAAATAGTTGAGACTGGAAGCTTGGTGACACTGTGACTACTCGTCGGGATAGTTATAGCTGTAGGTGTTGAGCTAACCCTAACCCTAGGCGCTAGTTGGACTGGAACATGTCCAAAACTGCAACTGTATGACATCTGGACTTAGTTTCAGGTGCTTCCTATCAAAGACACAGGGTGTTTAGGTTTTCTGTAGGGATTTAACAGGAACATAATACTAACCAATACAATCTTTCAGAGATCTGAGAGGAAGCCGCAATGCACTAAAGCAACATGAATTCCTTTAACGTAACAAGAACGTACGAATGATTACTTCTGCAAGTACCAAAGGCTGTAAAATCAAAGTTAAGAAAATATTTCAAAAGGTGCTCGTTACATAAAACTAATAAAACCACATTGGAAACCGTCCTGAAAAGAAATGAGGTAGTGTTGTTGATACGTAGTAGGGATGTACCAGTTCCCCGTTTATACTGCAAAAACCAATACTGAAACACTCAGCTTCATTTATCAGTCAATTATGGTCAGAAATTTGATCGAATACTTAAATAATAAGTTAAACAGTTTGGGGTCAATGTCAAAAAAAAATTGGACCAGATTTACTTTGTTTATTTTTTCCATCAAACTCCTTTCCTATCTGATAAATGTATCCGTGCATGTTGATTTCTGGTACTGAGCATAGCTATGTGGAAATGTTCTCGTACAACTGGAATCAGATACACTTCATGAGTCAAGTTGAGTTCCCCTTTTCAATTAAAAACATGGCAAGCTTTTCACATAGGAAAATTATTATACCACGTTTAAATGACAACTAATGCCACAGTATCACATTGGTGCATCCCTAATTAGGAGTACAATTTAGAAGAGTGGTCTACGGATGCGTTGTCGTAACATCTTCTCTAGTTATCCCACCAACATCAGTAAACCAGTAGCAACATAAACATGTCAATACTTTGATTCCAAAATGAGATATACACCATCTAAAATATAGCAAAAATCACTTTTCAACTGAGTGTCCCTGGTCAAGAAAAAACCATCACACCACGTGGATATATGGCATTTTGGAAAAAAATACTTCATGTGTACCAAATCTGTATACTCTTTCTTTTTACATTTTGAGTGTTATTTCCTTCATTTTGACAGGTGTTTTGTACTTTCACTGAATAGAAATATACAGAGGTTATGAACGCACCTACAATAATTGGGCACCTGAGACCCCCACACTCCATTCAGGGAATGTGTGTGTGTGTGTTTACGGGTGCGTTTGTATGACTTGAGCTTTCTGTGTGCGTGTTTCAAGGTGTGTGTGTGTGTGTGTGTGTGTGTGTGTGTGTGTGTGGACCCTGAGACAGCAGGAGGCTGGAGAGAGACACAGGTGTCACACTCAAGAGTGTGCAGATTTTCTTCAAGGCTTACTCCTCAGTGCCACGTTAAAAGTGGCACTAGCCGGAGTTTCCGATCCTCCCGTTCATGATGTTAGCCTGTCTCACTCACTCACAGACCATTCCAGGCTCTCTCATAGCACAAAGCCATGTGCGACACAGTGGGAATAGCCTCCTTCAATCCACTTCCATCTGCTTGGTTTAGTTAAATCTTTCATTTCTTTCCTAAAGACAGGAAAAAACTCAGAGGAAAATATGGTTGCATTGCAAGGGAATGCATTACCATACACAGTACTCTACCACTAAAAATATACTGTGTATGTATACAGTACGTGCCAACCTATGAAACAATGGATTCAAGGACCCGTCTGAAACTTTTCCACGGAAGAGAAAGGAATCCAATGATGAGGTGCATAAAAACAATCCCTAGGGATTCTACCTGGGTACGTAGAAGAAAGAAAATCAGTCTGATGTCTGTTTGTGTAAGGGTTGCTGCCCTACATGCAGCGGCTACGGACACAGATAACTGTGTGCTGCTGAGGTAGAGTGGACAAGGCCGGAGCTGACAAACTGGGCAGAGGACATCCTACCAGAGATGGCCTTCCCTGGTGCCGAAGGGCAGTGTCCGGAGTCCCCGTTCTCCAGATGCTCCGACTTCAGCACAGAACGCACATTTTTTGGGGAGTGGAAGCCGTTGGTTAGCCCCATGTCCTTCTGTGGCTCTCTGTCTGCGCTCAGCTGGTCTCCCGTGCCTTGTAGCTCCCTGTTGTGATTAGCCACCAACTTTATCAAGGGAAGACTCACGGGGCTTTGGGCCAGTGATAGTTTTTCGAAAATGTTCTCTTCTCCTGGTGGGCTTGGCTGACTCAAAGGGGAATATCTGTCCTCTGATAATGAGGGTCCCCTGGTGGTGTTAGAATCCTTCTCCCTTTCGCTGCCATCCTCCTCTTTCTCCCTTCCTGGGTCTGACAGCTCTGAGTGAACAATAACTTCTGCCTCCACCTGGTTACTGCACACGGATGTACACAGATGGTCTTCTATGTCCTGCAACAAAACAGTATCACTTTTACGTCAGGTTGTTCTATCAGTTGATCGACCCAGGTCACTCAAACATTTTATGTTTTTTGTACAATTACCGCGTATGATGACATTTTACATAACTATCAGCAACAATCACAACGGACTGTTCGCTAAACCCCTCCACCAACAGTGATGGACGAATCCTAGACAAGGAACTGTAACTGGCCTGTCAATATGTTTCCACATGTCAAAGGTGAGTGCTGTATATTTTTTCCCCTCTCTAAAACAGAGCAAAAGTGTAAGGAATGGATTAAACTGTTTCTATCTACTCTAACTCTAAGCTTCAATTATGACCATGTCCTACTAACTAGCTTGCTGCTCACTATAGTAAGTGTTGCTGCCGGGGCCAAGGAGCACACAGTTAACTGAACTAGCACATCCATTGTGTTGTTGTTTCACAATAAGTGGAAGACGGTCTGTTAGCAGAGTTCAGGGCGAGGTTAGCGGCTCAATCCTGCTCTTTTAATGAATTTGGGGAAGATACCATAGCATTGCTAACTGTGATAGCATTTACATTTGCTAACTTCTCCCCTGAGACATGCAGCTGAAGCCTCTATCTTCAGCACAACATCATATATGAAGCCATCAAGTGCATATTTAGGAAACCTTTACGGAAATTTTGTTCAAACCAGTCAGCTGGAAAACAGCCCAATCTGTTTTAGTGAACCTGTTACTGAAATCAAGGAGCTGTTGTTTAAAAAATGAACAAACATTTCAAGTGGTAAATCTGCCCCGATGACCCTCATTGTATACTGCATATCTGCTGTGCAAGAACAGAAAGCGTGACAGCCATAGCAACAGTAAATAAGGGGGGTGGTTTAGCAAACAGTCAATTGATAATGTCACTTGATTTGTGGTGTACAGCTAAAGTTGCTTGTCAGAGACAGGTTGATAGCTGAAATAGAGTTTTCATAGAATTTAGTTGATTCATTTACCGTGCCATTATCAGTAATTTGCATGTTGAGAGCTCCATTAATGAGTGTTGGAGAGTCTTCTGTTATGGTGTCTCTGTATCTAGTGATTCTGTTGGCCCAGTTATGACTCACAGAGCCATTCCAAGCAGCCTGTAAGACAGTGGATGCACCAAATTACAACTAGTATCCCTCTAACACCACGTAACAAAAAAAAACAGAATATCCAAGGCCCATCTGGAGAAGAGCTTCCCCCTTGCAGGTTTTGGCCTTGGGATCAGGTGCAGGGGCATCTTCCCCTTTCCCCGGATTAGAACTTGCCATCAGGCTCTGCTCCTCTGGGGCCTCTTCTGGCAGCTGACCAGACTCTCGGACACCCGGGGGCATCAGTGTCTCAAGCTCGTGGCTATCGCTGCACTCTGGCACGTTGGAGGAAACGGGGCAGCCTCCTCGCCTGTACTGAGGGGTCACAGCTGTGGGGTCCAGGCCCCCAGACACCTCCCTATTTGGATGAGGGATAGTAGTAGTTGGGGTAATATAGAGGTCTGAACGTCGCATACAATTTCCTGGATTGTTTTAGCTGGCTTTTAGTTATTGAGACAACAGTTGTAAGTAAGTAAAACATTAAACTCATTCAAATGTGCAGAGGTTCTGTACGACTGCCAACACTGTAGAGTTACCTTACCTTGGTTTGCCATTACGAAAGCTTAAACACATGCAGAGGAGGATGCATATCAGTCCCAGGCACACACCAACTATGATGCCTGTCACTGCATGGACGTCCAGCTCTGTTCAAATATCAGGCAACATGGAATAGGAGAAAAACACTGTTAGAATAAATGTAAACAACAATCCGGGAAAAACAGAGTTCGCACATGGAAGAAATATATGCCATATTGATTTTCACATGTGATCTGTTGCCAGTAGCTGTTATCTGGCTCATATATCTCCATCTTAAAAACTACTAAGATACAATGCATTCCGAGTTTGAAATACTGTTTGGCTCAGGCCCGATGTTATGAGACTGCGTATAGAGACCTTCATTTCAGACAAAGTTACAGTAATGAAGAGATATGAGGCGACATTCAACTAGGGACAGCAGACCTTCATTGCTATTCATTTATGCTCGGTGTCTTTGGCAGTCTGGACATAGAGAGGAGAGGAAACAGATGGCAGGAGCTCTCAACCACCCACCAGCCACCTCACTCCCCATTCACACTGGCAACACTATTACAGCCTATGTGAACAAAATAAACCTGTTCCTCTGATTAAGGGTTTGGGTACAACACAAATACATTTTCACTGCTGATTGCATCAGGAAAGTTTAATGTTCAGATTTTCCAGAAATATGATCTACAGGTTGGTGGATAGCATGTTTGAAACAATATTCTTCTTCAGTACGTATAAGAGAAGAAAAAGGCTTACCGGTAAATGGTCAGACCAATTGAATCCTAATTATCTTCATTGTTGATGAACTGGTTGTAATTACAATGAGTTTGACAGGCTCATGTTGGATAATAGTTCACAGAATAGGTCTTTATTTATGCTTGAAGACAAAAGGAGTATTTCATCATGTAAAAAGTAAAGCTAAAATGCTGCCTGGTGGAATTACAAAGTGTATAATGAGATTGCATGCTTTAAACAAAGTGACATGAAAGTAAAGAAAGTGCTTTTCACAGCAATTCTGCACAAAGAGCAGTGATTCAAAGATCTCCCCTGGGGGTGGCTGATGAGGCCCCTTGATACCCACACTTCTCCTCACAATGCACCAGAATAGGAGAAGCGAATAACGGTGTCCTACCGAGCTAAACTTTCTCTGCTGGCAGGGACAAATTACCCACTTTAGAGTGATAGAAAAGTGTGTATGTGTGAGCATGGGGTATGGGTGGGAAAGTGTGTCAGTGTGTGTGAATGCATGGCAAGGCTTGCTGTACGATTTTGAATCTCAGAATTCTTAAAGAGGCAATATGTAAAATACGGCCAGGAGGATCGTAGGAGGACGAAGAATGTAAAGCTGCCCTAAGGGCTTGTCAATCACATTGAAGATACAGCGTCTGTGTGCGTGTTGATAGTTTGTTTATTGGATTCAATTCAAAGTGGCAGAAAAGAGATGATGACTTGTGTTTCTGTCTCGACCGCCCCGCCACCGGGAGGCTGCTTAACCCGAAGGAGAGCGGGCGCAGCTCCAGGAGATGGCCGGCCCTTCAGTTAGCACTTAGTTAGCCGGCTGCAGACTGGGGGTCTGTCTCCCAGTGCACACTTTCCTCCTGTCCGGGTGGTCTCCTGGCCACGGGGAGGACAAAACGAAGGTGCAGGTTGTTTTCTTGATTCTGCCACTTTGGAGTTAATCCATCAAACAATCAAAACGTACACGTGTTGAACAACCCCCAGGTTAGTTGCACAAACACAAAGATGGGTAATAGAAAACACAGGCCGACGCCGCACGATACGATCATAAAAAACAAAATTATTCATATTCTGTATTCTATAGACTAAAAATCTAAAACAATTGAGCAATCATGTTATCAATTCATTTCGTGGCATCAATTACGTATTGTAATATTTGAATGCATTTAAAGATATTAAATAAGCGATATGTTGCATTTCCTCTTTATTCTACTTTAAGTAAATTTCTATCTGTCCTAAGCTACAGATATGCCTGTGCCCCTCAAAGTGTTGTCCCTTTCTCATTCAGCATGTTGCATCCCTGAACCCTCTTGACGCTGAGACTGCTTCTTTCTTTCCATTCACAAATTGAACCTCTCTTTACTGAGCTACTGCTCCTACCACTGTTATAACAACCTTCACTACTGCTACCACTGCTCTTAAAATGACCATCACTTGTTTTCTTGTTATTAAGGTCACCTGTATATTGCATGAACTTTTTTGGCACATACCATATTTCTGAAGGGGGGTGTCAACATCCTTTACAGGTGAAAAAGGCCCTGGCCCCATCTCAGTTGACGCCCCCAGCTTAAAAAAGTAACGGGTGCCACTGGACAAACCCTGGACTTCCACACTGGTAATGCTCCCTGAGAGAGACAGATAGGAAAACACAGTTTCACTCAGAATTTCATGAAGTATTAAACAGGATTATAAAAATAAAGGGCTCAGGATTTGTGTCATGCCAGCCAACACCTACCATCCTGATATAGGTTTTCCCACAAGTGCTCAGGCTGGCTGAGGTTGCCACTGAACAAGAGCCTGTAGCTGATGATGATGCCGTTAGGCTCCAGCGGAGGGCGCCAGCTCGCCACCACAGACGAGGAGTCCCGAGCACTCAGCTGCAGCTCCTCGGGAGGTGTGGAGGGCCCTGGAGGAGAGAGGAGGACTGGGTCAGTAATTGGAGCCCAGCAATGAGGCCTCACAGCTGTGGAATGTATATTGTCTTGGTGGGGGATTTGACATGTAGTGTGACAACCATCTGCGCCCTCATGACCCCACCACCTGGGTACATGAGAGAGGGGACAAGCAGGGCAATGGGGGGCTTGGGCTCAGGTGACGATACATGGCATTGGAGAGCATAACAGAGTGACTGGTGGTAATAATGTCATTAAAAGGCAGCCCATTCTACACTCTCCGCCCTTACTTGGCTTACAGGCAGAGCTGCTGGCCAATATGAGAGCCACTACTACACCCGGGTATTTCATTTTAGCCAGTTATCAGCCATCAATGCCAACCACGAATTCCCATGTCCACTGGCCTCAGGCCAGCCAGCACACTGATCCACACATGAGTGAGCACACACTCACTTGCAAGCAAATGCATATATTACCATATCTGCAGGCTGCAGAGAGCGAAATTGCAAAACCTTTACCTTGCTAGCTGGAGACAATGGTTCAAAAGATGAAATACAACGCAAGTGCAGCTAATCAGACAAAAAATCTGAAAGCATAAATGTGCACTTCAAGAACAAGATGAAATAAATGATTGATGGGGAACATGAGGTAATATGTTTTAGCAGACACAATAAAAAAACAGAAGTGACTTGCTTTAGGGCACTGCAAAGTTGTGAGAGCGAAGAGTGTCTTCCATATCAAGTGAGTGAAAAAAGTCTTACTAATGTCCAAAACCAAGTAAATGCCAAAAAAATGGCGTAGCTCTACAAGAATGTTTGAATGCCTTTCTTCATACAGCACCCTTGAAAAACAAAGTTACGAAGTGCTTTTCACAGAAAAAACAAATGTAAATATAATAACTGAAAAATCAAGTATAATGTTAACTATATCAAGCATGCTTTAAAGGCCACAAAATACGACAGGAAACCCCTCAGGGACTTTGATTGTTGGGTCTTTATGAACTAAAACACTAATTAAAATGACTGCCCTGATAGGAGCACAGCAGAGACTCACGGTCAGACGAGGTAGACTCCTCCACTGTGCCGCTGAAGGGTCCCGCCACGTCCACACCATTAGACTGCACCGCCAGCTTATAGCGGGTGAAGGGCCTCAACGCCCCGAGCAGTATCTCCTGAGCAGAGCTGCAACATACAACAGCACGGGACAGTCCTGAGTGTGTGGTGTGCCGTCTGTATTCTGGGCTGACAGAAAATAATAACTGACTTTGTTTGATTTTGTCTGTTTATCTCGTGTTTAGTTGGACCACTCTCGACTTCAACATACATTATCTTAATATTTTACCTTTATTACATGCATTCTACTTGACAATCAATTGTTTATTTTTATTGTTGATGCACCTCTTTAACCCAATAATTCCATTTCCTTACCTAAGATACTTCTTGACCATGAACTATGGTGATACCTTTTGAGCTTTCCAGGGTCATTATCTCTTTAAAATCGCAGGCAATTATTAAGTTTCTGTTGTTTAAACTGCTTTCTGACCTGGTATAATAGGAGACCAGGGAGGCGTTGGTGGTTCCAGCTGGGCTGCAGCGCACTGTGTAGTTGATGATGCGTACGTTGCTGAACCGTGGTTTCTCCCAGCGCAGCCAGATCGAGGTGGAGCTGTTGGCCATGGCTTGGATGCCGCTCGGGGGCAATGGAGGGGGGCGCATGGGCAGGAACGACGACACTTTAACACACATCATTTACCTTGATACAATTTAGCATTTTTAGTATCCCATAAAAGTGATGGGAGGGAGGGAATACCTTTTTTTTACAAGACGCTCAACAATACACACATGCAGTAAGATAAATCTTACCTCTGTCATGGGTCCTGTCTGTCCTTCCCTTCCACACGGCAGCTGCTCCATCTATCTGCTTGTTGAATGCCCAAACTCTCACCTCGTACTGCCGATCAGGGACTGACACACACACACACATACACACACACAGCAAAAAGAGTGTGAAAGACAAATATGAAAACAGAAAAATAAATGTATATATGTTGTACAAAGACAAGCCATTTAAATATTGAAATTAGGCCCTAGATCTCATCTAAATGCAGTCAATTTTGGTCTGATATGCTGTACCTATAATGTAACACTAATGGCAGCTAAGCTACTAAAGACTTTTGAATGAAATGATGAATTATTAAATACTTTTCATGAGGTGTCCATTTCTGTTCTTTCTTTTATTTTTTTTAAATAAGTGCTAGTGAAAGCAACTTTAAATGAAATACTCAACTCGGAGTCAAAAAGGCTCTCCAAAAGCTCAGTGTACTAAGTTTGAAAAAATAGCTGAATCATTTTTATCAAACTTTTTTTTCAACAGCAAAGTTGGCATAATATATTACAATAAAATATTATATAAATAGATAAATAAACAAAATAAGTAGATACAAATATCTACTTATTTAGTCAAAAATAGATAAATGCAAAATGACTGTGGTATAAATATGAATGCAGAATGCACTTATGTATGTTATCGCGCATGTTGCATTTTGGAGAGGTCTCAGTCAACAACTTACCCAGCCCGGTGAGGAGATGATACCTGGCCTTCTTACGGAGCCTGATGGTGTGGGTCTGTGTTGTCTTTTCTACATTGTCTGATTCATCAGCCTCCACCTCTCGACAGGACAGCTTGTAACCGGAAACCAGTGTGTGATTTGGCGAGGGATGCCATGTCACATTGAGTGTGTTCACTCTCGCTCTGACTTTCAGCTCAGTGGGGGCAAAGATCACTGAACAAATTTTGGAAAAAAGTATAAAAAAAAAAGATTTCCACATGATGACATTATCAATATCCACAAGCATTTCCCAGTATATTTTGACCTGTTGCTTGTGGAAAATCCACATAGTCCTGCTAATAAAAGTAAAAAAAAGTGGGAACTCTGCATTAAAACAAACCAGGAATTTTAGGAATGAACAAATGCTAAGAGAGTCAGGTTCTGGTGCCTTCCTTACCCATGATGTGGTCGCTGTAGTTGTAGTGGGCTAATGTTTGGTGCTGGGCCCACTCAGAGGCAACCCCGAAGCCAATGCCTGTCCCGGCTGCTATCCTCAGTCGGTAGGCCTGGTTGGGCTGCAGCTCTTTCATTGTGAACTGAGTCTCATTACCCCTTACTTCCACAGAGAACACAGTGTCCACTGTGGGAACACACAACACACTTCAAATATGTCGTCTCTAATAGGACAATCTGTTTTGAAATTGCCAATTAAGCCAATCTGACATATTATCCCAAACAGAACAGAACCATTAGTAAAGCAGGCTGCCAATATTTGTCCTTTTCTATGAATAAATTATGTGAAGAAACCAAAATGGGTAAATCTCCTGAATTATCCTCTGTGAGTCACTAAATTGTACTTTCACTGGCAGATCAACTTGATATCCAGCAGGGGTTACTCACCCTGATCCAGAGTGCTATACTCAATGCGGTAGCGGGTAACAGCCCCTCGACTATGCTGCGAGGACAATGGATGCCACATCAGCCTGATGTCTGTGGGGGAGGTGCTGACTATAGACAGCTGAGGAGGTGCGCTTGGTACTGAAGAAGGGAATAGAAGGACATACTGAACTGTTTGATAATGCACATTCAAGGCATATCCTATAGATCTGCACAGTTACTGGACTCCTGGAAGACACTGCTGATTCACAGACATTTTAGACTGGTTTGTGTTTCCTTTTTGGGCATTTACAAACGTCTTATTCAGTGTTGGGTTGAACTGAGCTCCACCCTCTTGTGACACATCTGGTTTAGTCTTGTCATACTTTTTTAAAAGCAAAAATGCTCTGTTGAGTCTCCAGCGAGCTGCTACTACTACTCTTTAAACAACAACTAGGACACGTAATGAACGGCTGATACAGATGACTCATAAACTCTTAATAATCTGGAGGAGTTACAAGGTTGGCACGATATGATTTTTGCTCTGTGAAGCATCCAGGGCTGGCCTGAGGTTACCAGTACGAGTTTATGAGTTTGATTACGCACCATCCTCCAGCATCTCTACAGTAACACGCAGGGATGGCCGACTGGCACCCATGGGAGAGTAAGCCACCACAAAGAACGTGTAAGCAGTATGGGGAAGAAGCTCTTTGATATGATATTCTGTGGTGTCGTTGTTCATCGCAAACTGGTACTCCTCGTTATCCGAGCCTGAAATGGATGAAAAATGTCAAATCAAAGACAATTCTTGCGGGAATGCGTACAGACTTACTGTACTGCTATACACAGAGACGCACACGGAGACAAATAGAGACACACCTGCAGCGCGTTGGCAGTGCACAGAGTAGCCGATGATTTGGTCCGAGTTGTACTCAGGTTTCTCCCAGATGAGCAGGGCAGTTGTGCTGGAGGGCGTGGCAGACAGGTGGCGAGGAGGACTAGGCAGACCTTCCCTCACAATGACCGTCAGCTTGGCAGTGGCACAGGCCGTGCCCAGCCCATTGTCTGCTATGCACTGGTAGTAGCCCTCATCCTCCTGCGCCAGCTGGTTGATAAGCAGGACTCCGGGGCTTTGGGTCTTTACTCGTCTGAATGACTTGATGGGCTGACCGTCCTTAAGCCAGTGCAACACTGGAGTTGGCTCCCCAGAGCTGTTGCATACAAACCTGGCTGTGTTTCCCCGGGAGAGGGACACCGTCTCCGGGGGCTGGAGAATGACTGGAGGGGCTGTTGGAAGAAAGAAACAAATCCAGGATTTACAGGGGAATCGGATTGTGTGCACTGTGAAATTAAAGGGATACCCCAAAGATGTTGTGTGGGGCGCAATGTTATTTAAAAACCTGCTTGGCTTGTGTTATGTTGCCACTGACGAAAATGGCATCCACAAATATGTGTGCGCAGAGGATGCTACGGATGACAATAATTACGGTGTACATTTTACAGTGTTTTGGCTGACTCCGATTTTCAGCCGTATTCAGTCCGAGAGAGGCCCCCTTAAGGCCGCAGCTGCAGTGGGGAGGTAATGAATGGTGGGGATCCTTTAGAACCTGAGCCGACGAGAGCTGGTGGTGCCTTTGCTCAAATTGCCTTCAAATACCAACAGAAACAGAATCATTCTGCTGTGAAGAATGTGAGTGTGGGTAGTTTTTGTTGGATACTGTTGCCGATGACAGCTCTAAGACAGAAATGTGTGTGTGTGGCCATGCATGAAATCTTTCCTCATCACTGAAACAGAGGTGTGCTGGAGACCTTCAGATTCAAAGACAAACTGGAAAAGCGATTTTTTTGTTTCACAATAAGTTAACATTGCAATTCAGCCTATCTTAGTAAGAGAGAAACTTGTATTCAGAGGGTTGTATTTTCTTCCTAGGTGTAAGAATATTTCCTTTGTTAACGTTTTGTGAGTTTATTTTCTGTATTTTCAGAGTAGTCTCAATGAAGCAGCACTCAGAAATGTCTAATCCGTCATTATATGCAGAACAAAACGGGTCTCCTACCAGGCACATGCAGCTCAGCAGCAGCATTGATGAATTCTCTGGTCTTGGGCTTGTTGGCCCGGCAGACATAGACGCCGGCATGGTGACGCCTTGTGTCCCGAATCACCAGGTTTGTCGCGAGGACGACCACATCAGTGGAAATGGGCTTTCCGTCTGATCAAAGAAGAAAGCAACAAAGAACAACAGTCTCAAATCATACAGAAGAAAGAGATCGGCCTTGAGAAAAGTGAAGATCATTTCTCAGGCTTTCAGTTGCCTGAGGAACAGCACAAAAGAGAGAGAGGCAGCAGAGGATGTGACCTGTAATCCCATAGGTTGACCAACAGATGGCTCTGTGACATTTTAGTCTGGGTCGACTGAGGCGTCTGCATTGGCTCACTCCAAGGCTGTGTGTAAAATCCTTCACGCTTCACCATATAGACCACTATTTAGTTTGTCCGCCATTTTGTGCTGTTGTTGGATGCTTTACATCGACTGATCATCTACGAGGTGAATTACCTTACTCTGGCACATAAAGCACAAGCTATCACTTTGCATTGCACCTGACCTGCATATCATACTGCAGTTTTTGACTGTTACAATGTAGAGAATTCCCTGAACAGTGAAATGTTAAATGCTAATGTGGGAAGTATTTCAGATGCAGCACGAGATGTTGATCACAGCCCAAAGGAATTCCAATTATTAATATTACCACCAAGACTGTGTGTGTGTGTGTGTGTGTGTGTGTGTGTGTGTGTGAGTGCGAGAGAGAGAGAGAGAAAGCTGCAGAGTGAAATAATTAAGGTGACAAATCATCTTACGTGAAGCATGACTCAATGCACAATAGAGGACTAGTCGAGGGGAGACGGCTCTCATCAGCAAAACAGCAACTTTACAGCCACAGGTACGCAAATCTAATCCTGACTTGTTGATATTTGCTCTTTGTGTGTGAGAGACAGATGAGCCTAACCCTGTATGGACGTGCAACAGAGGCAACCAAACAAACGGGATGAGAACCACGAAAAAAAAGAGCATTTGCAAGCGTTACCTTGTCTGCTCCAGGACACCAGTGGCTTCGGCTGGCCTTGTGCCATACACTCCATCACAGCGGGACGGCCGAGCACGACTGTTGCATTCCGAGGGGGGGAAACAATGGCAACTCCATTCAGGGCTTCAGTAGAGCCTGTGAGGAAAAACAAAAGTGTATACTTTGGTGTTATGGACAATGAAACATTCTTGTGATTTTGTGATAGTTGCCTGTTTGAATCTTTCGGCTGACTGAGAGAATACATCCTTTTTTTGTTTTCAATTAAAATACTTCATTCCTCACCAATGAAGTGAAACAAAATGGCAATTCAGTCTGATTTTATGGCTTTGGTAATATCCATATTTGCCCAATTACTGTTCCACGTGTTTTTTATGTAAACTGCCAACATGAAATGCCAAAAAAACAAGACGAAACGCAGCAATATTTGCGCCTTAATCTTAGCTGCTAAAAAGAAGAGGAACCACTCATTTTTGGACACAAAGGCGGATTAAGAAACAACTGACTTTCTGACCTACAAAGAGAATTGCAGGTGACAACCTGAATACGGATTTCTGTTGGCGTACCCTTTAAATCAGCACCTAGTTTCTACTACCTATAGTAGTATAGTTCTGATTGCGATCAATTCTTAGTAGATGGATGAATATGACCTGAATAGGAAATCTTGATCAGAGAGGTTTTGATGCGAGAGGATTTTCTGGGAAAACAGGCTTGAAGCCCTTATAGCACATTTCATTTACAGGTAGCAGTGTATATCTGACACAACAGGCTGTAGACATACTGTACATTACCATGAATAAATAAAGCAAATGGCTGACTGAGAGGAGATTGGTGCGATAGAGAAAGGAGGTGATGTTTCTAAGCGGCGAGAGACACATAGTGGTTTGCGACACTAGAACGAGAGGGAGAAAAAGCCTCTAATGGAATTGAGGCGCATCTCTGCTCTTTAGCAGCTAAGGATGTTCTTCAAAACATATTGTTCATGCGTTGAAGGTAAAGCTGGCATTAGAGAGCCTTACTTCTATGCATTTCTCCTGAGCCCAGACAGTCTCAGCAGCACATAATGCTCATGACCTCCAAATAAAGGCATTCTGTAGACATATTATCCATTAAACATTGAGATTACATACAGCAATCCTTGGTTATGCATAAGGTTTTAACTGTCAGTCCGCCTTTGCGAGGACTGAACTGCAGGGTGAGCCTTCATAGAGGTCCAATGTGGATATGATGGGTGTGGGCGTAAAGCATATATAGAAAACTGTGGTTAAAATAACGACGAAATGGAAGAAACTAGAGATTTAAAGCAGCTGGAGCACTTGTGGTACATGGACTTGAGTACCTTAACATTAAGCCGTCAAAGCTTGGCAATGGGTGTTGAGGTATGTTATTCATAGAATTGTGAAGTGTAAGCGAGTGAAGTGATTGCAATGGCTCGCAGTAGAGCCTTAAGTAGCTTCCTTATTAGGATCCACAACAGCAGTAAAAGCTCCAAGTGGGGAAAAAAGCCCAGAAACATCAGCCCCCTTGAGATTAGAAGCCATGAAAATGAACTGTACATATTCCGGTGTTATTTGCTGTGCTGTAGTGGGTTGTGTTTTCTCCCTGCTCTCTCACCAGGTGGCACCCTCCCCTGCTTTGCACCTGCAGTGTGCCATTGTATGCAATTTGTTTCAATCGCTCATCGGTTGGTCGTGCACTTGTGAATGTTTGTAACTTGGCGCGCGCAATCACGTGACTGTCACAAATACTTCACTGACGATAACACGATTTACACGTCTAGGGATTATATAAAAAAAAGCTTTTAGATGCTTTAGAAACAGGTGGTCTTAAAGGTGGTCTTTTGCCAGCCAAATCAACAGGATATTCAGCCTTTGTTTTCTTACAATGCATGTAATCCTTGACTTCTTTCTTTACATTGCTTGTACACAGGCAACAAAAGTAGTCCATGAATATGAGATTTGAATTTACAGATAACTACAATCCTTTCTCTGCATTGTGGTGGTTATCTTATGGCTTTTGCCAGTTACAGCTACAGTCTGTATGGGCATATCTATGGGTTTCACTCGCTGTCTTTTTGATTCTTCACAGTACATTTTGTTGTACGCCCACTGGCATTTTGGAGAATAATGAGCTGCCGCTTGTAAAGGCCCGCTGCTAACGACATACTCAAGTCAACATAGTCCTGAAGCTCCACCCCTGCTGCTTCAGTATTCAATATTCAACATGTCACGTGCACCAAATTTGACAAAACACAGAGTTTTGCGAACCAATAAGTAGAGACCAATGTATCACCTTGAATCTAACGGCATTTTAAGTCGACAGGTGACACAACAACATACTCTGTGGCAGTGTCTTCAGAATGGAGCGGGGCGAGTTAAGGGTCGATAGAAGCATGACAAAAGTAAGTGGCTGGTGGGTGGCTGTAAAGATGGTGTGAAAAAACCTTTTAAAGTCCAAAACTCATTTCTGATTCACTTCCTGTGGCCTCATCAGTCTCCCTCCCGCTTTCTTTTTGTCTTTCTTTTAAAAGATACAAAGGCTGCGACTCAAATAGGACACAATGTTTCCCACATAGCAGCCAATTACAGTTGACTGATCTCTAGCTAGAGGCAGATAATAAAACATGGATCTAATGTGGGCTGCCTAATGGCTCAATGCATGTAATCCACTGATGCAAGTCCTTATAGGATGCAGTCATGCTGGGACTTTGATCAGAGAGAGAAGGGTGTTCATATCAAAATTTACAAATGCTGTAGACTGAAGGATTTGTCTTTTTTTAGTAAACGGCAAACCTCATTTCATTTAATTGACATCCTTGAGTTTCATTGATTGGACCATCATTAACATTTATCGTTTGGTTGTTGCCATATTGTTGTAAAATTGATCGACATGACAATTTGAGGATTCGATTTATTTTTCTCTGTGGTTTCGAGACGTGTACTAAATTTGATGGTGGTAAATTAATGTTGATGCTATGCAGAGTGAGCCCTCTGACACAATTCCCTGTGGTTTATACAAAATGATCAGTGATACAGTTTAAGATTATTGGGAGACGCAGTGAATCCTCCATTCATACATATATAAATGGTTTCCCTACAGCTCTTACTCACAACTCAAATAATGTTTGTATCTGAATGGCACAACTTGTGTCACGCTCTTATTTAGTAACGGAATTGAAATATTGAAACATTTTCAATTCTTCTGCCATACAGGGAGAATGAGTTCTGTGGATGAATAGATGAACAAACAGCAGCAAGCACGGAGGGCTCATTGGAAAGAGTCAACCTACTGTCTGCCAACACTATTTTCTTGACAGGAGAGGTAAATGCACAGCACTTGCATTTCATACAAAACATCAGCAGCTCAAAGTGCTTTGCATAATAGAAATGCTTTTGATAAGAAATGAGAGGGAACTGTACCGCAATAACATTGCAGAAAGGACAGTGGCAAAAGTGGCTGAAGTTTGAGTCTGATTTAAAGAGGCAGTTTTTTCAACCACAAGTAGTAGAGTTGAGGACAAGTCTCAGATCTTTCAACAATGTGTTGTAATTGCATAACCGAACTCGCCGAACTCTGCTTCACTTTGTTTTGTTCTAATTCAGGGAACAATTAGCAGAGTGGCCTCAGGATGACCCGAGTGTCGGACATCGCTTCAGACTGTACATTTGGCTTTGAACCTTTTCTAATTGAATTCCATGAATTGGGTTGAAAAATGTACTTTGAAGTGTCGTTCACATTCTGTCAAAACATATTTGTATCTGCTGTCCAGCTTAATGAAAACAGTTGCAACGGTGGGTTTTCTAAATGGAAACAATTAAATATTCAACGACTCACTTCCCCAGGCCCCTAAGCCATATCGTAGTATCCAGCAATGACCGAGGTGCTCAAGTGGTCTATGTATGCAACATTTTCATCACATTACACCCATTATATCCCCCACTTTCTGGTTATTGTAGAAGAGAATAGATAGAGAAGTTCATAATGCAATGACAGCATCTATATGAGCAGCATCAGCTATTCCTGCTACTGGAGTTACTACAGTCCTGGAATACACAAATGTATACAGAGCCACTGTTTCCTGTTGTAATGCAATCCAGAATATGGCATCATCCACTCAAAAGATGTGTTTTGCTTCACTTGAATATTTGACCCCTGTGCAGAATGATGTATGCGCAGCGTCTGACAATAGAATGCTGTATTCACATTTATCTGCTGCCGAGGGAAAGTTTCTCTGCGCTCACCTTAAATCTGAGTTCAAGGCGTGTATGTGCAATCATGATTTTGTGACATCACAAGTTTGGAAGACAATAATGCTTCAAAATACAACTTACACAAGTGTGATGTGGAAACTTGAAATCAGAAACAAAATATTATTCAAAGCAGTTGTCTTAGAAACATGTCTGGAGGTGATCTTTAAGTATTATAGCAACTACTATTATCATAGTCCAAATAATGCAAACTCGACATATGTTATGCAAAACAGTTTTGCTGGTTCAATTTGGAAAAACAATTGGCAGAAACAATCCTTTAGATATAGATTATTCATTGTAGTTTAAAACACACAATACAAACACTGATTTACCCACAATACACAGTGACCAGAGTGCCATTTTGTAAGCACCAGAGAAAAACCGAATACATTTCAAGCATCTAGTCCTCATACTCGCATTGGATTATTTAAGGATGGCCTGGCAGCTCCCAGTGGGGCCTGGCTGCCTATTCAAACACTATAAAGCACCGCAGCAGACCATACCTGTGGTGACAGTGAGCCTGGCTTCATGAGAGATGTCTCTCCTGGCAGAGTTGGACGCGACACAGCGGTAGGCACCCTCATCCTCCTTGATCACCTCCAGAATCTGGAGCACCCCGTTAAGAAGGGAAATAAACCTGATTTCCACAGGGCGAAACAGAGGAGAGGGGGCAGAGGGAGAAAGAGTAAGAAGACAAATGACAGAGAGAGAAAAACAACTCAATAAATGGCTTAGTGCCCTGCAGCATGAACAATACAGCTGATCAACTCTGCAGGGATCCTGGCAAATCCTCACAGCACTCCATCCTTCTTTATTGAGGAGCTATTGTGTGCAACCACCACAATGAAAGGTTGCAATTACAAGTTCAGCAACTCAAAACGTGACTTAATTACAGGACTAAAAATATGAAAGTAGACAAAGACAACCACTCGAGCTTCATAAAAGCACACAATACCCCAAAAAACAGTCTGTACAAATTCTTATATTTGGGTATTTTATCTTTTTGGCTAAAATGTATATTTGTGCTGTTGATATTTGCTAACTCTACTTTAAACCTACATGTCTGCTTTTCCCTCTCTTATGGAGGTCATGTGCTGGACACATTACTTAAGGCCCTCAGGGCTATCGCACAACCTCTTATCGTCTCGATCACAGCCTATTAATCCCACCAAAACATGACCAGTGGTAGCCTGTTTGGGAGAAAAGAAGGCGAAGGGAGTGGAGAGGTGGAGAGAAAAAGACAGAAGGAGAATAAAGAGGCAGTCGATGGGGAAAATCCAGGAACAAGAAAAAGAAGAGACAATAAGAAAAATATACGGAGCCATAAATTAAGAGGAAATGGGGAAGGACATAGATGTAAAGGTGATGATAGCGAAGAAAAACAGCAAGAGATGGCAGAGAGGCCAAGAGAGAGAAAAAGGCACATTAGAGCAAGAGGGAACAGAGAGCGAAAAAGCCGGTGATGTAGCAGCCATCCCTTGGCTCATCTTTGTGAGAGGCCATTAACAGCGCCTGAGGTCGGAGAACCACATCCCACCAATAAGACCTCATCAGCAGCGAGCTGTTTGCGGGTCGTGCAGGGCTACAGCAGCCATTAGCACATAGTCCTGTGCAATAAGACTTGAAACAAAGAGTCACCGTGAAATGTCAATATCGTTAAGTGGCCCAGTAAATGCGACAATTTATGAGAGAGCGCTGACAGAGAGAGATCTGTCAAGAATGTGGGAGTAGGTTTTTACATTTAAATGTGACGGCCAGCAGTAGCCCTTTTTCAAGCATTCATTAAAGGTTTTCGATACAACTTTCAGAGAATTAAGTCAGTCTCCCTCTGTGTGAGTAGTAATCTGAGGTTCTCTGTGCTTTGTTTCCAAAGCAGGGGTCGGCCACGTTGGCGCATTTGAGCATGCCCCACTGGTTAGCTCGGGGTCACCACTTTGCAAAGCGATCATACGGCGGTTACAGCTTGTTACATCAGCACAAAATCTATGCAACACAACAGATCCACTGCAATCGGCGAATGATGGAAGTCAACAAGATACCAATGAATCGTTGCATCCCTAAACAGCACCATGAATTACATTTATGCAACCACAAAATCAGACGAATGTCAGCATGTTGTCAATTGTTTTGATACTCTGCAAAAAGGCGTCGAAGACAAAGCAAGTGAAAAAGAGAGAGAGAGGCTGTAGCACAGAATTCATAGCAGGCGTTGCATAATTGATAATCATCAACCAACCATCAGCCTACAGCACACTCAATTCACAGCTGGGTGCAAACAGCATGAGGGGGATGTAAAAAGAAACTGAAAAAGTCAAAGGTAATCAACAAGTAACTCGATGCTGAAATAATCTGTCATGGAAGAATACATTTGGCCCTTTATGAGTGAGCGACAAGTTCCTACTTCCACTAACACCTGCGTTGCATTGAAGGATGAAAGGAAATTACATATCAGGACTTTTCTACCTTGAAAATCAAAAGCAAAGCATTGCGGTGAAAAAACATATTTGTATGTATCAGAACAAATGCAAGGAACAAATATAATAGCACAGAGCTAACTCAGCTTGACAAACACGGTCATTTAAGTATGGCATGTGCTTCCATTTCTGAGAATTTATGGAACTTATGTGAATTCTTTACAAATGAACTGTAAACTGAATGACACTACATGTGTTATTGTTACAATAACTAGCTTTTATCTGCGCTGGGATTTAACCTTGCATCCAAATGTGGAGGGCCACAGCCAGCTTGAGTTGTACAGTACAGTAGTCTTCACATCATATTCACTTAGCATGCATAAAATTCACTTAGCCTGTTTGTGTGTTTCCACATTAAATATTCCACAACACTAGTAATAAACTAGAAAGTAATTTCCCATGTGACTTATCACGTCACAATCATTTAAATGATGTGATGTTATTATATAATGGACAGTACAAGGATATTCATGAGGAAACACGAAAATGAAAAAAATAATAAATATAACAACAAGCACTCCAAATAATTGGGTTGGAATCGCAATCTGATCAAAGTAATCACGTCGTTCATTGATTGACATTTTAAGAAAATGAATCGACAGAAGAGCAAATAGAATAATAAGAACATTGGGTTCAACAACAACAACATATGAAAAGGTTACCTTATCTCCTCAGGGACAGCCACTGTGTCCTTTTCCCAAGTAATAACAGGTGTGGGTACTCCCTCAATCTGGCACTCGAAGCGAGCCACTCCCCCAGCAGGCACCGTTTGAGGTGACGGCTCCTGATGGAACTTAGACAGACCTGTGGGTAAAGAGATGATAAAGGTCAGGGGGGTATCTATCAAAGCAGACTTGGTGATTTCCCAGAGGACAGACACAAAAAGTGGCCCATATATAAATTGCTGTTTGTGCAAATGGTCTTTTTTAATGATCTGTAATGTGTGTGTCATGCCGGCTACCTCTGGGACACTGTTTGTTTGATGTACTAGGTCCCACATAATGTGACTGACTGCTATCATGTTAAACACACACACACACACACACCAAGTACACAAAATAAAATGGACTGCAAAACAAATGTAGCTGATCACGGAGGAAAAGGATTTGATGTCTGTCTATACTGAATATTGTTTTCTGGCCATTTTAGGGAGTTTAAAAGGCAACGTTTTAAATTTTGTAATTTGATTAAAGACTCTTGAATGTCCTGATTATGAGGAAAAACTGGGTATTTGATCAGGTTTGGCTAGACTATTTCTCTCTCCAGGTGGAGTCTTGGCAGAATTTTCACAGCCTCAACACATTTACACACACGGGAAAGCTTCCTCCTATAGATTATAGTGAGCACCAGGAGGCAGCAGAGTGCACTGTCTGAGGGCCTCTAACCTCTGACCCCAACAGACTGTTGGAGAGAAGAACACAACTGGTTTCATGTCCCAGCTACTTCGCCTGTAGCTCTGACTGAGGAGTAGAGAGAGGGGACTGGATCAAAGGAGAGCGCAGAGTAAGAACACAGCGAAGGCAACCAAAAGCAAGAAAAAAGCAGGAAGGTAACAGAGGGAGAAACTGATATCGTAGGCTAGACAGTATATAGTATTGACAGAAAATCAACATTAGCAACATACTGTAAAAGACTAGAAATCACCATGTCACATACCTTCTGTGTTTGGTAAAAAAAACGACATCTTAACACAAAAATCTGTCATTCTTTCTGGTTTCTGAAACAAGTTCTGAAACACATTTTCTCCATGTGAGGCTAATCACAGAAATTATATTATTGACAATTACAGACTGTGCTGCACTGAATCCAACTGATTCTGGAAGCAACAGAATGCTCTTTATTTTGTGTTACTCTAGTTTAGACAAAACCATGTAAATGAGCCATGAAATTTTAATGCGAAGCTAAGAGCCTAATGGGCTGATCACAAAGAAACGCGCAGCTAGAAACGCATCTAGTTCGAAATGCGTAGTTCGAAATGCGTAGTTTGAAATGCGTAGTTCGAAACGCGTAGTTCGAAACGCGTAGTTCGAAGCGCGTAGTTCGAAGCGCGTAGTTCGAAGCGCGTAGTTCGAAGCGCGTAGTTCGAAACGCGTAGTTCGAAACGCGTAGCTAGAAATACGTAGCTAGAAGCGCACATGCAGCAACACGTCTCTTTGCGATCAGCCTATGAGGGCACCGCCACACATGGGTCAATTTTAACTATTACTGCTTTGTACATGTTGTGGAAATTGTTGGCATTGTCAGTGGGGCCTTCTTAGTATACCCACATTAGCATTTAGCACATTACACCACTGTGTGAGTACAGTCTCGCATACTGCTGCACTCTGTGTTTACACCAAACGTGAAGTGGTGTTTTGGCGGGGCATGATAAAGTCAAGAGGACAGAAATGAAAATGCACCGGGCAATGCAAATTATGCCAATACACAGAGTTTTTCTCCAAGAAGCTCCCACTCACAATGCCAGCATGCAGATTAGCAGGTATAATGTTTACCATATTCACAATCTTATCTAAGTTTTGTGCTAATCTATTTCGTGCTTTTTACCTGCCAACATGTCAATATTCAACACGTACGAACATGTAAACGGAAGTTAAACCTAATTCAATCTGCAATAACTGCAGTCGCTCATCCACTGACACTCACAACAGCAAGCACGATCGGCCAAAAGCTGTTTTTTTTGTAAACTTGACTGATACTGATGGATGTTTTTGTTCTTCATTCTTAATAAACCTCACTCAGGAATGTCATTTAGTGCATTGACATTTTACTTTTACTTCCAGTGAGATAATAATGACCAATAGTGACTTTGCTGTTGTAAACATAACTGTTGCTGTCATGTAGAATAGCTGAGTATTGATAAGAGTAGCTCCTGGTTGCATAAAATCCTAATTATAACTATCCCTACATGAAGGCCACCTTAGTTCTCCAACACGCTTGAAAAGTAAAGGGGTGAACAGAGGAGTATTTAATTGGTTGCAATCTGCAACACACCACTGGATCGCACACACTGTTCCTATAAAAAAACAAAACAATGGAAGGGAGGACTGAGTGCAGAGCCTGACACTAGCTCACAAACTTGTTTTGGTTCATGGTTGTTTTCTAACTTTCATTCAATCACATGGAGCCATCAAGATGTCAAGCAACCCCAATTTTTGAAACTCCAAGATTTCCTCCAAACCACTGTAAGCCAGAGGAGACAAAGGGTGGACTGTTCCAGATTACCCTAACCCCTGTCACACCAACTGTTAGTCATGGCAACAAACTGGCCATCTGTGTTTTCCTACTGCGCTGGGGGAACAGCGTTTTTCAATGAGTACCGTAAACAGAGGCTGGCCATAGTAGCAGAAAGCATTTGATTCATTTCAGGAAAAACTTGCGATGATGTTTGCGTAGTATGCAGGAGGAGTTGATGAGTAACCCTTGCCACGTCTTGCCATTACACAGAAAGATGCCCTCATGTCATCACACTGCCTGTAACACTGCCAGAGAGTTCTTAAACAGGGTGCCAGACACACAGTGTGTGTGTGTGTGTGTGTCTAAACTTTGGTTCGTGTGTGCCAAGCTACTTGACCTCAGTATTTACTCTAGTGTAGGCATCTAAGAACTGTATGTGGGCGGTGAACAACAGCTGATAAGTGAGAGTGCACATTAGCACACTTTAATGCAAAGGGCGGTGTTCGAAAAAGACACTTTGCCCATGCTGTGATGGAACAATGGCGACTGACTGGGCTTCCAACTCCACCATGTCAAGCATAATCATATTAGTCTTTTCCCAGGCCTCTATGAGAGCCCCTCGCAGTGAAATTCCACAACAGAACAGCCCGGCGACGTGCCGTTTTTCAGACTACCGGTAACTCTCCCAAAAAAAGATGACATATCAAGCCACAGGGCCAAACAATATGTCCAATTGTTTCCTAGTAACAAGGTATTTTTATGCTTAAAACACATTTGCAGGCAGCTCCTTGGGCACTGCATGAAAAGTGTGAAACCCATCAACGCACTACATACAAATCTCCCCATCTTGCCTTTCTTTGCTCCCTCTCATTTGTCTTTTTCCATTGTCCTTGACTTTACCCCATACTCTCGCTCTGTCTTTGTCCGTCCCTCTATTGATGCCCCACTCTTTGGCCCCACAGCTATCAGATTGCAGTGTTTTTACCCTCCCCTTGTGCAAGCAGATCATTTCACCCGTGACCACCGAACTTTCAGGCTGACTAACAGTGTGAGAACCCATCGAGCATACCCCTAGCCTCAACATATATTTATAGTAGCAAATGGGAAATAAGTGAGCTGTGAAATTTTCCCATTTACATTACACTGCCATTTTTAGATTTATAAAGGTGCTCAATTCTATCAGTTTTGGCATTCATGTAGGAATGACACTGACAAAAAAACATTGACAAAAGGAAGTTGATTACAGTAATTCTGTGGTACATCTTATTTTTTGATGAAAAATGTTTCAGCCTGGAAATCTTACATTATTAGATGTACAAACTGCCATTTCAAATCTTGAAAAGTGATTCTCGTCTACTTTTCATCTTTTCAAAGGCATTGGCTGCATAGAGTTGGACATTTTGAGTCCGATAAAGATTGTATGCATTAATATAAGGCTGCCACAAAATAGGAATTCATGAAAATCATGTGAGGTGAAAAAAGAGCACAAAAAACATTTGCAAAGTATCACTCACTGTACCTTGAAATGAAAAAGAACATTTTCTACAATGTCCTTTGTAAAGGAAGAGCAAAAACATAAACGCGTTAAGTACACAGCTTGTTTGTATGAAGGAGAGAGATCACTTTTTATGATTATGACATCTATTTAACTGTAATGGTTGCAAAAGCTGGTACGAATTAGGAAATATTGACATTCACCTCAGCAGTCTCATAATGAGACAGGTTAATTGGTCGAATTGACATTAAAAGCGGCTTTTTTTTCTCCATCATCATTTACCAGTGGACAATGTTCCCTCTAATTTTTCATGTGTCTGGGCATACACACAAGCTCCCTGAGCACACTGAGGACCACTGTGAGCAACATCAGATGTGCACGCTGTGGCCACACACCAGTATCACACCTGTTCAAAACCTTGGATCATAGCAAGTTACATGGCTTATTAAAAGAATCAAATTACAGCAGCAATTTTCACTAGTTTACTTTTAATATAAGTGATTTGACAAACTTTAAAGGAAAAAGACAAAAATCTTGTTGTTCATGAGATGTGTAGTATGTTTTATGTGACAGTCCTGCTTGGCCATGGGAAGAGTCTTGCTTTGGCCTGTGTGAGGTCCTGTTGTGGCCTGTGTGAGGGTCCTGTTCTGGAAGAAATGATACATATACACCTTTCAGACATAACATTTTGTTCACATTAAAACATTCACATTTTGCACAATGACGTGTGCTGTAGCTTGTGTTACAGTGTAAATTCCTGTAACTCTGTCTGTAAAATATGTAATTACTCAGTTTTTTATTATCATTTCTACTACCCATAAATTATCTAGTAGTAACATAATTTAATGATTAATATCCATAAGTAAAAAATCTTAATAAATGTCACTAGAATATGCACAAATCTGACTTAAATTTTACCTTATTTTTCACGTCTGTCCTTCTCACTTCTCCAATGGTTGTACACTTTGTCCAGGTTGATGGCTTCGTCTGCTTCTTGCTTTGACTTTATGTGCATCAGCTGGTCCAAATGTGCCACTTCAAGACGATTTCTGGATGCTGTTTTGATACGATTCATTAAACTGAATCCTCTTTCACAATCTGCACTGGAAGCTTAAAAGAACCACATTTCTTTTTTCCAATGGCTTGGTGAGTGGATGTGTCGCTGCCCGTTCGTTTCGCCATGATAAGGGTTAGCATTTGCGTCTCGTAACTCCGCCGCACTGTTGTTAGCTAGCTAACCTGCACGGCGCGAATGGGCAGGGCAATAGTGTCAATGCTATGATTGGCTGCGTAGCGTAAGTGAACCGAATCGTATCATTGGCTGGACACCTGTCACTCACTGAGTTACGTTGCAAAATAGTACAGAAAACAAAATTATTATTATTATTATTATTATTATTATTATTGGTTTAATTGATTAGATAAGATTAGGACTAATATTAGATATTAATTAATACGTTTATGTTGAATTTTATTTTATGCGCTGCATAGATTTTCTTGTGCGCTGAGAATGTGCGAGCAGTGCGCGATTGCTCAAGCGCGCAGCTTAGAGGGAACATTGCCAGTGGACGTGTTCGCAAAATGTAATGTGCACACTGTATTCTCTGTATATGTACACTCTGGCATTTTGGAGCGAAAAGACTAAGTTAGAGAATGAAATATCTCCATCTAGAGACTGAGACGGTCTCTTTCACTGTGTCTCTCCGTTTGCAACACATTCACATATTTCTGGCGAGGCCACATACATCATGTACTGCGACCAGGAAACTGGAGCAGGTGGGTTTCGTAATGTGTTTTCACAGATGTGATCTCTGCTGCGTCTTGCAGGCAAAGGCGCAGTCGGAAATGAGTGTCCGTTCAATGACAATGTTGAGGCAGTTCGGCCTCGACCCCTTGCACACTGGTCACATCTATCTCATAGGCTCTCGTCACTGATGTAATTCAAAAGCCATGCACACGCCCATGCGCATATACACAAACGCAAACTGAAGGTCATCCTTAATGGTCTCTTCAGCCTTTCCTTTCACCATCACGGCAAACTCTCTATAGCCTTTTCCGCCTTTTCACCATTCATCCCACATCCCCCCCCTCCCGCTCCTTTAGTCCTTATTGTCCCTCAAACAAGAGATCCTCATAAATAGGCATGTGACAGCTGACAAAAGCAGGGGCATCCACAAAGGATACTGTCTCATTTTACACAAAGCTAATGACGAAATAAAGACTCCCACTTAAGAGTGAGAGAAAGAGGCGTCCTTGGAGGGCCGACTAGAAAGCGCCAGCCTGTGCTCAAAGCCCTCACACCCGTATCTTCATTCATTTCTTTTATTTCCACCCACATTTCCTCCTTTGCTCTGTGTCTTTCAACAGACTTTCAACAGTTCTCTAAAAGGGTACCTGTTCCCAGGGCACTTGTTAGCGCTGGACAAGAGGATACGTTTCCTATCTGGGGCGGATTAGAACCAAGTTTGTCTCCACCCGTGCAAGGAAAAATTCCATAGACAAGTCTGAGAAATCAAATTATCTGTGTGCATCTATACCCAATTGAATACTTTAAGTGGATAAATTAATCAAATGGATAGTCTTTCAAGTGACACTGTAACCTACCCCTTCTTGCAATTTCAAGCATTTTGACTGCACCGACACATTCAGACACAACAATACATTTTGAATGGAAAAAATGTAGCTGTAGTATACGATGATGAGGAAGGAGTACCTTTATAATATTAGCTACCGGTACTTTCTCTCTTATCCCTCGTCATTGTTTCGTGCAATAATCTAACCTCATGAGCATAGCCCCCACTTCAGGATTGCTTTCAATAAAATAAAAAAGACATCTCTAAATGTCTTGTTTCGCCTAACAAAGAGTAACAAAAATTAAAAAAAAGATATGCAATTTATAATCAGAAATAAAGCAGCAAATATCAACATGTGAAAAGCTGGAAAAATAGCTCTAATTATTAATCTACTATCAGAACTGTTGTGGATATGTTTTCTGTTGGTCAACGAATTGATTCATTTACTAATAGTTTCAGTTCTGCTTTATTAAAGCAGCTCTGCCAATGACAGATTGTTAAAGTATCCATCCACCTATCCATGAAGTTTCTACACTTGGGTATTGGAACCTATCACCGCATGCATAGGGTGAAAGGCTGGACACACGCTAGACAAATCATCAGTTTATCAGGCCTACAGAAAGACAGGAAAAAGAAGTATGCGACACAGTTTTGCACTTCCGCCCTACATTTGCAGCATGCACACTTTGATTTTCCTTTATTGACACCAATCAAAACTAACTGCAGGACTTGCAAATGTATCTGCTGGATACCTACTTGCTAGGAGAACATTTACAGTCCGGCTGGTCAGGGCTCCAAGGGCGCTGGCACACACACAGCTGTAGCCCCCCTCCACGCCCTGGGGAGGCTGGCCGTCCTGAGAGGTCGGCAGCAGGAGGAGGGATCCGTTGGCCAAATACTGCAGGAAGTGCCCCCCTTCCAAAGGCAGAGGGTGGCCATCCTGAAGCCAGGTGATATTGAAAGGTGTACCGCTGGCCCCAAGGTTGCAGTCCAGCAACAGGGGCAAACCTGACTCCAACACTACATGGCTGGGCCCAGCCCCGCAGCTCAGCTCCACCGAAACAGGCTTTGCTGTGTGGGACAAAGACAAGAAACGTTTGTTAACCATGCTCAACACCTGCAACAACCGTGTAGGTTAAGTTCATCTTTATTTAAAAAAAAAGAAAAGTCCAAAAATGTTCTCTTTTGAAGGCATTTGCCAGTGTTATTTGTGCACAATATTAATAATAAAAAACAATTTACACAGCACCTTTACAATAGAACAAACTGAGATTTGGATTTTAAAAAATCACTCCAAGATTTCGGCTATGCTGAGTTATTGAATGGAACAGTGAACCAGAAATGTCAGATTTTTGGGTGTTTGCACCATCTTGACCTATGATTTTTATATCACTCTTTTAAGCATTTACGAGGAGGATATTTTGTGACATCCTCATGAAGGCAATTTAGCAGGCAGGGTCACAGCTTAGATAGTTTTGAGTGTCATCAGCATACAAATGGAAACTGATCATATTTAGGTGTTGTCATTAGTTGGCCATGAAGAAGCATGCATGTGGGAAAGAGTACTGGACCCAGCACCGAGACTTTGGGCACCTCACAGTGAACACCTTTTGCAGCTTGCCTGGAGTCAGCAAAACCAACGAAACGCCTGTCTTTTTAGGTAGGACCTAAACCATTGCAGAGCACTGCACTTAGATCCAGGAGAATAATGGATTCATGGCCAGTATTAGCTGACAGCAATAAGTCATTTAAGACCTTAAGAAGAGCAGTTTCAGTATCAGAACATTGTTCTAAAACCGTAGCTAAAAATAGAAGCTTAGAAATGGGTATTGCTGTAGATGGAGAAATTGGTATAAATGAGACACAATTGGAGAATCTGGGGGAGAAGTGAGACTTCTTATGTTTTAGATTGTCAGTGTAAAAGAAGAAATACATTCTCAGCATTTCTCTGGGGCATCTACTATCCGGCCTAGAGAGGATTAATGACATGGTCATGAATGATCAACAATATTCTAGGCCTGGATTGATTGTTGTCGACTTAAGTAGCAAAATATACAGAGCCTCTCTGCCAACCTCTGTAGGAACCGGTTTATTGCTCTGTGAAAACAATGACGGCTGAACAATAAATTATATTCCCTTTTCTTCTTTGTTGATCCAATTATTCACACATCTGCATCATTTGTCATTTTTGGCTATTTTTGTATACTTTTTCAATTTCAGCGTTTGTGAATTCGTCATTTTATAGCATAACTTCAATAGAATCAATAGTGTAGCAAGCACAGCGGGATCGGGGTAGTGCCCTCAGAGGCAGGGTGTTTTGGGGACAGGTCCTGGAGTGAGAGGTTGATGAGCTGGTGTGAGATGAGCGGAGTGCAACATAAACTGCACTCAAAGGACATGTTGTTGTTTGCCGACAACAATTTCACCATGCTAAAACTTCATTTTTATTCTTACAAAACAAAAGTTTGACAAGGAAGTTGCAAATGATTTGAAACTGAATGCATTCATGAATGATCGTGCTATGTATGTTACCTGCAGTTTCTCCTTTCTTTATATTTCTGTATCTTACCTACACAGTTGCTATTCTTTCTGTGTTTTCTCACTCTATTTTTCTCAACATTCAGTTCTTTGAAGAACAAGACGGGTAGAAGGGTAAAGGAAATAGTGAAAGATCTTAGGAGAAAAGGGAATTCATGAAAAACATCTCGAGGGAGTTGGTGATGGAAGATAAAAAATAACTGAAAACTTCAAAACTTGACTGACACGTCGGTGGTTAATTATAGATGAACAGGCTGGATGGCATTAGACGAACAAGGTAAAACCATGAAAGGTAAGGGTCAATAGTAGCCCTAGATTTTCACTATACTTACAGTAGACGTCCCATACTATTCATTATCAGATGCTTACGGTACAATACAGTAAGTAATAATTGTGATGAAACATCGCATACGTATTCTTATTGTCTGACCTCCTCTATAAACAAGCATGGCAGCTGATTTATTTGTCCCGCTCTCAAGTGCAGCGGCAATTACTGCAGAGTAAGAATTCAACTGAACACATTTACACTGACAGTTTCGGTTGTCGCCAGCAGCCCCTCTGTCAGATGAAAGTAGTGAATGTAGTGAAAGTAGTGAATGTGGACATTGCCATCGTGAGACAATCAGTCATTAAAACTGAGTAACCAGGTTTTGTAAGGTTCTGATGTCTTCATTTCAAGTCCACTGAAAAGAGATGAAAGGCTGGTGCTGTGACGGGAGTATGATGTTGCACTGATTATGGAAAATGAGCCGGTGTCTCGGTTTATCAAGCGACCCTGTTAACTGGCGACTTTCAGCCGAATGTATCTGTGGTTGTCATAGTTACGACAGCTGTTGAAAATAGGAAGAGAACACGCAGCTGTCCTTGTGAATGCCACATTGTTTAGTTTTTCATTACAGTGTCAAAACCTTCTCATAAACAGTCTATGGTCAAACAATGACATGAGTTTGAATCCTGTTCAAATATATATTTTTTTTACTTTTAAATTTGCTACAGAGTAACTTTATTATTTCAAAGGAAGGGCAACTTGCTTCCTTCCTGTTTCAACACGTAAACAACAAGCAATGTTTCAAACGCGAGTGGACTCGTTTCCGCAAAAGAATCTCCAACGTCGAATCCGGTATGTTTTGACCATAGACTGTACCGGTATATGAGAAGGTTTTGACACTGCAGGTGCTGGGTTCATAAGTGCCACCCGCAAAAGTGGCTCATAAGCCACACACACCTTTGCCAAGTTAACGTTATGACGGCATTGGCGGGTATTATGTCAAGCCCTCCTTGTTGGAATCGAGACAATTACCTCTGCAGCTAGGGCTTCAATTCTGAAAATAGTCGCTTGTTTGATGATGGACGAGAGGAAAGCACTGCCGCTGACAGTGGGCGTCAAGTGAAGGGGTTAAGAGTTGATTCACGCACACAAGCAGCTCTTTCAGCATGGCCATAATCCTGGTCTTTCTCAGCCATGCCTTTAAAAGTTCCTTTTCCAAGTGAAGACATTATTCATTATTAATCGTCATTTTTCTGGCATTGCCCGGATTTGCACGACGTCGACGAGTACAATCAGATGTTTGCAACCTTATATACAGTCTATGGTTGCAACCGGTTGCAACTTAGATGAGATGAGAAAAACGTAACGCCAAGTGATGTAACTGATCGGCCCGAACGACCACAGCCACGTTACACAAGGTTTTACAAGTGAGGTGCCACCACAGCAATGATGAATTGTTTACTTCCACCTATACAGCCCGGGTCCATATAGCTGCCAAATATTATAAATGAATGTTAAGTAACTTAGACTGTCTTTTCCATGAAGTCATTTGTACATGTGCAAGTAATATCATTGTAAGTTCTCCTCTACAGTCCATTTGACAAACCTCTTCATGAATCCAGCTTAGAAACACAATTTTCTCACTTACACGTACATTAGCACACACGCAGAGGCAGGTTTCGTTCAGCTCTTTCTCCAGCGTTGGATTAATTAAGTAAATGGGGGATGGAATTTTTTTCCTTGATTAAATGAGGCTTGACCGGGGGTTCACTTCCTGATGAAGAGCCTGGGTAAGGCTGAGAAAGACTGCACAGCGCTCTGGCACACACACACACACACAGAGCGTGGAGACAAGGCAACATAAACATGCATTATACACACTTACACCCAAAAGCAATACGAACAGAGACACGCATGTAAATAACACTAAAACACACTCACAATCTTGTAGGAGCAACAAGACTACCGGTACTGTACAAGCGCGCCAACACACACTGACACAGATCACCTCCCCAGCTCCTCTCTTCCTCACTCCCATTTCAACTAATTCGGTCTTATTCAGTCATTAAAACGTTAACAGCCATTTCCCAGCTCACTGCCAATGGTTTCACTTGGCGAGAGGCGGGGATCATTCAGCATTGGATGTGGAAGCCATTACCAAACTGGTGTAGACGTGTGATGAGGAGCATGCAAATAAGAGGAAACAGGAAAACACTCATTTTCTTTTTGGGTAAGACATTGAAACCTTGTAAAAGAAATTATATAATAAGATGAAATAATTCATTGGTTAAAAAAGTTACTGGAACAGCAAAGATCGGTTACAGGACTAGCATGACCTGCTATCCTTAAAAAGACTATGGCATGGTAAGCACATCATATTTCAAGTAGTGGCTATTTCATCTCGGAATAAAAACACTTGATACTGAGACACACATTCGCACCAGAACGCTTGACATGCCCTAGATATGTGGTCATGTGCAGCAAACACACATATACACACATATTCACACCCTGATATGTAACCACACGCCATTACAGCACACACAGACAGATGCACTCCCACAGAGTAACTGCCAGTGTCTCATGAGGAGACATTGTGGTAAAGGGGGGGGGGGGGGCATGTGAAGTGGCCATTTTGCCATTTTACTGTAAAAGTGGGAGCTGCTGGAAAGGACAGGGTGGACTCTGGGATATAGTAGCAGCTGTGCGGTTTCCCTGAGCTCCAGTGAATGGATTGTGATGGCACTGAGCCGAGAGGTTCATAGCTTACTCTAAGTAGACAGAGGACAGTGGTTTACAAAACGGAGAGGATGAAACAAAGCACGACAGGCAACAGGAAAATAACTCGGGACCATGTTGGGATCACAGCACCTACGACACCAAATCAGGCCAAGGATTTAAAGTGTATTTGGGGGGCAATGGCCGCTTCCCCACTTCCTGCTCCGCTACTTCAGGCGTCGTTGTTCGGACCAAACCGATTTTTCAACTCGGCCTTCATTTTGAGCTTGAGTCTCTAACCTGTAAAGATTTGTGACTACATCTTGCACGGTTGTGACACTATCGTAGTGACAGACATCTGTCCACAGACAGACATATACACACACAGCAAAGTACTCAAAACTGCTTCTGTGGTAGTTCCTGGACCACACTGTGCAACGATGAATCACACAGACTCGGAGGGTGAACACAATACCAGCAAACGCACCACACATAAATGTCACAGCGCGCCTGTCTCCATTAAGTAACAATTTTGACAACTTATCTGGATTTGTAATAGCTTTTTTGATTGCGGCAATAACAGCAATGTGGATAAAGAATACAGGTGTGATATGATTTTGTGAGATTAAATCACATGTTTAGTGTACCTATTGCTATAAATCTGGTGGATAAATGTATCGCTTAAAGATGATTTGTAGTCTTATTTACAATGAAATACATAAAAAAGAGAGACAGACGAGAAATAAAACAGACAAATGTAAAACAGACAAATGTATAGTTAATGGTTGCGCTATATGTGGGAAGTTTACGATATTTTATACACGACTATATGCGATAGTCGGAGCATTAAAGGAACAGTGTGTAACATTTAGGGGGATTACAATTTTCTTGTGTTTTGATGTCATTTATTATCACGCTGCAGAGCGCATTTACTCTGCTCTCTATGTTCTGGCTGAGCTCCTCCAACTACACGCACACACATGAACACATGAAGCGCGAGCAGATGCCGCTGTGGTGCAGTGAAAAATACTCGAGTTGACGGCAACTCCAATTATTACTCTACGTGCAATAGAATAGTTGCGAGTAAAAAGCCAATGCTTTATCAACACATCTGTGCCGCAAGAACGGACATGTAAACGAAAGTGAAACCTAATTCAATCGACCACCGCAGCTTTGTTTACACATGCAAGCACAGCATGCACGATCTGCCAAAAGCTCTTGTTTGAGTAAACAGTTTTGCTTGAAGTGACAAAGCAGCCAGGAGGACAGGAGGACAGGAGGACAGGAGGACCGGAGGACAGAGGACAGAGGACAGGAGGAATGATACTGACGGATATCTGTGTTTTCCTTTTTTATAAACTTGACTCAGAAGTGTTATTTGTTTTATTAACATTTTAAATTTGTTACAGTGACTTATTTCCTGTAAACATAACTGTTGCAACTCTGTAAACAATATTAGATATATTTTAGATACAAATTCTGTTCTGAATTTATTTGTTTGTAGAATTATATATATGTTTTTAAAAGCACTTATTTGGAGTATTGAAAACAGTAGCTTCTAGTTGTACTAAAATCCTAAAGATAACTCTCTCTACCTGAGGGGTCTTTGAAGGATCACCAAAGTTATTACAAGTCATCCTAAATTCAGTCCGAGTCTGAACCAAATTGGTGGAACGATCAACAGACCGACTTTGCCAACCACAGAACTACACTGCAAGCGTTGCTAAAAACTGGTACAAGTGGGCCTGCTACAGTGCAGCATTACCAATTGCCAAGTCGGCTGAAAAAGGTCACAAACAAGACATGGAAAGAAAGGACACTCTACAAGGAAAGAAATCCAGTGAATTAAAGGATGAAATACAGGACTGAACAGTGCAGATAAGATTCGGGCAGCCTCGAGACTCAATTGACAGAGAGCAGCGAAATGTGATTACAGACGCTTTTGTGAAGAGGGGCCACTGAAGCGCTCAAAAGCAGGGATAACCAGATTGCCTTCTACCTCCTGCTAAATTGACACGGCAGCAGTAGATAATTGCTCCTGAAGAGTTGTTGCTGAATGATGTAGCAATTTCTTGTATTGTACATGTAGCAGGTAATACTTGTCTCTGTAAAACAGCGTTGTAGGACATCACAATGAATGCACTGAAACCTAAATACAGGCTGAGTGGACAAGGACAGATGGTCTAATTGATAGCACTCGACCGTTTACAGCAGGATAACTCCTGTTCGTGTGCGGCCTGGATGCCACCAACCAAACCTCAAATCAAGCTCAACTAGTGTTCATCTGTTGTCTCTCTGCAGCCTTTGTTTGCTAATTCAATCGCCTGACATCGATAAAAACAAGGTAAAAAAAAAATACCCCAGGCACTTATACATGCTTGTGGGTGAAAACTATCTTGTGTGACTGAATCGATATTTTGAAGCCACAGTTGGGTTGATCTGAGCGGAGAAGCAGCTAGCGATAAACTCTGCAGGGAGATGGGGGCTCTCAGGTTTCGGTATGCAGGGGGAAATGCCTGTGTAATAACCTTAAACAGTCACAACCTCACTATCATGTAGGCTTCATCTCTTTCCGTGTTAAAAAAAAAGTCATGTAAAGCACCATCAGGAGTCTGAAGCATGCTACACAATCAATCCTCTTAACGAGTCTTAAATTGCTCTGATGGCAATTAAATTGCTCTGATGGCAAATAAAACTCTGTTTACTCGTTAAGCAATGCTTTTTACACAGGGCTCAACATTTTGCTGTTCATCCAGAGTGAGGCTGTGAGTCACTCGACAAACTGAACAGCTGCCGTGTCAGGTGTTAACCGTTCAAGCTGTGTTTCCTCCCATGACGATACAGCAGGGTTTTTCTCACACCCTGTCATCTCAACTACAAACACACACACACACACACACTCACTTTCAGTGCCAGAAAGCTGATCCAATAAATCAAAGGTTTTACTCTGACTGTGTTGACCGAGTTTACACGTACTGACAGGGCTGCAATATTAAAACACCTTGCTTTATTAATTGTGCCTTTTTCTCTGACAGAAAACAGTTTGAAGCATCTTTCTAAGTTATATATTCTGTCACCGTCACTCCAGATCAAGTGGCATATTGGAAATCTTTACTTCAACATAAAAACAAACAAATCTCAATTATTATCATCTAATGACCTCCCAAAAGCACATTATTGATTTTTTTTTATAAAGGTTCTCTGATAATCAGAGCATAACTACAGCATCAAACAACTATTTACTATGTAAAATAGTGCAGTAATGTTTACCCGAGCAGAGAATGAAGTGGCTCTCCCTCTGTTTGTATTGTAATCAAAGCTTCTCTGTGCTTTGTTTGCCGGGGCCTATGTGCATGTGAGCGTGCCTCCCTGGCTAACTCGCTAACTCACGGCTGCCATGTGGAGAGCTGTGTGTATGCACTAGATGTGCTCTAAGTTTTCAATTCAATAGGTCTGTAAAGTAACAAAGTGAATGCCCATCACCATTTTCTTAAGCCCATGTTGACATGTTGAAATTGCTTGCATTGTCCCACCAGTGAAATATCCTAGAAGACTAAGATATCCAGCAAAAATTCACATTTGAGAAGTTGGAACCAATGGATTTTGGGCATTATAGCCTACGAAATGACTCTGCATTGTTTCTGTACATGGTCCCCAAACTTGTGTAATCACATGTCAACCTGCCTTTGCACCTGTCACGCTATACTTAGATAGCGCTACAATAGCGCTACTTTCCAACATCTAACATGAAAAGTTCCCATGCCTTGCAGAGAGTAATGAATCATTGACATCAAGTTGACATTTACGATCACCACAATTATACAGTGACTTTCTTCTCAAAGCCAGCGAATAACAAATGGAAAGTGTAGAATGACAGAAAGGTGGGTTGTGGTGAGACAAGCATGGCATCCTGTGTCCCACTGAATGTGTGTGAACAAGAGGAGAGAAGAAAGGGAGCAGAGCAGTGCACGAGGGATAGGGAATGGGGGGGGGGCTGCTCTATCTACAGTGCTCATTCATCCCAGACTGGCTTCCTCCAATCACAGAGTGGCATTCCTGCATACGGGGCCTCCCAGCAGCATGGGGCCTCCACGTGGCCATGTCAAGAGCCAGGCCCACTTGCATGAGTCAACAAAGCAGACAGTAAAACTCACACGGGAGTAACACTGGAGATCCAAAATCGGAATCTATTTGTTCATGCAGCAGCACAATGAATGTACAGGAATTGCTGCTGGTGATGTTGGGACATGCAACGGTACACTGGTTATGTAAAGGCTCCCAGTATGTGGAGAGAAACGCAGGACTATAGGACACACTGGAAGGTATTATATGGAAAACATTCTCCTCTTACTCAACTCTGCTCTTTGAAGTGAGGCACATGTACATTATTATGCTCATGTGCAAGGGTCAGGGTTGAGCATCTCCCACAAGGGCAGAATGATGAATGAGTATATGTGAAACAACCTGCTACATACAGTCAAGAAGGGAATACCGCAATGAGCAAGATTCACATATTATTATGCTCACAACAGGGATCACAATAATGCCATTTTCCATCACTGATGTGAGAGAGATGTGCCGTGATCTTCGCGGAATATACTGCATCTGAATGATAATTAAAGGGCGAGTGTACTCAGTATGAAAGCACAAATGATTCAAGGGATTCCTAAATGTGTGTATTGTATGACGGTTAAATGTAATATAAAAAAAATTGGACTAAGGTACAATCTACTGCTGCACTTGCAGAAAATCCTCGTTTGACTTCAAAGCATTGACATTACCTGTACTGCCTTTTCCCTCTGCAGTACCTACCGGTACTCATCAGTATATCATAACTCTGAAGCTAAACTACAAATCGGGAGTGGCATTGCAATATTTGCCCACGTCTTCCCACCTGCATGGGCAGCTTCAGTGTAACGCCTCTGCACTCATGTGACCAAGCAGAGGAATGGAAGGAATGTGAATGCAGGTTAGTTGACCAAGTGAGCGCTGCCAGACTGCTGCTTCTTACACAAAAGCACACACACACACACACACATACAAAGATGAAGCTACACTGGTAGAATAAAAGCCCAAGCAATGAAATCAAGTGAGAAATCAAGTTGTACAAGGTATATAGAGCTTACCAGCGTGATAAGTTAACTTATTAGTGACTGAATGCTATCTTCAAAAATCCCTGAGTGAATTTGTGTAATGACAAAATAACCACTTTTATAAGCTGGTTGTCTGCCTCCCTTTGGTGTTCAGTAACCTCATTCCACCAAATATTGCTGGAGCTTCAACATGAATATGAAGTTCAATACTACCACCGCTGTCAATGGAGTATACGGATAGAACAAGTGCTGGGATTCATGTATGGTTATTATTGGGCCGTCGATTGCGTTTAGTGCTGGCTTGCTTGGATAAAATACTGTACACCACCTTCTGTACTGCTGCGACCCTCCTCTGAGAATCCGCTCAAATCACATCATGTAATGTTATGAATTGCACTGTGGCAAACTTCAATGACCTAATGAGCCAACAGGAGGAAATAGCACGATCCATCTGATTCGCATCATTGCAGCAGTAATATCTATTTGTGCTCGTGGGATCAAGGAGCCAGCCAAATGACCAAAGACTTGGAAACATTTGATCTCTGTATGCAATAGCGGTGCAACAAAAAGCTGCTATGGGAGCACATTACTGTAGGACCCGTGAGGAATTCTTTGTAATGGCTCAAGTGTCTACATTGCTGGTGAAGGCACACTCAAGATTATTGTGCTCCTACAAGACATTTTTGTGTATGGTGTGCAAACTGCTCACCAGAGATTTTGAGGTGAGGCTTTGACTCTGAAATGTGACTTTTGCGAGCAATGCAAGCTACACTACTTTTTTTTTTTTTTAAGTTAGACAATTGGTGTGCTGGCCAACTCTGATTCAGATGGCAAGGCAGCTTAGCAGCACACTGTAATACAGAATCTCTCACCTTGGTACCTAGATTGTATTGAGGGCCAAATTCCAAATACCATTGAAGCAGCTCTGTAAACCCTTCTGTCACATGAAACTCTTCCATCACTGAAACCCACGGGTGAATGCCAAAAGACATTACTTAAGCAGAATGATAACCCGTGACATGTTCAATACCTAAAAGTAGTTTATATAAAAACCTACATAATATTGCAATACAATAAAATACAGAAAATAAAAAAGAAATCTGGAAATGGAATGCATATGGTCTTTAAAGATCAATTCTCCGTTCATTACAGCTCTGTCAAAGGTTTTGGATGGGAAAACTAAAGATCCAACCCAGGCTACTTATGAATGCATACGTGTCCAGTATGCCGACTTATGCAATATTTAACTCTCATTAGCTCACAAGGTTTTATTTTCAGATATTTGTAAGTGGTTGTATTCACCCCTGAAAAGAAAACTACCGAAATAAATTCAACACAGCGCTTTGAACATCCCAAGAGACCAAATCAAGCACAAGACTTCCTCTCCTTCCATACAAACACTTCTGTGCTTAAGATTCCCTCCCTGGCAGCATGAATAGGTGCACACAGGGCAACCATAAAAATCAACATATTCCCTGCACAAATATACCCAGCTGAAACTCAGCCCAGGGCATCTTTAAATAATATGCATCCTAATTTAGCATGGCGTCTCTGGGGAAGGGATCAAGATGCACTCACAAATCGCAGCTGACACACCCACGCATACACACAAGCAAGCAGCCAAGCACACGGGGTGAATGTACCTCAACAAACACACTTAATTTACCGCTAATGCGTAATGAGCTTTTCCACACAGGCACTGATGTCCAACAAACTCTGGTTTTAAGTCTCGAGAGATATTTGCATGTGTTCACAGAAACACTGAGAGACTGCAATCATTTTGTGTTCAAACAAGGCTAACGATAGTTGTTAAAAGTACAGTTCACATTAGTATACCACTCATACATTCATTGATGTAGAAATGCAATTACATGAAGAGGGGAACTCATATTCTCCTGCAGGACATGAAAGAACGGAAGGTGAGAATAAGTATCGTGCATTTCTCCCCACTGCACTTGTCCACATTAGACCCACAAATAAAACCAACACAGAAATATTTTTTGGTGACCTCAGAGCCGTTACACACTGATATACGACACGTGGGCAGTAACAAAGGCTAATGTAAGTGGTTCTACAGACAGCATGCATCCCTCCACAAATTCAATGTTTAATATTCTGTAGCTGCCACTATACGGGAGGTTGAACAGCTGGCCCTCTGGTGTAGACACAACAAACTGGAGCTGAACACATTTTAAACATTAGTCTACAGATAATAGAAGAGTTCAGGAGGAGACATGGATGTCGATTCTTCGGGGACTAAAGGTGGAGACCAACATTGACTCCATCTTCCTCCAGTGGATGAGGAAGTTCAGCTTACCAGAGGGGCTGTTTATTCGGATGTGACATTCATTATTTTCTACATCTATTTGTCGTGTAGATTGCAGCTCTGGTTGTTTGTTTGCTAGTTACAGTGAGAGACTGGGACATATCCTTCTATATGCATGCATACTTGACTGAAAACTGGACACCTCAACCTTCTAATTCTTATACCACTTTGATACCAAGTAGGTGAAGCTGTAGAATGAAGGATAACCTCCAAACATACCACTGGCGTACTGACGGCTTGCAGACTGGCGCAACAGAATCAGATTATTAGACAAAAACAGTCAGCAGGGAGACAGCTAGTGCCAGAAACAAAACAAAAACACAAGCTTGAAAGGGAACTTTCATTTCTGAGCCAGAATTTCTTTTTCCATGTTTGGATGACCAATAGAGGCCAATAGACTGGAGTATTGGACTGACATTTAAAATGTGGTGGGGGAATAAAACGTGGGATGCCCATGTTGCTTTGTTTCTGCTGTCGATGCTACACAGTGCTAGCCATAAGAATGTGTCTTCATGAAAAGAAAGAAACGGCTTGTTGCTACTCACAGCTCTTGCTACACTTTCTATTGACATTTCCAGCTTCTGTGATGACACAAATGTAAGCACTTGTTATCTCAAATGTTTGTGTTGGTATCTTCTGTTGCGCTGCAAACTTTGTGCATTTTGTGGAAAAACTTGAGCTTTATTCCCATGACAAATAACCTCGTTCAGACTTTCTTTTCAGTGATACTGTTTGTAACATACCAACCTCACTATAGATCCAAAACACCATCATCTGACACTGTGCCAAGCCGCAAAGGTAACCTATTGTGTAACTTTACATCTCCGCCATATTTAAGCTAGAGAATGGACTTTGCCTCACAGTGCCCTGGTGTAGCGTGTGGAATAAATGGTTGACAAAAAAAACATTTCCCTCCCACCACCATGCCTATCACTGCACAGGGTCACTCAGCAGTGAGTTTCCTACAGCTGTGTTCCTCGGGTGTTCAGTCGAAACATTAACTGAGTATGAAACAAGCTGCTCAGATGACCTGTGAATATTGGAGGAATAACTGTTTTTGCCTTTAGCAGTAACTACAAGTTTAGTTGGAGAGTTATACATCAATTTCACAATACAATATTGTAATTTAATTCCTCCTAGAGCTAAAATCACACTAAGTAGTGGTCAACGGTGATTTCAAAGCAAGCTAAAAAAATAAGACGGCAACAGTGTGGTGATACTAATGGGCTGAGCATTGGAGCGAATGCTGTTTTTTTCTTCTTTTTTTTGAATGAAGGTCATCATGGTATTCACTTTGCTAAATTGGGTTACACTGAGTTCAAATGTTGAAAAACCTGTGGTTAGCCATTTGTCCCCTTTCATTTATTTTTATCTATAGATTTATACAAAGCACACTATCTTTTGACTAAAGTCAACATTGTAACTGTGTTTGTCTGTGTAGGGTAACATTTCAAGTTAATACAGGGAGGGGGAAGCTGTGATAAACAAATAATGTAATCAGAGACACTTTAATATAACTCTGCAGGTTTTCCTTTTAAATGGTTCCTGACTTTTCTTACCTCAGTGTCCACATTTCTCCTCAGTTAGTAATTCAAAGGCCGCACAGGCTCTTGAACTTTCTTGAGTTTGATTTCACAACATGAAAATAAAACTAAACAACATTTAATTTGGGCTTGAGACCCAATTAAATAAAATGCACCGCCAGAAGAAAACACCATTGGGGCTTAAAAAACCAATGGCAGTAAAGATGTTGCAAAAGCAAACTCATTGAGGCTTCACAAACACAGTAACATGTTGGTAACAAGGCAATTTTTACCTTGAAAGCAATTAGACTCTACATCAACTTGGATGTTTCTCACAGCATTGTTTCAGTCGCAGCAGGAGGCTGTTTTAAGCAAAAATGCTCTAAAACACTGTAGAGTACCTATAATTAGCGACTAGAGGCAGATATTTCCGACAGGAGTTGGTGGAGACCAAAAACAGAGCTAAAACAGAGTGAACACTGAACTTACATTCACTAGCTGGACAGAATCCCGACTGAATGATGATGTTGCTTCGTTACTGATGTAAAAAAAGCATCTGTTTGCTAATGAGTTTGCCATATCAAATCTGAAGATGATATGTCAAGATTGTGTTCACAAATTGTTTCCATTGCCCTCAAGTTGACAAAAACAAGTCTTCATCTGCCACTAGCAGGGGAGATGTAGATGTAGATTTTGTATGTTCTCTCTGTATCTGCTGACTGCTTTCCTGCAGGCACAGTGGTTGCACCCCCCATTGAAATGCAGAATAAGCAATTCAAATAATTGATGTTGGTAAAGGGAAAGAAATTAATTGGACGTACTTTTCCTTTAAATCAATGCATGTCACACTATGCTGCTCCAGTGGAATTGCAGGACACTGGAGGCTGTTGCACTGCATCTCCCAACTGTGTAACTGCACAAGCTGGACAGTGCAGAAAAGCATCATGTGAGGGCAATCAATACTTGCTGGTACAAAGAGTTCCTGTGCCTGTTAGAATGTTAATACAAACAGTAAATTGGGTCCATCAATCGAAAATGATCTTGTGACATTATCAGTCAGTGTAGAACCAATGCTTCATGATGCAACTGTTGCTGTGTTTACAATTTTCATGTGCATATAAAAAAGCCAAAGGCGTTGTAATAATCAGATTAATTTGCTCATAAAGTCTTGTAGTGGTGCCGATGTTTTCTTTTACTATGACCATTAATAACTATGGAGCGTGAACCAGTGGTGGTGCCAAGGGGACGGCCCTCTCACGAGTTGCATCAGCATAATATGGGAGGCTTCTGTGTGGTATTTCTAAACATGCAGTAGGCTTGTTCCTAGTAATTGTTTTGTTCTTAGAACTAATGTACTCCTTGAAATTAAACCAACTGAAATTGTATTTTGTATTTTTCAGGACAACTAGTCGATTTGAGGAACAATGAATTGTGTATTACAGGGGTCTGCAACCTGCGGCTCTTTAGCCTCTCTATTGCGGCTTCCTGAGGTTCCCAACTGGCGCACCGGATCCGGATCCAGGATCTAAAAACCAATAGATAATTCAGAATTCTAAATATTGGGCAACGAGTTTAAACTTTAACCGGCGCGTCTTATTCAGCCGTTACGGCACTTGTTCGGCGGTGCAGGAAACGCACCGACCAATGCAGTGCAAATCACATCACATGATGCAGCTCAGCCAATCAAATAAGGGTATTCTGACAAGTTTCGTGACTCGAGCGAGGTTTACACACACCGTGACACACGGGGCTGAGACGAGGAAATGGAAAGAAGAGCAGGGAAATTGCGCTAATCGAAGAAGTTATCTCACATGACTCTCCAAAAAGAGAAACGTGTTCAGAGAGAATATAATTTATGAGCAAGAATGAACTGAATCTTATATGTTAATTATTCCCACAGGCAGTTAAATCCTTTACCCCTGTCGAGCGCGTTTCCCTGCAGGTGGCTGATCATGATTTTCAGACCCCCGCCCCTCTGTAAACTATCAATGGATAGATCCAAAAAAAGAAAAGTCACGGAGGAAAATAGAGAGTTTAACTCTGCGTGGATGTCTTAATTTGCTTTCACTGCCAACGATGCTGGCTTACCTCTATGCTTCCAGAACAAGCACACAGCATGTGCTGAAAAGTGTCACCCTGGAGATGATTTCTCAGCTGCTGCAGAAAACTCTCCTCTTCATGAGAGTTTGATATTGTTATATCAGGTAAAATTGCAAACAAATGTCAAGAATTGTCTTTATTCTTGTTCTATATTTTCATAAATACAACAAACTACAGTTTTTGTACATATAATATAAGTATATATACAACTTTATAAGCTGTGATATCAAATAGCTTTTGCGGCTCCAGACAAATTTGATTTGGTGGAAAATAGGGCAAAATGGCTCTTTGGATAGAAAAGGTTGCCGACCCCTGGTCTACTACATGTATATACAGACACAGAGCAGATTACAAACAGGATTGTAGTGGAACTCAAATTGTAAACTGTACCGGTATTAGTCTGTGCACAAGCAGTACATTAGTAACATTAACTGTAAAATAAATACCGAATATGCAATTCCTCAACCCTCATATTGACATAGTTACAACAGCATAACAATATTTCTCTCTTCTGATTTTGGTGTGCTGCCCTAAGATTTTCAGTGGTCCCACCTGGCCACCCCTGTGAAACATTACTGAGGGCGCCACTGCTGTGAACACACAGACACTCAGGCACTTTTGTTTCAATCATTTGCTTGTGATATGTTAAGTGAAGTTGACATACTTTCATTTGATCTTTAGAATGGACAAAACAAGCTCTTTGTTTGTGGATGTAGCAAGGGCCCTCGCCCTCAAATTCACCCCACCAGCACCCGCTAATTCATCCCTGTCCCAGAATCACCCCCAGCTCCCACACACCAGCCTCAGTTCCCACAACCACCAACATTCACAACGTGCATGCTCCACTTTCTAAACCCAACAAAATGCTAACGCAGAGAAACATGCACGCCCCGAATCACCCTTGAAGATTGTTGTTTACTGGTCTTGATGACAAATAACAATGCACGGTAATTATTTTGGGATAATACATGATGCTGCCGTCGGTGTTTGCAGAGAGACACAAATGTGGCCTCTCCTCTGAAGCGACGCACGTTTAGATGACAATTCTTGAAGGTCTAAAAGGATGTTGGTCGATGATTTGTTAAATGTTCTTTTTTTGTCATTTTCTAAATGAGATGTTCAATAAATGACAAGTATTTTCAGACGGCGACAAAATGTCAAAACAGTTTGATACCAACTTTCAATGATAAATCTCACAGTGCAAATGAATCAATTTCCACTTCACTGTTATCACTGACAACCTCCATCACAAGCGCCATTTACCTGCATGAAATTTCATCATCTGGACGTGATCGCCCCCAGTGTGGCACTCACTCTCCTGTCAGGAGGATCTCAAGGGGAGTAATTCCTTATAGTCGCTGCTGGAGTCTGCGGGGCATGGTAATCTAACTCTATATAAATTGTATCCTCTGACCTTCTCCCATTATATCAGATGGAAGTCAAGGAGGCATACCTCTAGTTGCCTCGTTTTTAAGTATTTTATATGCATGATTGAACAATGAATCATGGGACTCCTGATAAAATTGCAGTACATCGCAGAGGGAGGTGGTGTCTACATGGATGTGCAAAAGTACAAAAGTACAATCCTTGTGCATGATATTCCTTTTATTTCTTAGCATGGTGTTGGTAGCAATTACTGCAGAGTATGTCATACTGGAGTTGCAGCAGCAGCAAAACTACATGCAGGAAATCTCCAGACACAAGAGAAGGATAAAGTACTCAGTGAAAATCACTTAAATAATGCAGCACTACACCAACACAGAATGTGTTGCACTAAACACAGCTCCACTGGCTAATGAGTGAGACAAAGTGCTGTGGTAAGCAAAGTGCGCTCTTCTCTTTGTGTGTTTGTGTGTTACAAGAAGAGAGGCAATGCCCACAAACAACATTACAGTACAATGTACATCTTTAAGGATTGAAGGGAAATGTATCGGCATGATGCATCAGAGGGACGCACAATGGAATGCAGTTGTAACCCATTTGCTACACAACCAAAACGTGACAATAAATACAGCAACCAAAAGCGTTGTGTCATATTTGCATGAGCTATAAAATATTCCACAACAAATTGTAGACATCACAGGTATTTGGCACAGGTATAGTCAAAGGTAGTCCAATGTGATCTGGTCTCAGAAGAATAAAGAAGATAAATTGATTTTAGTTCGCTTCATTTGGGGCCCATGGTCCACAACAATTGGGTGGCAATTCAAAGTGGGGCTGCAACTAACAATAATATTCCGCCAATTATTTTCTTGATTAACATAGAAATTGAATGTCAGAAACCAATGTGGCGACTTTGATGACATGATGTAATGCGACCATCAATCCAAAGACAACAAGTTCACGATAATAGAAGACAAATAAAAGCAGTACATTCTCACATCTGAGAAGCTGGAGCCAGAGAACGTTTGTCATTTTTGCTTGAAAAATGACTGAAGCAGTTAATAGTTGATCAAAAACAGCTGTATCTGTAATGCGACCATGTGCCCAGTCTGAAGATGAATGCCATCTTAGATCGTAGTCCGAAGATGAACCTCAGAGTTCTGTTTTGCATCTCAATCACACGCAAACACACAGTCCAACACGCCTCTTCCTCGTGGTAAGCTCTTAACACATCAATACCAACGTATGCATGTTTAGTTCTTCAAACTGTATGCAGTTATGAACATTTGACAATAAGTTTTCTCCAGTTTTTCATACACAGTCGGATGACAACTGGTTTATTTGTTTAGCCTTAATTCACTCCCTAAAGATCTTCAAAGAGAATGTGGGTGATACACACTGTTTTGCTTCATTCTTGTTTCGGTACTCATTTCATACAGCAATGAAAGATGTCATAACATGGGTCACAACATGTGTATGTTGATGGGGGTTCTCAATGGAAAAAAAAGTTTTTAAGAAAAGAAATGCATGGCAGGTTCACTACTTCTATGTTATATCATATTTCCTGGACAGCATTCGACTGTATAAAGCCCTCCACTGATATTCTACACAGGTCTTTGGCATGTAAATCCTGTGGTCAGTCTTTCAACCACTAGTCGTCGCCTGTGTAGGCAGACTTCCCTCTCTAGCAGCACGCTTCCACTCTCAGGAGCCACAGCAATGTCTGGGAAATAAGAAGTGCATCTTTCAGCATCAGCTCTCAGACACATTGTTCTTCAAGTTTATCAAGATCGACGTCCTTTTGATGTCAGTATTACTCTTCCCACGAAATCCTCTCACTCAACTTTCTGAGCCAGTGATAAGACCAGACGTCCCATGCACTCAGTGGTTCTCGGTTATTAAACCGTTTGAGGGAAAACAAAAACTTCAGATGTTTTTATTGGCAACGCAATCGACACATTTTAAGACCGGGCTACTTCCAGGGCGCTCCACTCTTATTAAACACCAAGGCCGAGCCCACATGTCTTCATAATGAGCCCCATCCCATGTTTGGTCGGAAACTCCAGTCAGGGCTGCTCATCGGGCTGTTTGTGCTGCAACTTCCTAACGCCAAAAAAAAGCCCCACAGCGCGTCCCGACAGAGACACCCGTGAAGTGATGGCACATACAACCCTCTACCTCAATGCGAACCGGAGAGGACCCACGAGGTGACCACAGAACACGGAGGGGATATTGCACTCACCCAGTAGCTCTCTCCTCTCTTTTATCACAGCCCACTTGTGTTCTGAGTAACTGCACTTCAGTCGTAATATGAGTGGCCCGCTGCCTCGCACATGCACTCCACTGAAAAAAAAAACATGCATATGATTAAAGTGAGCGCTTTACCTTGCTTGGATGGACCACAGAACAGCGAAAGAAGACAGAACAGCCAAATTGTACTCTCCACCGCCATGTACAGCCTTTGATTTCCACCAGTGGGGTAGCAGCGTACGTCTATAGGCTACAACCAGCTATACCGTTCTAGCGACATGCATATGTTGGAATCCGCTATTGTCTCTGCGCCGGTGCGTAAAGGACTCTCTGTGAATGTTTCCGTCTCCTCGGTAAACCGTCCCCTGGCTTTCCAAATCAGCTTGCATTAGTCGGGGGACAGCCGTCGTGTCTCTCGGCGCTTCAACGCCATGTTGCGAACGAATGTTAAGTGTGTGTTAGCTGCTGGTCCACACACACACACACACACACACGCACCGGTGCGCGCGCACATACGCGCTCACGCACGTTCACCAGACACTGGCCGGCTGGCTGGTCGTCACCGGAGTCCTGAAAAGCTGTCGGGGATTCTAACTCTCCTCTAAGACTTGGGCAATATGAAGCGAATGCGTCTGTATGAACACTTGCAATATATTTTAGCCCAGGCCACCTCTCTCGCTCTGTCTGGAATGATAGATTCGTTCGGGATCTCTCCGAGAGAGCAAAGCGAAGTGTGGAGAACGGTCTGGCAAAGCAGTTACCGGTATCTGTAATGACTGCAAATGTGTTGCCCTGTATGAACCCAATGTTGCAGACACTGGTCGTTTTAATGAGCACTCACCGCATACAGATACGCAGTGAAAACCTTCTCATCGTGCAAAATATACACGCGTTCATATGATTTAGTCACGATATCTTAGTGTGTTTGTAGTTCCCTCAAGTGTGTGTGTGTGTGTGTGTGTGTGTGTGTGTGTGTGTGTGAGAGAGAGAGAGAGAGAGAGGAGATGCACCTTTGTTTATACACATGCACATGCGTTGCATGACTGTATGAATGTGTGTAATAGAGCAGGTCTGGGTAAAAAAAAAAAAAAGGGAGTATAGAGTCACATGTGCTCCCTGAGCAAGAACAGGCAAAAGGAGGAGGAGGAGGTAAGAAAGGGGGGGGGGGGGGGGGGCATCCCAATCAATCAATCAACCAACCAGCTCGCTGCCTGCACTGAGTGCTGAGGGACCCACTGACTTTTGCACATGGCGGGAGCCAGCTGGAGCCCAGCCTCCTCAGAGCAGACAAAGACTCGCCTCGTGCAGCCCTCTCAGCATCACTGATACCAGCAGCATCCCCACATTCACCAGCATGACAAAGATAGAGCCGGAGAGAAAACCACAAGCTTTAACCAGTCAGATATGATTTAAGTATATGAGAGCTGCTACTTGTAACACTGTAATGAACAAAGCATTGTTCTTTTAAGTTTCAAAGTGACATCTGAATTACTTTTTGGGATGACACAAAAGCCGGAGTCATGTTGCACCATTCAAATTTCAGTCAAAAATCTGTGATTTAAAATACAGCCTCCTTTTTTTTGTTTTTTTCCACAAATGGATTCACGACATCTAGGAGTAGAATGCATTATATATTGCCGACACCATGAAGAAGAAAGACAGGCAATCATAAAAGGCAGTAATGAAGGAGTTCCCTTTTGTAATAATATTTTGTCCGCCCAGATTTCTCATCTCAGCGTTTTCATTTAATGCTGATATGAGATTGATTTGAGCTGATGAAATGAAATGGGATGGATGTATTTCCCATGTGTCTGATTAAAGCAAATGTCTGGGCCATCGGATTATGTGATTGCATTGGAAAACTAATAGCATTGCTGTGTCCTCTGTGATTGTGGTCAAGTTGTAATTCCCCTGCTGCTCCTTTTTTTCCTCCCCTTCTCCCGTCAAAGAATGAACACAAACTACCAGCTGCTCGCAAATCACTGTACAGAAGTGCTATGATCTGAATGCAAAAACAATCTATAACAAACAGCTTCAGTTCATTTTTGTTATAAAATGTTGACACTATTTTCTGGAGCTTCTATCCATCTCATCACACTCTGTGTGTGTGTGTGCTGCTCTACAGTATAGTTACTGTACAAAGTGTCAACAAATAAAAGCAGTACAACAATGCAGGACATGATAATACAATGTGAAACTAAGTTTATGTTGCAGTCCAGACAAACTGAAGTTAAATTGCTGGTGGAAGGTACGACCTGCTCCGAGTTATGTTCTTAATTATCAGTAACCTGATTCCCTAAAACCACAACCCCACGGAACATGCCGCAGCAACAGTCGAATCCCCATCTGCAATTTGTTACCCCCGACATACATCTCTGGCCATGCACTCTGTGTATACTGTATGTATTATAAGATTGGTGGCTCTGTGATTCAACATTGGTCTCTTATTACTGTATTTAAAGCATGTTTTGGTCAAGATAAAAACCAATGTGCTGCAGGAATTACAGGATGTCGTTCCAACAGGAACAGCTTGCTTTTGACAGTCAAAGAAGGAAAGCCGGGATAGCGAAATATAGAGCAGGCCAAGTGTGGAGAAAATTATTTACACATTTGATGCTCTGCCCACTGAGACCAATTAGGATAGTAAACTTGTCTGGCTTGAGTCAAACAACAAGAGGTTTTAGTGTTCTTCTCCTGGCAGTAAACAGTACGTTGGTGTTACTGTTTTTTTTTTAAAGAAAATTAGATTTTTCTACTGAAGACAATATTTTAATTGGTTGGCGAGGAGCTGAGCAGCAACGCTCCAAACAATATCCATCTTAGTAACTGTTGTATTTTACGGTGAGAGAAAGCGCCTTTCTTAAAATAAATGCATGGGGTGAAATTAAACACACTTCACGTATCCAGTGCAATCGGTATCGAGAATATTCTTGAATCAACTGAAGAAATACAATCTGCCATCATCGGGTGTTACAGGTATTTTTACCGTCATACAAGGCCTCCGGGCAACCTTGCTGAGGCTGATCAGACCTCAGCTTGTGTCCAGATGGTTATCTAGCTACTTGCCCCATGGTTCCACTCTCTTGAGCCACATTGTGATGCTCTCTCTGCCACATCTGTGGTGTCGCGGATGGCTGTACTCACAACACTGATTGTCTGTCTCTCTATCTTGGGAGAGGGATTCCTCCTCAGTTGCCCTTCCGGTGTCTTAGAGGATGTTGTATACTGTACAGATAGTAACGCCTCTTGAGTTAAATTTGCGATATCGGGCTATATTAATAAAAGTCACTTGACTTGACATGCTTCTGTGTTGTAGGCTCTGGCCAAGGATTGCACTGCGTTCAACGTCAGCCTGGAAGCACCTTGTCCTCCAGCCACCTTGCTTGCATTTACCGACCAGCCACTCATATTTTGTCGGCCGTCTCAAAGGCCCGTCGATGTTTCCAGGGTACTGTTCGCTCCAACATGATAACTTGAGCCTGGAGGAGCCTGGAGGATTCGGACATGAGAATGAGTTAACTTGACCTGCTTCTGCAAATTCCTGCAGATGTCCAAACTGAGGGGCCCATTTTGGTACCAAGGACGAACAATTGAAAATCACCGCTCAGCTTCAGTCACTGATGTTAAAACCCACAAACCAAGCCAGAAATCTAGGTGTAGTTATGGATTCAGATCTCAACCTGAACAGCCATATCAAGACAATTACAAAATCAGCCTACTATCACCTGAAGAATATATCAAGGATTAGAGGATATATGTCTCAACAGGATTTGGAAAAACTTGTCCACGCATTTATCTTCAGCAGACTGGACTACTGTAACGGTGTGTTTACAGGTAAAAAGTCCGTCAGAAAGCTGCAGCTGATTCAGAACGCTGCAGCTCGAGTCCTCACTAAGACCAGGAGGGTGGATGACAGCACTCCAGTTCTGAGGTCTTTGCATTGGCTTCCTGTCCAACAAAGAATTTACTTTAAAATCCTGCTGTTGGTTTACAAAGCACTGAATGGTTTAGGGCCAAAATACATCTCTGATCTGCTGCTACCTTATGAACCATCCCGACCCCTCAGGTCGTCTGGGACCGGTCTACTTTCTGTTCCCAGAGTCAGAACTAAACATGGAGAAGCAGCGTTCAGTTTCTCTGCTCCACATATCTGGAACAAAGTCCCAGAAAGCTGCAGGTCTGCTGAGACCCTCAGCTCATTTAAATCAAGATTGAAGACCTTTCTGTTTGCTGCTGCCTTTAATTTGAACAGACACAAAATCATTTTGTTTTGTTTTGCATTGAATGTACGTATATGAGTGCAGAGCAAGCAAAACCAAACACAATTCACAAAATAAAATGATTAGTTCAAATCTATGTGTTTTTCAAGCTAATAGCACATTAGGTGGGCTGTCTAATGATGATAGCATAATTATTGGTCCTTACCGCCATTCTAAAATAACACATTTGCTTCGTGATACATTACAACCATTGCCATAAGACATGAAGCATCATAAATGTAAGCACTATTAGATTAGATGAGTGTATTCGACGGTAAGGAATAGCTTAGTGTTCATATGCCAAAACAATACATATACCATGTGTGTGTTAAATAAGTGGTTTATCAGTAAATGAGTATTTCAGTATTTAGCTTTTATTAGAAATGTATTCATGATTGTTTTTTTTGCCATATTAAAGACTTGGAAGGGAGCGTTTCACTGATTGAAACACTGACTTCCATTAGAGCCGTCCTTACAGCGTGGGATCTCATTGTTTGATTCAGTACTGGGTTGTATAGAAATCATTGTGGCTGTGTGGCAGTCAAGTCGCCACTATAATTACGGCCACAGTGAAATATGTAAATGCTGATTAGCTGTAGTTCTGTTTCTTGGGTTCCATTATGGACTATCAATCAGTGAACCATTTCATAAGTGTTACAGGCAGTAAGAAAACGTTCCTGTTTTCTGTTATATTCTTTTTTTAAGCTTTATTTGGTTTGAAATGAAGTCAAAAGAAGTCATTTGTTGCCTTGCCTGTTCCACTCTTTCTTTGTGTCCTTCTCTCTCTGTCACAGTCTTGACTCTGTTAGGTCCGTGAATTTGAATGCTGAGTACAGTTGCCTCCGTTGTGTCTGTCTTTCATCTTCCCGAAGGTCAGAGACACAGAGCTCCATCTGACAGCAGAGCGTCTCCTGAATAGGTAAAGAGATACCGCAGACTAACTGACAGACAGATAAAACAGTGCCCTCAGCTGGAGGTGCTGAGGAGTGACCACAGAAGGTCCAGATACAAGCGTGCGTCCATCATTCATGTCAACGGTACAAAGGCAGCAACGGTGACCTGAATGCTGAGCAATCCCAGCGCACAAAGAAAGATGTTTTCTAAATTCTGAGAAAAGAATCGTATTTTGTTGTAACTTTCTTTCATTTGTTTTCTCCAGCTGCTCTTCACTCACACAATTTGAGAATAAACCTTTCTGTTGATAAAACATGATAGGAATCATATACCTGGGCTCCATTTCAAGCTGGATTTAGTCACTTATGTGAAATGTTTAGTGAACAAACACTGTATGCTACGGTCCATGGTTCATGTTTGGATATGCAAATGAGGTTGGTGTATGATTGCCTTGCCACAATGTTATTCCACCTCCTTCCACTGGAGGGGTGCCCTCCACATGCTTGGTCTGGAGGAAAGCGTCTCCATAGAAACCAGAGCAACGGTGGCACATTTGGCAAATGTGCTTTTCTTCTGGGGAACTATGACACTATAGGGTGCACTGGTGCTGGGCCACGATTGAGAGCATCAAGCAGGGATATTGAGAGTCGAACAACAGACACTTATTTTTATCTAATTTAAAGTGCATTTACACAACCAATGATGAAGATAAATACATGTATTCATGTTTCAAATGCAAAACAAGTGGACTAACATGTATGTGTGTGGTGTTGTACTCGATTTAACTGACAAAATGTGACAAAGTTTTATGAGCACAAACAGAATATCCTTAAACACTTTTTTTTTTTTTTTACAAATAATGCATTAACAAATAATAAACATTGTACTTAGTCATATATGGGTTATTTGTGGTTTAACTAACAAGAGCGGAAGCACAATAAGAATTTTCACTGATCAAAAGTAAATGTTCTGCTCCAACAAAAGAAAGGCACTCTATCTCTCTGTCTCTGATGCTAAATAAAGGTTGAAGCTAATATGTCAGGCCCATCTCTCACCCTTCATTTCCTCTTTTCTTCTCTCTGCCGTCTTTTTTCCCCCTCCTACCCCTCTCGTTCTCTCACTGTCTTACACGATACTTAATATCCTGCCTTCTGTCTACATGCCATCCAGGAAGATGACAAAGTATGCAGCAAAGAGGACCCAGAAAAGATTCATTGTGTTGCATCAATGGTGTGTTTGGAAAGCTCATGGGGAAATCTGACTTTCCCATTCTAATATATGCAGAGTGAATCACTGCTGGTGATCTGAAGTGGGAGGGAGACGCCGGGCTCTGTAAATGCAGAGCGGGACCATTACTCTCTGAAAGAAGCAACTCTTGTCCTAATTAGCTTAAAAAGTAGATTCTGAATCTGAAAATAGCAAGGCATTAAAGAAAGGAGCTCATCTCAATGGTCCTGTCAATCATCTCAATGGTCCTGTCAATAGTGGTCTTGTTTGGTGGAGAGAGAAGATAAGCAGAATGGGAGACAGAGTGAGAGAGACAGACAAGAGGGAAGAAAGAGACACCACTTAAAGCCAAATCTTCTGTAGATTTCTATTTTAGGCATACGTCATAGTCGCCTAAAAACAACCTGTCAAATGTAATGTAAATACCATTGGAGAGAGGAGAGAGAAAATTAGAAACTAGCTGGAGTGACGATGTGAGGTAAGGTCATTTTTCTATAGCTTTCCAAACCCATTGGCCTTGATTTGATGGATGGTATTTAAAAACATGAAACTAACTCTTCAGTACATGCAGAGTTTGAGTTTATTGTTAAAAGGACAAGTATTAGACTTACTTAAGCACCTGCGTTGCTCTGCTGAATTCACGAATAGATGTGAATTGAAGAGACGGCATTGATCAGATGATCTGCATGACAATCAATGAACCTGATGAAAAGGTGTATATCTCACAAATAAACAAGTTTCACTCATTATAACAATCAAGTCTGCAACAAATATACTCTTAGCAATCAAACTCATTTGCACGTTATATTCATTGCTCATTCCTAAAGAAGTATAAATGATCCCACCCTGGATGGAGTCATTTGTAATCTTGGTGATTATTTTGAAAAATGTAGAACACTAAAATGCATCTCCTGCTTGCTTTTGTGTGAATTACTGTTTTAATTAAATGCAATATCTTATCTTACTACTTCTTTCACAATAAAATCTTAGAATACACACGCTTGTAAAAATGTACTTTCCTGCGAAATCTTTGTTATATATTTTGCATTTTGAATAAAGAAAATGCGATTTGTCAATGTGAGGATATTAAATTCAAATTTGTAATAAATGTTTATAACAGCACTTGGTAATAACAATACTATGAAATATTAATAATATGATTTAAGATGTTTATTATATTTATTATATCATATTAGACTCATACTACTCTTCAGTTTTACGAGAACATAAACGCTCTCTGAGTTTTGATACGACTTTGAGAAGGTGTGTGAGAGTTAGTGAAGATTTAAATTGACGATATGGTATATTATTTACACATTACAGCAATTTGATTAATTGTTTGAGTCAGCGCATTACTATTTAAATAACATTCTTAATCTTTAGTGGAGCAAAGAATTCAGAAATCACAAAAGTACCGTGGGCTTCCTGTGCATAAAGTGAATCCTCTATTTCAAGTCTATGCATAGTTTTTAAGGAAAACAACTCAAACCATCAGATATATATCAGCAAGGTCAGGTGGAGGTACAGTATAATGATTTTTCATTGTTATTTATTATGATCTACATATCTAATATTGTCAGATTGCTGCATCATGTGCTCATCCCATTCGATTAAAAGTGATTGAAAACCAATGGACCTTTACTTATTCTCTCTAAATGAATTCACATGGCTCACTTTATACTGTAAATGTGTTATCGTGGCAATATAGAAGTGAATAAAGAAAAGACTAGGACAGCAATCCAATTTTACTTTTTAATAATACCACACGTACGTACATTTCGGGCAGCACACACGTCTTCAGCGCTTATTCTGCCAATTGGAGTGCTGTCCTTGACCTTCCTTTTTGATCATTTACATTAAGCATCCAGCACCCATGTGTTCAAGGTCTAATCGTGAGTTGAGTATGTTGTGTCTTGATTGATATAGAAGCACAAAAAACTGACCCTGCAGAAATCCTTCAATGCCCTCATCAATTACAGTGGACCCATGAAGAACTGGCTAAATTACAATTGTTGATTGATAAATTGGGTATTATTGCCATAGTGTACAGGCACTGGGAATTTATTTAGCAACTATATTTTGGTTTCTGTTTAGTTGTATGCAGTGGTGGAATGTACATGTACTCAAGTACTGTATTTAAGTACAATTCTGAGGTAATTGTACTTATGTTGAATGTTTCCATTATATATTTCTCCCACTCCACTCCATTTCAGAGGCAAATATTGTACTTTTTACTCGACAGTATTTATTTGATATAGCTTTAGTCACTAGTTACTTTATGAATTCTGACTTATTGCATTAACATAGAAGATTTAAGTCTATCCACAGAACTCTCTTCTATCGGACCATTATCTAATAACCTTTGAATTCTTACTAACGGAGTGTACACCGTTAAGCAAGAGTTACTACACTCGATGTCTATCTGATGGTGCCGTAGCTCAATTTAAAGAAGCGATTCCGTCTGTATTTAACTCGATACCATGCTTCAATGTGACGGAGGACTCCTGTGCTAACTTTAGTCCGACCCAGATTGATCATCTTGTCGACAGTGCTACAAGCTCACTGAGAAGGACACTAGACTATATTGCTCCTTTAAAAAAGAAGTTGGTAAAACAAAGGAGGTTCGCTCTATGGTATAACCCTGAAACCCGCAAATTAAAGCAAACATCGCGAAAACTTGAAAGAACATGGCGTTCCACTAACTTGGAAGAATCTCGGTTACTCTGGCGAGACAGTCTTAAGACATATAAAAAGGCCCTCCGTAATGCCAGAGCAGGTTATTACTCATCGTTAATAGAGAAAAATAAGAACAACCCCAGGTTCCTCTTCAGCACTGTAGCCAGGCTGACAGAGAGTCGCAGCTCTGTTGTGCCGAGTATCCCTATAGACCTCAGTAGCAATGACTTCATGAACTTCTTTAATGATAAGATTATAATTATTAGAGAGAACATTAATAATCTCCTGCCCTCGACCGATCTTTCCACAAATAGAGTAACCTTAGAAACAGCTGTAAACCCTGATATATGTTTAGATGGCTTTACTCCCATTGACCTTGACAAACTGACTTCAACAATTTTTACATCTAAACCTTCCACCTGTCTCTTAGACCCTATACCGACTAGGCTGCTTAAAGAAGTGCTGCCATTAATTAGCACAACTTTATTAGATATCATCAACCTGTCTTTAGTAACAGGTCATGTACCACAGTCCTTCAAAGTAGCTGTGATTAAACCTCTTCTTAAGAAGCCCACTCTGGATCCAGAGGTGTTGGCCAACTATAGACCGATCTCTAACCTTCCCTTCCTCTCTAAGATCCTTGAGAAAGCAGTTGTAAATCAGTTGTGTGACTTTCTGTGTAACAATAGTTTACTTGAGGATTTTCAGTCAGGATTTAGAAAGCATCATAGCACAGAGACAGCTCTGGTAAAAATAACTGATGACCTTCTAATCGCATCAGACAAAGGACTCGTCTCTGTTCTTGTCCTGTTAGACCTTAGTGCTGCGTTCGACACTAGACCACTACATCCTGTTGCAGTGACTGGAACATTATATTGGCATCAAAGGAACCGCACTGAACTGGTTTGGATCCTATTTATCGGATCGATCTCAGTTTGTTTGTGTAAATGATGAAGCCTCGATGAAGACCAACGTCAGTTATGGAGTTCCACAAGGTTCTGTGCTTGGACCAATCTTGTTCACCTTATATATGCTTCCTTTAGGCAATATTATTAGAAAACACTCTATAACCTTTCATTGTTATGCAGATGATACTCAATTATATATATGCATCAAACCAGATGAAACCAACCAGCTTGCTAAACTGCAAGCGTGTCTTAAGGATATAAAAACCTGGATGACCTGCAACTTCCTGATGTTAAACTCAGACAAAACTGAAGTTATTCTACTAGGCCCAGAACACCTCCGAAATCAGTTATCTAATGATATAGTTTCTCTAGATGGCATTGCGCTGGCATCCAGCAGCACCGTCAAGAATCTTGGAGTTACCTTTGATCAGGATTTGTCTTTCAACTCTCAGATAAAACTTATTTCTAGGACTGCCTTATTTCACCTACGTAATATTTCAAAAATCAGGCACATCCTATCTCAAAGCGATGCAGAGAAATTAGTTCATGCATTTGTTACCTCTGGACTAGATTATTGCAATTCCTTATTTTCAGGCTGCTCTAATAAGTCTCTTAAATCTCTCCAGTTGATCCAGAATGCTGCAGCTCGTGTACTAACAAGAAAAAGAGGAGAGATCATATTACTCCTGTATTAGCTTCTCTGCACTGGCTCCCTGTAAAATCTAGAATAGAATTTAAAATACTTTTACTTACCTACAAAGCCCGAATTGGTCAGGCTCCATCATATCTTAAAGAGCTTATAGTACCATACTGCCCTACTAGAGAGCTGCGATCCAGTGATTCAGGGTTACTTGTGGTTCCTAGAGTCTTAAAAAGTAGGACGGGAGCCAGAGCCTTCAGTTATCAAGCTCCTCTTCTGTGGAACCAGCTTCCCGTTTCAGTCCGGGGGGCAGACACACTCACCACATTTAAGAGTAGGCTTAAGACTTTCCTCTTTGATAGTGCTTATAGTTAGGGCTGGCTCTGGCTTGCCTTGGACCGGCCCATGGACAAACTGGTATAAGCAAAAACTACAGGGGGACTTCCTACACTGAGCACCTCTCTCCTCCTCTTCTTCACCTCCGTCTGTATGCATTGATGCCCATTAATGCTCATAACTAACTTTACTTCTTCCCTGGAGTATTTGTGCTTTCTCGCCTCACAGGATGACCGCAGTTTTATCTGGACACTGGTTCTTCAACCAGCCATGGCCCTGCTGACACCTACTACGATCTTCATGATTAACATTATTAATCCTATTACCGATACCATTAATGCACAGTACTGATTTTGTCTCTTCCCCGGAGTCCTTGTGCTTCCTCTCCTCACAGGTTTCCATGGAGCATGGTTTCATCTGGACCCTGGTCCTTCCTCCTACCAGGGCCCTGCTGACTCCAACTGCTGATGTCACTTTTATTATTACTCACATTACTATTTCATATTACCGATAACATTAATGCACATTATTGACCTGCTTCTTCACCAGAGTCTCTGTGCTTTCTCGCCTCACAGGTTCCTGTGTATCCGGGTTTACCTGGACCAGGTGTTGCCTCCTGTCGTGGTTGTGTCATACATTGAATGTGCTGTAATTACATTGAATGTGTTGTAATTCACTATCCTGTTCTACACATGACATCATTGCACTTCTGTCCATCCTGGGAGAGGGATCCCTCCTCTATTGCTCTCCCACAGGTTTCTTCCTCTTTCCTCCCCGTTAAAGGGTTTTTTTGGGGAGTTTTTCCTGTTCTGATGTGAGGGTTCCGGGACAAGAAGACGTCAAACGTGTACATATTGTAAAGCCCTCTGAGGCAAATTTGTAATTTGTGATTTTGGGCTATCCAAAAATAAATTGAATTGAATTGAATTGCCAATACAACAAAATAGCAAATATAAAGTGATATAATGTCATAGATTAAGCTCCACAGCAGTATATGAAGTACTTAAAGTATGTTGTGATGCCAATATTTTTTTACAAGTGACAGAGATTTTTAATGCAGGACTTACTAAGTATGTCTTCACAGTGGTATTGCTATATTTTTCTATAAGTAAATGATCCGAGTACCTCCGAGTACCTCCCCCCAGGAGGGCTGGTTGGATGAATGCTTATCAAACAACGTTTTTCAGCTTTGAGACCTGCTATTCTCCACTGGAATTGTACTCATGTGCTCTAGCACCTTACTGAACTATGTGACTCTGTTGTTGAAAATACTACTTCTTAGTTAGCCAAGCAAAACTATGCCAACAAGTGTGTTTACTGCCAAGAGATTGTTTCCTGTGGCCTCAACCAAGTTTCCTATAGTCTGTCACTGCAGTGAAACAGCATCCCCAGCTGGAGAGCTGCAGTCAATGTAGTATTTAGGTCAGCAACAAAATCAAGTCTTGTATTCAGATTGAAGCCAATGACTCGGATACTGATTTGACTCACTGCCCAAGTAGGGTGTGGTATAGCTGAATTTGCACAATGCAAAGGGAATTACCAGCCTAATATTTAATTCAACCAGGGTTATCTATATATCTCATACTGCTGCTGATGTAATTTATATCTGTATATTATACATATATTGTATAATTTTTTTTTTTGCAATTGCAAAGTAGGCTACATTGCTCGCTCACTTGACATCTTAATATAAACTACAAAACAACACAACTATGTGATCAGAAGTGTGACAACATCCCTTCAGATTAACTGTAAATGCAAGGGGCTTATCTTACATGCTGGGGAAATGGTCAGCGGTGATTCTGCTAGTGTGCAGTTAAACGCCACACTTTACCTCCACCGGTGGGCCAGGTTCAGCACCATGGACAGAGAGCTGAACCCTGATTGGTTAAAAACAACAACAACGTCAAGGATTAGGGTAATCTGCCTATTGGTCTGAATCAAAGTGACAGCAGACTCACGCACGGTGATTGGTGGAGGGTCAGGATAGTTAGGGATTTATTGCTCTGGTTTTAAAGAATAAAGTATTATAATAGTCTATTCGTTTGCTTGCAGATATCGTCCGATCGGCAGTCCTTCTCTGTTCCTCACGCAGCTTGAAGCTTCCATTGGAGACGGTGCATTGTAAACAGAGAAGCTCTGCTCTCTGGAGGAGGTAAGCAGATTACGTGTCCTGTGGAATCCGTAATTCCTGGCTATGACCAGCTCTTTGCACATTAATATTGCTGCTCATTTCATCCAGTGGAGTGGAGCTTGCGATTGATTGCAACAACCGCGTGTCACCGGCCTCCCGGGGTTTGTGTTGGCGTTTTCTGGTGGTTTCACTAAAACCGGAAGGATTCCGTCGTTAAACTCTTACTACGGAGTCAGTGCCTGGAGGGCTCACATGTTAAATCCCCCGGCAGAAAGTCTGTACGGTGACGCTTAGTTACGGCACCCTCTATTAAACGCCGTCTTCCCATAAAGTTGGGTATAAAGTAGCCGATGCATTGGTTGATGGTCTAACCTCCAGTTTATTCTTATTATGTGCAAAAATAATTCCACATCGGGTTACTTTCCGGGAACCGCATTATTGTTTCCGAAAAGTTAATATTTCTTTAATCTTTGTTCTTCACCTGGCTTCCACAAAAGTGGATCAAACATGACTGACTATGCTTCCAGTGCTTTTGAGGTGTAAATCGGACATCAGCACCCAAACAGCATGCATCCAAAAAGCTATTCTCAGTCTAGTTTGTTCATCTTGTGGTGGCAGCAGAATCATTTTATCCTCAACTTCCACCTTCTGATTAGCAATATCCAGAGCCAGCCCTGACCTCATGGGGCCCTAAGAACAATTCTGCCAAGGGGCCCTCCTGACCTATGAGCCATGCAAATAAATTACAGGTAACAATAAGAAATGAATATCCACCGTTCTCTCCAAGGCAGTCAAGGTGCCATTCCACCTGTCAGCCCACAATCTGTCCCACTGTTAACAGCCACAACAACTACAACAATATCTACTTTTTTCATGCACTTCTCCTATTAATAGAACACAAGTCAAACAATATAATTTTTCCACCAACCCTTAAAATAGCCATATCATGTCAGATGTTTGAAAACTCATTTTTTTGTAAATTATATAATCCAAAAGTCATCAGTTTCCCTCAGAGTTAAGGTGTGTGAAACTTGTCAAGTCAACTTCATTGACTTGAGGAAGAGGAACATCTTGTCGCATGTGTAGGCTACAGATTGATTGCATAATTGACAGGAGGCAAAGTCAGCAGCGTATAAGCTTCCGTTCACACAATTATTTAATTCAATCTGAATAACAAAAAAAGGGAATTTCATTATTTTGTGGGCATCAAAAAAACAAAATATTTGAAGATTCAAAGGTTTTGTAAAAGCACCCTTCAGGACACATTCCCTGAAGGTTAACTGTTTGGTCGCTGGGTTATACAAAGTCAGTACCAACAACTACGTCCTAACCTCCGGTTTCTTCTTCTTTGACAGGCTCAAGAGACTGAAGAAGGAGTAAATCTAAACAGCAAACTCCACACTTTATCCCCATGGCAGGTCAGAGATTATGAAGCAATACTTTATTATAAAGCAATCACCTGCAAGCTGCTATGTCTATCTGTCTAACTGGAATTATTTGTCTCAGAGGCCAACTTCCCCCCACTGCCGGGATTCATTCCACTCAAGCCATGCTTCTACCAGGACTTTGATGAGATCCCTGAACACCACCGCAGCATGTGCAAGAAAATGTACCACCTGTGGATATGTGAGTGGCTTAAAGTGAGGTTGTATTGTTAGAATAGTTGAATGGAATTTCCTGTTGCACGATCCCTGCATCGGGCTACCATATCAACTTTGGAGCTTAAATTTAAACTATGAAACTTTAAACTTTAGACTTTTCATGCTTGACTCTAAAATATAACAACAGAAGCCAGCGTTTTCCAGGAGTTTCCATGAATTGTGTTCGCCTTTGTGGCGATAACAACTGTTACATAAGAACTATGCAACAGAAGGGCAATGGTTTGGAAGGGTCCCTTTGGTCCAAAAATATATTCTTTTTATTGGCTGTGACTGTGTTATTCTGACTGGTTTATTTGCTAATGAGTCATAGCGCTGACCAGATGGCCTTGGTTTGAGCAGAGCAGTTAACATTGAGAATGTGTTAAACTATTTCAGCCAGAGGCACTTTCATCAAAGTTTATGACACCATAAACAAGCGGGACAATGATGTTTGTAATATTGCTCTGGTCTGGAAGCTCCCGATTTTGGCCAAATATAGCAAAGTGCAGAGTGGCCTCCCCACTCCAACTTACCTGCTGTAAACCACAGCTGATTATGATTGTGTTTGAAGTGCCCAGTCAACAAAACAAAATATGTTTTTCATTTGAAATAATAATTTATACACAACAACAAAAAAATACATCTGTTACTCTAAACTAGCGACTAAACTCTCTTCTCTCTGCAGGTGCTGTCTTATTAAGTAAACAATACACATAAGCAGGTATTCAAACTCCCAATCTGCTTTTGGATGAGTTGTTAATCTCTTTTCCTGCACCAATTTTCTGTATGCATGGCATGCGCATTATTTGCATACTCGCATGTTAGTCAGCATGCAATTTCTTCCTTCTCATTTCCTTTGTAAAAATAATTTGAAGTGTTAACTGAGTTCCTTAATCACTGTCGTGTTGCAGCTGTGTTTGGCCTCATCATTCTCTTGTGAACCAAAATTTGAAGTTTAGAGAAGAAAGACGGGACCAAAGCACAGAGCTATAATTAGGCCCAAGTGCAACGTACTGCCTCATAACATTACTGAGAATTAAAAGAGAAGGAGGCCCGAAAAAAGGCTAATCAGGAAACGCAAGCCATTTTGTAACTCAAGCATTGCAATTACATACGTCACTTTATATTAATTCTGTCTGCTTTCATATCCACATATCCATTTTTCAAACACTTGTCTGCATGTTCATGTCTGCACACCGAATAAAACCGCGTGTAACAGTCTGTTTTGGTCTTACAGTGAATAGTGCTACTCTTGCTGTGAATCTCATTGGCTGCTTTGCTTGGATGTTTGGGGGAGGTGGCGTGACCAACTTTGGACTGGCTATCATCTGGCTAATCATGTTCACGCCTTGCTCTTATGTCTGCTGGTTCAGGCCCCTCTACAAGGCTTTCAAGTAAGTCAAATAGGGAATAGTAACGTGACAGGGAATAGTAACCTTTTGGGGGCTCCTCCCATCTTTATATATCCATATGCTAAAAAATATGTGCACATTTGGTAGATCAGAGGTCTACTACAGATCACAGGATATTTCCTAACAAATGCCATATAGGAACATGCACTATCCCTTCACGAATGGGCAGCATATCTTCTTAAATCATTCCTTTATCTTCTGGGCCTATGCTATCTCCTTCTTGACGAGTTTCCTGAGTCATGGACAGCCAACGTTTTGTCCAGTACAGTAGATGATGCCCTGATGCAAAATTTGGGCCTTACCCGCCTCTCTGGTGAAGATCAAACCAGACATTACTCCTCATGGTGCAGAGTGGGAATGACCTATATCACCCTGTAGGCTTGAATGCCTTCAAACCAAATGTAGAGATAACATGAATAACATCATGTAAGATGCAACATGCACATCAAATATTAGATGTGAAAACATTTTTATGCACATGTAAATATTTCTTGATCATCTTTTTATTTTCTTTTTTTTTTACTTAGGAGCGACAGCTCCTTCAACTTCATGCAGTTCTTTTTTGTGTTCATGGCCCAAGTTGGCATCAGCATCATCCAAAGCATAGGCATCCCTGGATGGGGAGTGTGGTAAGAGTCACAGATTGAAAATGCATTCCAAATATTTTAATCGTTTTTTAAATAGCAGATATTTTGCATGTTCATCAATCTTTCATTCAAATTATTCATTTTTATGTTGAGTCTTCACTTAAGAAAATAATTTACTGAAGTGAGTGCCATTACAATAAGATACAGAAACTCATACTTAGAGTCTAATGCAACTCAAATACCAGAGCCATTGTTGAAGTTTAGATGTTTCCACAAGCGTTTATATTTGATTCATTCATTGTTATGCATGAATTAACATTAAGTATCAGACGTTGTTTTAATCAAACTACAAAATCTACTTTGAATGAAACATTTGGAGGTCAAGCAATACGCCCTGTCAGGAGGACTATATATATATATTTTAAAGACCCTGTGCGCTGCTTTCATTAACACGAGAGGGATGAAACACCAGCAATTGCCCTCATATAACTTTTATGATAGTCCTGTCATTAGATTCTGAGAGGCTGTTAAAGATATCCTCAAAATGTCACCTCACTCAGGCTTATGATCAGAAATTAATATCATGACAGCCTCCATTAAGTTTGTAAATGTCACCATGTGCAACTGGATATTCTCATGTATGAGCTGTAAAACTTTTAAACTTTATATTGCAGTACTTAAAGTCCACAAAAAGTCCCGCCATTTAACATCCAGATGTTCAGTGGTGGTATCCTAATGAGGAACACCAGACAATCCAATAACAGATCATTATGGTTCATGTTGTGTTCATCATCTAAAATGAATCTTCTTCTTTTTTTGTGTGTGTGTGTGGTCATCTGTGTCTTTTTCAGCGGTTGGTTGGCTACCCTGTCCTTCTTTAGCTATAATATTTTGATTGCGCTCATCATGTTGGTCCCGACCATCATGTTCACTGCAGTGGCCTCACTGTCCGTCTTTGCCCTCACCAGGGTAAGAATTTAACTTGGTGCATTTATACAGGCAACTTCTTTGAGTACATTTTCTGTCATTGTCAATTTTATGATGCCTTTTGCCAAAAGTAGCAGATTATTAAAATGATTGCGGTAGAAAATAACGTTACAGGATTTGAGATATCAACAAAGTAGCATTGTTAGGTTTATAATTACAAATGCCAGAATTACATTAAATCCTTTGCTGTCCCTGAAAAACAATATTCCCCAAACAGATTTACTGATTTGGGAATATAGTTGCAACACTCTAAAAAGAAAAATCTATGAGATAACATCAGCGAAAGTAATGAAAACCTCTTACCTTCCACGTGTGAAGGCTTGTTGATGATAACTTGTGAAACCGCCTTGCCTACAGATCCATAATTACTACCGTGGCAGTGGGGGAAGCATGTCCAAAGCTCAGGAGGAATGGACCACGGGAGCCTGGAAAAACCCTCAAGTCCAGGCAGCGGCCCAGCAGGCAGCCATGGGGGCAGCTGCTGGAGCCATGCAGGAGCAGAACTCCAGCCCACAATATCACGGCAACCAGATGTAGCCTCTTCAAGGCAGAGCTGTCAAAGAAATGATGTGACAGTTATGTCAAAGTGAGGTCAACAGGGTTAGGAAAATATTACAATTTCCCATAATATTGATGATTATTAGGTTAAAAGCACTTGCATATTTTAACATGTCCAGTTTTTCCATTTCGGACAAATCACTGATAAAGCAGAATTGTCAGTAATTTCAAGCAATTTCATCATTTTGCAAACAAAAAAGCTCTGAACATCTGTGGGCATGCTGGTTATTTGTAGTTTTATATCATGTCATATGTTTTTTTCTGTTTGGGAAGTTGGAATGAAACTAGTTTTGAATGTGTGTTACTTTAGTGGCTATGAGAGAGCTGCGTGTTAATGTACTCTTTGTGTTGACCTGCAATTTTTACAGAAGAAAGCAAACATATTATTTTTGATGTACAATAACTTTTGTTGTGATGCAGATTCAATTATTTAGTATTATCGTATGTATTTACCAATGCACCATTAGAATGATATTGTTGAGGGTGTAAAGTCACTTTAGTTTCATTTGTATTTTGAATTCAAAGGTAAACCAAAGATCTTATGTATTACTGTAGTTTAAATCATGCTTCTTTATGTGAGCTCAGCAGTATTTCACCATATTTCTATACAGATGCACTGTAATGTTGAATAGAAGTCTGTCTGAGTCACAAAAAGAAACAGTATTATTGCACGACTTCAGCTGGAAAAAACAACATAAAATTCATACTTACTTGACACTGACTCTGTGATGCACTTGGCTCTTCCTGTTGCCATTTCTATTTGCTCTCACAACATCACTTTTACATCACAGAAGAATTACCTCAGGGTTAATGGCTCTATTTAAATTCAGCACAAAACAAGTGAAATATCGGACCCATGTGATGTATGTCAATTTAAGACTTCTCTCCTGCAGTGTGGCTTTTTGACCACAGAGAGGCGCTGGTGGTTTTTAGTATGAAATAAAAAGCTCCAACATTTACAGATTACCTTCATTTATCCTTCACAGATCATATTCTATATTTATGATACACCCTTCTATTTCCTGATTCTCTCTTCCTTTGTGTCCCTCCACGCTGCCTTCTCACTCTCCCTCCCCATCACACAGAATGAGTTCTATATGGAAATCAAGATGTTATATCGTTGTAATATCAAGTATTGTGTTATTTTGCGCTGTTCTTTACTCGTATTCTGAATCACATTGACACGGTTACACATATGGTAATTTGAAGTTGCTGGGGACCTGTTGGGTGCTAAGCAGCTCTATGAGAGCAGGTGGGTGTTAAAAAGCTTGCTCAAAGGTACCTCAAGGAGAGTTGAGAGTGAATAGCAGATCATCACTAACTCACCAAGCTGGACTTTTAAACAGCATATATATAAATATATATAGTTTCTCTCTGAGCTCTGGTAACCATACCACCATTGTAATGCACATACCTTCATGCTTAGGCTGAGATCAGGGATCTTATTGAAAACCCTTATTGTTCACATATAATCTTGAGCTGCTAAGTTTAAGACAGCGAACAGTTCACTGTTTTATTATTGTGCCGTTACTCGAGGAGGTTGGTTTTCATAGAGGCTCGTTGTTCCTGGTTTGTTTGTTATATTTGCCCCATTTAATCAAGACATTGTACTCAATCATTAAAAAGTGATTTTGAATAGTTTCCAACACATTACACACAGCAAATGATACTGCAGCCATATCTAAATATAAGTAAGAGGGATATTCTTTGCCTTCAGGTGGTAGTGTTGGTTCTCTGTAGTTGTCTCATGGTCACACTGATTGTCCACCAGGGGCACTATATTACCCTTTTTTTCCCTCTTGTCAGTGACCTATTTATATAATCTGTAGAAGTGCATAATATATCTGTGATACTAGTGATTGATACTACTTGCCTGATTAAAATGTAGTTTTTAAAACGTACATGAGGGCAAACACAATTTCCCCCATGACATCCTGTGAGCAGGTGACCATCATAGATCCGATTCAAAATACACTTTAAATGGATTTATCTTCCCCACAGTCTGCCTCTCCCTGTGCTGTGAGAGTGATCGAATTACTCTGTGGAGAGGGGAATTAAATTATACAGCGATATATATATATATACCCAGAGGACCCACACGCAGCCACCAACAAACGCTGTAATTGCTGTAAAAATCTCTTGTGACAAGTGGTGACAGCAAAGACTTGTGCCTTCAGGTATACAGGACTGGTTGACAGCAACAGAATATGATCATTGATTCGTAACAAATCAAGACTGCACAGATGCTTTTCACTTTTGAATGAAATTATGTCCACTTGTAAAACACGGGTGTAAAATCATTGAACTGCATGCCGCTCATCAATTAAATCTGGCTGGAACAAACAAATGCAGATCTGATAAAACATTCTTGCTGATTGTATGCTATTGGTTGTTGAGGCAATGTCACAACCAGTTAATCTGGCTTTTGATTTATGATCTCCATACAAGCCAAAATATAAGCCAAGATACTCTTGAGCATCCTTTATGATCCTTTATAGCCCCTACCTGTGTTGGGGGTGCTGCACTGGCTTGTTTGTGACACTCTGTTTTTGGTAAAGGGAAAGGGCGGAACCATTTGGGGGTGAAGAAAGCTAAATTCTCAAAACACTGTGTGCTGCTGTGTCTGGAGGGACAGTACAGTTGGGGGCCTCAAAACAATGAGCATGTTAGCACATGTTAGCACATGTGAGTGTTCCCCACTGGTTCGCTCAAGCTCGATTTTGAAAGTATCCAACTGACGAAATCCCTGCCCCTCACTTCAGACCTTCCTCCAAAGCTACTCCATCAAAACACATGAAGGTGCACTGCCTGACTACTGCTGGAGGGCGAGTCCACGAGAGAGTGTTGGGGAGAGGAGCTGTCATTACTGTCAGGATGGAAAGACAATTTCAACAAATACAAGAAGAAATACTTCTGAAATAAATTGCCTGTCATCGTCTTAATGCAACATTAACACCAATAATAATGATCTTATACACAACTCTTCCTCACTATCAGTCAACAGGAGAGAACATAGAGGTTGGAGGAAGGAAGGAGGAGGTGAGGTCCACATAAAGGGCACAGTATGACCTAAAGTTGACGGAGCACAGAGGGCCTTTGTTTGATTTCTCAGGAGAGATGGAGATAGAGTGCCCTTTCAGGCTGTTAAACACACACACACCTCACCATCTGGACAAAGCTACACAGACGTAAAGTCATGCACTCACACAGGCATGCATTTATGCCCGTGTATCACACACAGATACACATGTGCGCATGGAGCTGGGGTCCCACCACCCAACATATATCTTATAAAACTGTTTTTTGAAGTCACGGACCCTCTCAGACTTCCTGTGGATGAAATGTAACAGATCTGAGATGAGGAAAAAGGCGAGGTAGGTATAGCTCTCTGATAAACATGGTAATTCAAACAGTGATAGAAATAAATCTCATTGGCCATTTTGCCATTCAGTGTAGGCTCCCTGTTGAGACTTTCCTTTTTTCGGTCTATAGGGGAGGCAAAGTTGACTAAGACGAATAGTGAGCACATGACAATAATATGAAAGAAATGTTTGGATTGAGTTTACCAATTTACCCAAAGAAACAGAATGGAATCAATGTCTGGGAGTGAGTCATTTACCTCTGCCTCTGTGACTGTGCCTCTGCAGCCTGAGGTTTTGCAAATTGAGCAGTTAATGATCACGATGGCTTCAAATAGAATAAAAACTCTATGTAATTATGTTTTTAATTGTTTGCAAAATCGCCCATTTGCATCTCTGTAAAGTGGTTTCAGTTAATGATAGCCCTGTCTTTGTGCAATCTCACTGCAAGATGTCATTTGTAATTTAATAACTAAAATCAAATAATTCTACGAAGATCATCAAAAGTTTGCTGTGACTTGAAATAGTAACTAAAGCCAAATGATACAGCAGTGTCACTTGCAATTAAATATCTTTATAATCTTACATACAATTCAACTTTCAATTATGTTTTATTTTATCACAATATATCGTAAAATGCATGATTACACTGCAACACTGAAAATGGAACCCTGTTAATGATACCCTGAAAGGAAGATTTTCACATTTCGGGAAGAAATAGAGACACAGTAGATGAGAAGATCGATGCCACTCTCTGAGAGTCGATCAGTATCGATCCTAACTGTGTTTCCCAAAAAATAATCTTTTGACAGTGGCTTCTGGCATTGTCCAGCTTTGGAAATACAACAAGTGTCCCAGCTGACTGTGATATTTGTGTTGACACAAACTCAAAAAAATATACAAATCACCAGCTCCCAAAAGCTATTGGCATCATGCAGCAACAACAACAAAAAACAACAAATCCCATCCTAGTCCCCTTTGCATGTGCATGATGAGATGAGTCAGAGCATCCAGCCAGCTACTAAGGAGGGGTCACCCAGCTGCCTGGAGCACGGCCATGTTAGTCAGCTACAGCGAGGGAGTGCTGCTGCCACCAGACTGTTTCACAGATCTGAAGATGGGAGTCATCCCCCTGACAACACAGGAAATGGTGACAGTGGAAGTTGGAGAATGAGTCTGGAGAAATATGGGCCTGTCAGAGGGGCCCGAGCACAGTGGTGCAGGGCCGTCGCTCCCCGTGACTGACTTCATCATTGACACTCCCCGTGGAGCCAGTGGAGGAGTAGGTGGGTGGGTGCAGGGCTATTGCAGGGACCCGCTTAAGTCTGGAAGCCTATCTTCCCTCCACAAGATCTCCTCATTTGTTCAAATTGCCTGGGACTACAAACACGAATATCCCAACTTCAATTTCTGCCTATCATGGAAGGAAAGCCTTAATGAGAATGTATTGCCTGTTGTTGTAACCATGTGGACTCTTAGGAATTGGCAATTTGCATACCCCTTAAAATTTATGAAAGTGAGCAAACTAAGCTGGAAGAGAGAGTGCTTTTTTTTTTTTTTGCAGTCGACACCAAATACAAGCCAGATGTTTCAGTGATGAAGCAGGCGGTATTTAAACTGTCAGGCAGTGCACTCAAGTGTGTCTTGTGTCTATGACACAAGCTGCTTCTTTGTCTCGTATAACGCCCATTGCTTTCAATGTGGAGTGTTAACACAAGAAGGGAAATGTTTGTTAACTCAGATATACAGTATATGGCGGAATCAGTTTTGCATAAAGTGTGCACAGGATGAGGTATTTTCAAAACAAACGAGCGAGCAACTGCAGCTGCATGTAAATCAGAACCTCACTATTCAAGTGTCTTCAGCCATTCGCTATCTTCCAGCCAGTGGTTTCTAATCTGCATCTGTTCTACCTTTACAAAGCCAACCTTTCCTCTTACCTTTCCCATGCAACAATGTGTTTATCCCAATGGAAATGAAGATTTATTCACATCTTTACTCATTTAATTCGGTCGCAAAGCAGCGCTAGAGCCAGAAGATGGATTACCTATGGCCTTGATATTGTGCCACAGAATCTCTACACAGTATAGGACCTCAAGTCTGAAGGTGGGCTTTTTGGCAATGTTGGCTCACAGACTAGTCCCTGTTCTCTCTTTCTACTAAATTCAATTAGCCTCACATAAACCTGCTGGAGTGAAGAATGAAGGTCTCAAGTCATGTCTTTTGGCCCTTTGCAAGCTGATTAGGGTGGGGGGGGGGGGGGGGGGGGGGGGGGGGGTTGAGTCTTTGTCAATATTTAGTCCTTATATTGAAATAGGGGAAAGTAACAAATGTCTAGCAACCTTTGTTAATGTGCTGAACAAAGAGGGAGTTAGTAAGTTGAACACTATGCTTTAGAGGAAATAAGGTATTTAAGATTACATATATAAATCTTGCAAATACCATAGAAAATACAAAACTGCCAGAGACATAGTCTAAACTCTAAAGCATTAATTAAGTAAAGATGTATGCATCCAGTAAAAGCTTAATTAAGCTCTTTCACATGCTGCATGCGGATTGTCGAGGCAAGCTCCCCTGACAAAAATAAAAACAAGTAATAATTCCAATTTGAGCACAAACACTCTCTCATGACGTGACCTCACCATGACCTAATAAACACACTTTGGCTAAAATGGGACAGGGGTGAGGAGGGTGAGCAAATTAATGAAGCTGAATGTTGTCCCCTTGTCATCAGTGTCACCACAAAATTATGATTATGCGCTGCATGAGTGAAATAAATGTCAAATCAACTAGTGGGAGGGGATGAAAATAAGCTAAATAAGATAGGGGCAGGAATGTCATTTTGTAATCATATTTTTCAAAGTGAAGGAAAAGGTTATTGGGAGGACAAGCTTGTGTTATTTATTCACTTTATTTACTGTATTCAATTCATTATTTTGTGTTTATTATCATTTTCACAACTTGTCTCGGGTGCCATATACACAGTGATTATGGTTTAGCAAGGATGTGATGGATGTTGGAGAGGGACTGCACTCAGTAGATAATGATAGGTCACATTTTTCATGACGGGAATAACAACCACCACAATCGGCCTGTCCTTATCATGGATCCCACAGGTCCGACCTCTTTCAGCTTCATCACTGTGCAGGCAGTGCAACTGTAATGGCACCACCGTCATCATGCTTTACCGGTAATGCCGGAAATTTAAGCCAAAAGCCATTCATGCCACTCAGCCCTCAGTTGGTCGTGATTGACAGCTTCAAACACAGAAAAAGGTGTTTCCTCGTGGTTTTCCATTTTCAGCATCAGCAGCATTATACCCATGGCTCCGGTTCCCGCGGGGGTTCTGTGTATTCAATGACGTCTTGCCGCTGAGAATGCTGGAAGATCGAATCAGTCTTGTTTCACTTCACTTGATCTGTTTCCTCAATTAGGTTGCAAGCTTGCAGCTGCAAAACGGCTGTTGCGTTACACAGGTTTGCGGGTAAACTAAACGCGCCTTGTTGTAAAGGGGAGTTATTTGTCTTGAGGTTCTTGATAGCCCTCCCTACAGATCCTCTGCTTACCGACGATCAGACATAACATCTTCCTGCACAAAGCAAAGTATTTACATATGTAATGGATTTGGTCTTATCATGTTGCAACCTATTCTGTAAGAGTCGTTCCCTTTTCTCAGGATACTCTTGCCACATGTTTGCAGAGCTCAGGCTTCTGGAATTCCCTTGGGATGGAGCCCCAATTGCAGAATGTTTTATGCCACATGGTTGAAGTTGAACTCTCGGATAGAGAGAGCAGGTGACGCTGCACATCCTGTCAGCTGATCAGAATCATCTGTCTTTTACAATCACCTCGTAATCTGACAAGCTGTTCTGACCATACAAACTCTTCCTCCTGCTACAATGCAGCTCGTTGCGCTAATTTGTCCCTCGAGTCTCCTCCTGCTCTAGTTTCTTACGACCATGCTGGCGTTGGCATTGTGCATCATGTATATTGAATATCTCAGCGATACAGTATGTGTCTGTGGGATTTTGTTCCGTACACCCCTTGGGGTATTTTAATGTGCTAAATACGTAATGTGATAAATACAATTGCATATGCATTTGTTGCAAGAAATGGTCCTAAATCTTTAAGAAATTGAAATGATTGCAGCACTGTAAAAGAGACTCCCGGTAGACATTGTGCATTGCTGCCTGTACCCAACATAGGACTATACGGCTTCATTTAAGCTGCTTAACCAGAAGCTGCACGAGAACACATAGAAGCTAAAACAGAGGCTCAAAGACAGATACAGAAGAGTGAGACTTTTCAACAAGACAGGCAGAGACTGTCCATTCTTTTTTGGGAAAGTAATACTCTAAGTAAAACAATTAATTGCATCAATTGGCTGCTCTGCCCCATTAGGAGTAACCTATCTGTCTTTCTCTCTCTTACACACACACACACACACACACACACACAAGCAAACATATTCATATGAACACACACGGTCAAAGTTGGGTCCATGTCTGCACGTACTGCAGCACTTTCACAAAACAACATAATGTGGCATAGAGAGCTGGAATGGAGTGATTTCATGTGGACAGCCTGAACAAACAGCCCATACCAAAAGGAAGTCCCATCACGGGGGTCAGGGTTTAGTTCGGACAGACCGAATACGAGAGTGAGAACAGCGTATCAAAACAACTAGATAATGGATTCTCACTCTCCTGGGGGGACAGGAAATACTTCTACGAGGAATGTCAATGTGTTTTTTCAAATATCATATTTCACAACTGAAATGAACGACACTGTTACCAGTGTATCAGGTACACTGCACAAATGAATGCAATCTTACAGCCCTGCAATAAAATGTTATCTTTGCGAAGATAACTCAACACAAATTTCTATTTTTTTCTCATTCATGTTGACTTAAAAGACAAGATTTAAAATTCAGTTTTATCTCGTTTGATGGTGAACCGTGACTCTTAAACCGTGGTCCTCTGACACTCCCGTTCTTAGTCGAGGAGAAAAGCAAACTACCAGCCCAACTAACTGCCCCGCTTTCTATATTACGGCACAAGTAGCCGATATTCAGATATTCAGTTCTGAAACACAAATAAGGCTTTAACTTTTTCGAGCAAACAGCTTAGCGGGTGTGGGAGCTATCACAAAAACAAACAAGCTAATTTCTTGCAAATGCGAATCCTCTTTACAGATAATCACATCATCACACAAGCTGTGTGTGCACTTCAGCAGAATATGGGGTCATGGCAACCACCCCTCCTACCACACAACAACAACTAAATTGAATAAGCCCACACATCACACACACACCCACACAGCCAACATCAGCAACATATGCATATTAATGACTGTTTTCCCAAATAAACTGCAACATACACAACAGTGGCAGCAGCGGCCAGAATAATACCAGTTGGCATGGCGGCCGTAAAAATAGAATCAGAACTAATGACTTCTCAAATAACATGTTTTTAGAACAGCCTGTAATAGGCCCATGTCGGTTGCCCTTGCAGAATGTGAATGCACATGCACCATGTAGCCAACGTGCAGCTGCTGAGAGTCTGAAATGCAATGAAAGATAAACGGGGAATTTGGAAGGGCAGGTATCTTTCCTGTGCAGACGGTGAGGAATAATCGCCCAAATGCGGCGCAAACCCATGTGGGTATATTATGCATACACCACGTCTAATGGGCGGTTAAGGTGAAGCGTGAGAGGGTAGGAGACACCACGTTCAATGAGTCCTGTCACAATACAGCAGTGAAACCCTTACTGTGAAAAGAAAAACATGTATTCTATATATATACAAAATACAACCATTTCAAATTCTATGCCCCACCCTCATCAAACTCTTTTCCAGTCATTGTTGTCCACTAATTGGTTATGAGAACTTTGCAACAACGTTGGACAGTAAAACAGAAGATAGTCAGCGAATCACTTCCTTTCCTGACAAAACCGAGAACATTACTTTTTGTGTAGTTCTATGTTTAGCTTGAAAACATTATAAGCTCTTCTCTCACTTAAATGATGTTATGTTCCCTGTATTGGCAACAACATGAATGAATGTGTCTTTGGCTGTGTGGTGACAGCATGTGACCCAAGCAGATTGTTTTTAAAGATGTCCACACATATCGCAACACATCGTCGATAACATAAACGCCAATGTGACTTATTAATGTATGCACAGTAACAGTGCCAACACCCAGTTGTTGTATTCACGGTTTGGTGTTTGCAGGCATCTTATATGCAGTGTGTGTTTGTCTGTTCACATCAAGGTCAGATTTGCAACACTGCCTGAATCATGCATGAAATGACATACAGTAGCTGGGAAAAAGCCTGAAACATATGACACCTAATCTCTTACGAAGGGGATGATTTCAGTAACTTGTCACACCTGTCACACAGCATTTCCTCAGAATCTACTGAGTAAACCTCATACGAAGCACAGGGATCCACTGCTGGCGCATAGTGTTCATATTCCATTGAGTGCACACAGCAGATGTGTAAATGCATTTATTGTATAAGACATTTTTGACAGGTGTTCATTGTTAGAGACATACAAATGTCATCACCACATGACAAAGATTCTGTATTGCCGTCACCTATTCTTGTTCTGTCGCTCCACTGAATGTCAGAATAATATATTGTTGCATCTCGTCAATGAACGTACAGTATGATCATGAGCTACCCACATCAGAAAAATACAGATCAAATTAAAGAACTGGCTATTTACAGTCAAATGACCAGTAAATTGGATATCAAAGACTATGTCTATGCTGCATTGAAAGAATATAAGAAAAACAACAACCTCGAAACTACTTTGTTACAAACTGTAACAAACTAATTTTGGTGCTCTGCCATCGTTCAATCATCATGTACAGATTTTAAAGTTGTAATCTTTAAGATTTTCATGTAATCAAACCCCATTTTTCATACTTTTTATGGTAGGCATTTTTTTTTCTGCAATAGCTATTCAATGTATTTACATTTACCAATTACCTCTCTATAGTTTCAATTGTTATATCACATTACTGTTGTATTAAGGCAAACCAAATATTTCCTGCTGCTGCTGGTTCACAAAAATGGGGTTGAGTTTTATTGTAAAGCACTCCTAGGAATCTTTTTGTCAACACGAGTAGTGTGAACGACAATCATCGACAGAAATGTGAAAAACAAAACAAGATGTCAGCAAGCTTTCAGCGGATCAGTTCTAAATATTGTAGGGATTAATGGAACATGAAGTCACAATCACAGTGAGCTGTTGATGAAGAGCAGCAGGCGACAGGCTGTACAACGACAACTTCTCAGCAAGATCACCAACTCCTGTTACTGTGCCCTGCTGTTGAGTAGAAAACTACTATGAAATCAAATCACAGCTGCTCATGGCATGACGGAGGAAGTCCCATTGTTGACTGACTTCTTTAATAAAACTCGGGTACGTTTGCTTCCACTGTAAACAGATACACAAGTTGCTCTTCTGATGTACTGCTGCTTACAAAGTAGCTACTCAAGGAGTGTTTGATGAGGTATGAAACCACATTTTGTCGTTACCATCAGTAACCACAGGTATCACAAACCTACCAGGACTGAAATCTAAAGGATTCTTTTGGAATATTACTTACTCATTGTTTGCATCCTAATATTGTGTGATCTTTGATATACTCAACAGAATTGTGAGTTTTAGCTGTGTGCTGCGACACAGTGGTAGGAGGTCATAGTGAACCATCGCAGGGATTTCCAATGGAAACGAAACAGCTCACTCAATTGGAGAAGTAGGTAGAGCCGGCTTTCTTACGTTCTGCATTATGATGCTTAGTCTGTAGCCAAAGTGTTTTTTCCAACAACTATTTGAATAATTCAGATTATCAAAGGAAAAAAAAAAGAGTTCATTGAATTTCACAAATTACAGTAACAGGTCTAACTGGACAAACAAAGAACAATCAGTTACAGTAAGATACTGTCCATTATTAAAGTCATGCATCACTGGAATATTTGTATATACATTCTTCAAAAGGTATAGGTGACCTATGTTCCATCTGACCAGTGTTGGTAGTTGAAGAAGAGACCCCAAGACAGTGTAAATATACAGCTTACAGAGTGTGAGTCTGGTTTTCTGGAAAGCACCATTTTCTGCCAGTTGAGCTTCCTGTTCGTGTTTCAGAGAAAAAAACAAACGAACAAAACAAACTAACACACATCATAGTTCTTCTGAGTCACTGAGCATCTCTTTCTGTCCCCACACGGCATGAATGAATGTAGCTGGGAAGACTTTGTCCCCTCAATTTCATTTGTTGGATCGCAGCTGAACCCTGACTTGGCTAGAACCGGCACCGTTACACACTTTCTTTAATATTCAAACAGAGCCACTCGGCCGGGGGTGTGCATATGTTTGTGTGCAGATACAGTCAACACCCTTTTTGAGAGCAAATGATGTGTTCCAACATCAACCAAACCAGACTGGTAGAGATGCAATATGAGAAATATAGTGGCTAGGACAATCTTTTGACGTACGCACATTGAAGGAATGTGAATTAGTCATTGTTGGGATTTCAAGATGACATTATGCATTATGCAAAATTGTATGTGTGTGTGCATGTCTACTTGAAACCCCCACATCATTTTCAGTGCCAGTGGAACCCTTGTTTGCCATGGGCTCAGGATACAGAGACAGCACAAAATAGTTGAGACAAACAACAAAGAACCAACAACAAATGTATTCCATTCACATTTCAATGGAATAGCAATCAGGGTCGCTCGAGTGTGGCAGCCTTCCGGTGCCTGATCAAGACCTGTAAAACAAACAGACAACATTCAACACTTTGAATGTTCAACACTTCAGAGGCATTTTAACATTCCAGGCTCATGTAATATGAGATACTGTACATGATGAACAATTTGACGGTGCCCAAACTAAATAACTGCTCAGATAATGTTACCAACTGTCTTCGACCCTATGATAATTCTCATTCCATTTACAGGAAAGATGTTGCATGTTTAATTTCATACTTTTATCTTATTCACACCTTAATGTCAAAACGATACAAATACATTTGCTGTTATAATTTAATTGGAGTTAAGCAAACACTCAAATAGGTGAGAAGTTTTGCAATATATAATTCATCAAAAACTATTTCCAGGTGCATACATATTCTATCCCTCTTATATTTGAAGCCAATTGTAACAATCAATATGTGTGCTCTTTTGTTTGAAATTACAATGTATTTAATTAATATTCAGTGACGATTATGATACTTTAATTTAATTTGGGCAGAAAATATTTGTAACCATAATAAGTGCAGATATATAACATGATGGAAATAGGGCTTGTGGCATCTGCTCATGTAATTATTTTATTGGCATCACCACCTAAGTATTTTATTCAGCTTTCATTAACTCGGAATATGCTTTGGCAAACATATTTTTAAGTGTATCTTTCACTGTACCAGTGAAACTGAGGGAGACCGACAAGAGCACTTGAACCTAATGATGCTTTCCTCATGTATAGACACTCTCTACATAAAGTCTTTTCAAGAGGATATGATAGTAATTCTGAGTGCAATGATACACTTCCTTCAAACATGATTCAAAAGTTCAACACCCCTTCATCTCCTGATTATTAATCTTAACTGGAGAATGAGAACACAATTCATTTAATCATCAAATATTTCTTAAGTCCACTAAGTAATTCAAAACACTATGAGACTCTTCATAAAACTGTGTTTAGCTGCCACCCCTTATGTGGTTCAGTGTTACTCTATTGGAACAAGACACAAACCGATTCATGGTTTGCCTTTTTGTTCACATTCTACAAAAACACAATATCTGAAAATTGCCCAGGCTTTCCTCGTACAAATAAGCAGCATATTATGAGAACATTGGTAATGAATGTAAAACTCCCCCAGTGACCTCACTAATTACTAATTAATTACTAATCAATTACCAACTATGTGTTAAAAGTGTGTTTGTTCAGTCTTACTTACTGTGTTATCTTGCAGTTCTTTGTTGTAACAAACCGTCCTGTGTAGTGTATGTTACACCTGACCACATTGTTGGTGAAGTCTGATTCCAGCACCAAGAATTTGGGATTAACTTGGAGCTAAGAGACAAAGGATAGAAAACACATTAAAACTCACCATAGTCACAAAACAGCTGATGGGCCCAACACTTAAACATGAGGGTATTTGAGATAGATGACATTGAAGACGATCATGTAAAGATCTTTAGTATGTCCAGCCACACTGACCCAATAAAATATGCATGAAAAACAGGATGGGAAACCACTGCGCAATGAAATGCTTGCTGAGAACTAGAAACCTAAAAAATGTCAGTAACTTCATCACTCTTTTACGACCTAGATCAATTTGTTTCAATTTTGGTTCTTGACTCTCACTGTCTTCCATGAATTGTGCTGCCATGTCCATGCACACTTGATTCTCACATGACTCTTACCTTCAATATGTATTTTCCAGGCTGGATGTCCGTAATATCGATCCATTGGCAGTCAATATCAGCGTTGTATGTGTCGTAGCAGCCTGGGCTCAGACCCTGAAGAAACAGAGGGGATGAGAGACGCTGATGAGGAATACTGATCAGAGTCAGAAACAGTTCTACTAAGACTATTGCGGGTGAACAAATGAAGCCTAAATTTCTTCATTTTGTGTTTTGGCTTGCTGCGTTACCTGAGTGTGAGTGGTACAGGCATAGCGCTTCAGGTGGCCAAAGTCGCAGGTGGTGTCCTCCAGACAGAAGCTAGCCTTGTGTCCCTCTGCCACTTTACGGCCAGTACTGGCCTCCAGTAAATCATAGTGGCTGAACTCATCCATACTGTGGTAGTGCCTGTTGGAAAAAGTGAAAGAATATGAATGTAGCCAAAAGTGAAAGAAACATCTAAGTTTAGGTGGGATATCAAAGAGGTAATTCTAGTGTTATCTGTTATGCCATGCCAGTATCTGGGCAGAACATATAGTCAGTTTATTAAGTTTATTAATTGCATTGCCATTTTATTTATTTATTTAGCGTATCCAAGTTGAAGTGTAACTTTAAAGGCCACCAGTGAATTGACTGACCTGTAGACCTCATCTGCTAACAAGTGATGTTGCACCTTGACTGAACACATCATGAAGTATCAAAGGACAATGGATACTAATTAATGGCAACAATAAAGTGTTGTTGAAGCACAACATTAACACCCTAATGATGTATGAATATTGTTAATTATCTTGTATCAGTCGGCAAGATCAGAAGTGTTTGTGTGTGAGAGTGTGTGCGTTAGTGTGTATTAATTCATGTGTGTGTGCGCGTGAACTTGTGGCTATTTGAATGTGTACGTGCACATATCTAAGTGTGTGTTTCACGGTATGTGTGTATTTGTGTGCTGTTTGGAGTGTGTTTGTTTGTACACTGATCATCTCAAGTGATCCGGAATATGAACAAAGTGACTCTGTCAAAAAGCTGGAATATATGAAAAGCAACAACAATAGAAACATGCCCTGGTGTTTGTGTGGACTGGAATACATTTTTCATTCAGTGTGGAGTGACGGCATGTCGGGAAAATCTGTAGATGTTCACGATCCCATTAGCTGCACTTTGAGTCTTTTAGATACAAAAATGTCCAACAACAACATGACAATTTTCCTAAAGGGGCACCAAAAATAAATAATCGATTACATGATCGAAATACACTTCCAGTTATTGCATGTATTTATTTCCATTATCCTTTGATTCTTAAATCACTCCATACAGTACATTGAAGTGGTGTTGACTTTAGTTGCTGCAGCAGGTGAGGTAAGCGCTGGATCTCATGCAGTCACACAAACTCAGACCAGATAAACATTTCCCTTTCGCGTTACTTCACAGCCCATGTTACAACATAGCAACAGCTTTTACTGGAACAGTTAAAGATTGAAGGATGACTTGGAAGAAAACATGGGTACTTTCCACTCATGGAGCAAGTGACCATTCAAGGACTAATTTTTTCCATAGGAGAGGCCACCAATTATGAGCTTCTCTCAGGTAGAAACCTGTCAGATGTTATCCTATTATTCTATTCTGACTAACATGAAAATACACATGACTGAGTATGTTTACAGGCTTATTCTATATTGGGCACAAGGGCACATTATGCATTTTGTGCAATACATGTGTCTGTATGCATTTACGCGTGTGTTTAAAACATAAACCAGGGCAGGAGGGCCTCGAAGGTTGAAGCACAGTCTTTGTTTTCCCGGAACTGGCATTCATTTCAGTGGCAGTCTTGAGATGATTATCAAGAGTATATATGTGTGTGTGTGTGTGTGTGTGTGTGAGAAATGGAAAGAAAGAGTGCGGGAAGCAAGGAAACAGATTGAGAGTGGGGGGGGTGCTGGATTATAAGGTTTCTGGAAGGGTCCCCTCCCTGGATCCCCTCACTGACTATGTCAACTGTAGAGAATGTAGTGTTGGAAGGATACATAGAGGATTTAACAAGAGTCATTTGTAATTGTAACAAACACAATACAATTCAAAACATTCCAATCCTTCTTTGAATAAGTGAGTCATTTTCCACTTGTGTTGCAACAAACAAAACCTTGAGGGTTCCTCAAATTGTAGCACGGGTTGTAAAACACAGACAACTATAGAAGGTTCTGTGAGAACTATTTAGCAGTGTCCTGACATTTGCACTCCACAAACAGCAACCAGGATATGAAGACAAGCTCCTGCACAAATAGCAGCCATGATCTCTGACCACTAAGGTCACAAACTGCAATAAAGTTGTACCATGAGGGACAACAAATGAACAACACTATGATTAACTTTTGCACTATCACACAAACATTTGAATGACTTCTGCTTGTTTCCCCACACTGATTGGCATTCAAAAATAAGTTCTCATGGAATTCTGTGTCCTCGTTTGTGTAAAGAAACGTACAGAATTCCAACATTTTCACAGCAACATGATACTCAAGAGGATGCTGTTCCCGTCCCTTTTTCTAATACTCCAGTGAGAAAGATAGGGGTGGAAGTAATGAAACGCAAAACTGTCAACTACACTGCTTATTCAACAGAAATGTAGGGCAGGGAAGTTTATTATGAGAATCTGGGCGAGAGATTTTCTTCCCCTAAAGAGAATTCTTTGTTAACACACACTCTGTCCCAGTAACCCATATCCGTGCCATCATACTTAAGCAGCTGTGTGATCTGGTGTCACAGGTCGACAGGAAAAATGGATTGATTTGTCATTCCAATCACACAGCCAGTGGAATGATTGTCTTGGCTTTTTGCCTCATGGGAACCACAGTGTAGATGCAGACTGATGTCAGACAGAAACAACACTGCCAATCTCCTAACGGCCAGTCAACATTCCTCTAAGATGAGAATAGTAAAGCAGGGCCTGGCGCCAGCGTCAGTGGGCAGACTTAAAAGCCAGTCTATGGAATATATTGCCATAAAACACTGACGAAACGCCCTCATCAGTCGTCCCCCAGACCCACGACTGGCTTGCTAAATCAACTGCAATCCGTCCACTGAGAAAGACACAGTGGGAAATGTGCTTTCTAAAGTGATCAAACCCACAAAACTATTGTATTTTGTCCTGTTGTTGTATTTCTAATGGACTCCATACTGTAGGTTTGGAACCCCAATCTCCTCTTTAGACCGGGAAACTGAAATATATGTGTACTTTCTCAGCCAACCAGGGGAAGTCTCGTCTTTTCTTGCAGTATGACCATATGGCGCACTGTGACACCCAATAAGCGAGAGTTCAAGGACAGAGGGTGTTAAGATCCCTTGAGGCATATTTGTGATTGGTGATATCAATAAAATTGACTTGACTTGACTTTGTGTTGAGTTTTGGTGTTGAGCATAAGCGCCTTTGTGCGTGCTCCTAGCTCTAGTCACCTGTGGAGGTATAAACAAAGCTTAACAGTCCAAACACTGGCAAAAGTGCTGGCAGAGCCTGGTGTTAACCTGAGAATCACAGGACGAGCATCGGTCTAGAGACGGTGTTATCAGCTGTAACCGCCGCATGAGCGCAATGCAGAGCGGCAGCCATGAGCTAAACAGCGGGGGAAACTCACAGGCACATACTGTACATGCACTAAGAGCATCCACGGCCGGCCTGGCCTTCACACCAGATTACATTTTCTGCTCAGACTTTGATCCACTATATCTTTAAATAGCAAATAGAAGTTTGCTGCTATATTAATGCCCTGAATATAGAATATAGCACCTTTGAATTATTCATTTTTCATCAAATATCATGAGTCACAAATTATTGTAGATCAGGAAGTTAACAACTTTTAGAATCTTAGTATCAGAACTACCAACTAGATCTATTTTGTAATATTGCAGTAACCTTGTTATGCGTAAGGTGATCAACATACACCAGCCTATGTTTATATTAGTTACATAAATGATTACAGTCTGTTAGAATGAAATCAGATAAAGATGCCTGCCAGCTATGTCCCTGGTTGCCACAACAGATAATAACATAGCAAGTAAAGCATTATTATCTGATTGGGTGAAATCTGTTTTATATTAAGTACTTACTGGTGACAGCTATGCCACTCCCAGGTTTGACGTGGCCTGTTGGGCATGAAGTCGGCAGTCCCCTTGTTCTTCACCCTCTGAGGAAATCGCAGCAGGACCCTTACATCGTAGTCTGTGGTCTCAGGGCCATAGGCAGAGCTGAATGGTGGACACATATATCAGGAACAAAAACATTGAGGAAAACTGTACAACTGGCTGCAAAAAGAATGTCCGCAAGTCTGTTTCTTATAACTTGGACAGGGAAACAAAAAAAGAGCAGGACCGGAAAGGCTTGGAGGCAGGAGCATATCTACTAAATAATTCATTCTACAGATTACAACCATCTCTCCACATACACAGTTTCCACACGGGGAGAGGGAACATGCTGTTGCACGATTCACTTTTTTGTGTGAAAAAAGGAAGAACAACCCCGAGTTCACAATGCCACGGAAGATCTAAGCCATTCATCTTGTGGCTGTTGTTGACATTGGAGTGTATGGCAAATTACAACAGCCCATCTGTCGGTGATTGCTGCAAACTCAGACAGGATATGAAAGGGCTTTGAGGGATGGCTGTGCTTGTGATGGGAAGAGGGCAAATAGAGCAGCCATGGGGACAGCACACTTCCATCATTTCAACAGTGTCTTTAGTACAGAGGCAGTCAAAGGGCCCCGGGGCTCAGGGGATGCTATCCACAACACAGAGAAATTAAACTAACAGCAGTCTCTATCCCAGAAGGTGACCAGGATTTGGTTCACTTACATTTGTGCTGTTGGTCAACTTTTTTCATTATTTCTTTCAGATATTATTGCACAGAACTAGTACGATCCTGACGGCTACCGTAGGCTTCTGGATGGTTCACTCTCTGGTTAATGTTGCCCAAAGGTGAAGCAGCTTATAAAGAACATTATTTCATACTGGACAGGATATCAGAGGGCTACATTGAGAAGAGAAATAATTCGCAGGAATAAATAATGTTTTTCGGGTGTGCTAACCACTGCGCTACCGAGCTACCCTGAACATATTGTAGAAACCTTTAACATGATAACATGAACATGAAAACAGAACCCATAGGGACAGCAAAAAGGTTGATACTGTGAGAATAAAATATATAAATAAAAGAGTAAACCTAAGCCAGCAAAGTACATCCAGAATTGGGCTTACCTTGAAAGACATTTCTCTTCAGCAGCACAGCGGAGAGAGTACATGTGGGCTCTCTGGATATATGTGGAAGCCTGGACATAGTTGGCATCAGGAACCAGGTCAGGCAAACCTAAAATGATAGACAGACTGCTCAACCTACATTGTAATTCAGCCACTATACATAAGACACAACCTTGCTTCAACAAGTGGAAGTAATTTGCTTCCAAAAAAAAATCTGAAGTCATATAAATCTGCTCCAAATACTGAAAACAAAAGAGCAATTACTCATTGTATTACTCAAAGGGACTTTTTAGACTCTAACATGATAGTGTATGCCATATTTAAACAATGTTATGCACTGTAGTTAAAGCTGACCAACTACATTTATAACACTGCTATTTCACTGTGATTTTACTGATTCAATGATTAGTAGTCAGATCACCTTTTGAACTCTTTGAATTCCAGCCCTTACCGTCACGGCCAGCGATGCACCCCAGAAACAGAAAACTCATTCACACATTTGTCATCAACTTTTTATTACCTGGTATTTATGGTGGTGCTGATCGGTGGATACGATGGGCCCACAGCTCAAGACTGGGTCACTCTTAAAAGAGCTTTTGACCACTAATTACTGTAAATTACAAATTATTATCATGGTTTTCTAGTGAGACACTTTTGCTCTGTAAGCCAGTCAGACAGGTTGAATTTGAGTTTTAAGCATAAGAGCTGCAAAAAGGGAACCTTTTTTATATCAATACTTTCTTGGCTAATGTCATATGATCTTCCATGTGCACTGATCTTAATACGAACGTGTCCCTTTAACTAAACATTTCGTATGGTAAAGACATATCTGTTTGGGTTAAGGCTGAACTTGTAAGTATCTGAGCTGCAGTATCACAGGAGAGCTTGTTGTAATGCACCCGGTGTTTTTTTTGTACTTTGGATTCTGCAAACAAGTGACAGTGATGAAGAGATGAGGGAAGGAAACAGGCGCACAGAGATACAGCAAGAGAGCCAGACAGAGACACAGAGAGGGAGAACGTGCGTGCCAGGGCAAAAACAACAGTGATTTGCCCAGTTTAACATGCTGGTAAGAGCTCCCTCTCAGCTCCAAGTGGAAATAAGGGCTTTGCCTTTGCGAGCATTGTGTAAACATCCTATATGACATCTCTCTCCGAGGCAGACGTAAAGAACAGGAGAAGCCTCCTGGGCCACACCATGATGTAAACACTGTAAGACCAGTGTGAATGCAGAGTTTTCCCAGCAGCACTCTCAAGCTATTTCTTTTCTCCTCACCCTAGAAAGGCTTTGTTCTCTGCCTCCTAATCTTTTGAAATGTGAAATTGGGTGTCTTTCAGAGGGATCAAGTGTATTGAGAAGCCAGAGCTGATCAGCTTTTGACAGCATGTGACAAAGCCACACAATACACTCTAAGTGGGGCACGGAGAAAATAAACGGAGTCTTGCCATAATATAGCATAATAAAATACATGAGGGCTCCATCTCTAGATACTCCTGCTTTAAGTGCCTGGCTGTTAGCTGCAGGGGACTGACGGATCAGAATACTCGAAATTCATTGAGGTCATTTAAAAATGACAAATCACAATAGCGTTGGATGATTAAGTATAAGCTTTGTTTGCTTGGTAGTTTGTTTTACTCCTATTGTTAATACAATGTACATCCTATCTTTTTTCATGAGTATCAACCATTTTATGTTTGGTCAGTAGATATATTGCAGATTAAGTTTAGTAATAGTGAGATGCTCCAATCGTTTTTCTTAAAGATATGATGTTTAAGATAATGATTAAAATAACAGCAGCTCTGCCTTTCAGCTGCCTCAATGAATAATCTTACAATTAGTCTATTTAATCTAACGTACGACTGCTTGTGGCTTTGTCACGTAATATGAGGGCAAGTAAGGGTGAGTTGAAATGAAAATGTGGACAATATGCAAACTTTTTTAACTGATCTTTGCCATTATACTTAATTACAAAATCACTGCAACATTGCAGCTTTCAAATCTACACTCAAAAGAGTGCACAATCCAATTCAGCAACTGGGCAAGAGTACTACCAACAGAGAAAACTACACATGTGAATAGATCTGATTCATCTGAATGTGTACTCAAATTGAACTCATCGTTGATCAGAGTCTGTTCTTTGTCAGTTTGCCTGATAACACAATGCAGAGATTTCTCAGGGGGTACAAAAAGACAATGGCTTCAGGAGCACACCATCCATTTCTTTAACCTTGGTATTAGAACTGGTGTTGGCCGCCTCATGTCAAGTGGAGATGGCTTAAAGTCATTGCCCCATTACAAACTCGAGTTCAGTTCTTTCTCAACAAAAGGGCCTTGCTGACTGATGTGAAAGCCAATGTGTATTGAGAAAAGACATTCACAAACTTGATTAGTTCGTCCAATTTTGCACATATGGTAAAATCATGTGTTTTTAACACTTTGAACACAGAGTACATACATTGTGCTGTGTAATGTTCTTGCTCTCTTTGTGCCCCCTGTAGGGTTGGCTGTGGGTCAAGCCCAGTTCATTATATGTGATTCTGGAAACAACTTGTATGTCCAACCATTTGACAGTTAAAGGCAATGACTGGAAAGTGGGTTCTGGTTAGTGCACCAATGCTAAACCTACCCTAAACCTATTTGGGTTTTGTTGTCTTAAAAATGTATTTATCTTATTTTACCAGCATCGTGGTCATAGAAACATATGTTTATTATGATATATAGCAGTGTACCTTATGTACTTTACTGCCTCTAACAGGACACAACATTGCCATTTGAAATGGCATTAATATGCTTAATAAATATGCTTGTCTGTTGACTAAAGTTTTAAGTAGATCTAAAACTTGTAGATCGCAATAGTTATTATGGTGCTCTAACAGCTTAATGATGTGCCATGAAGCAGTGCAATAAAAATGTCAGCTTTCCAACAGTTCCCAATGGTGGAATCTTCATCACAGTGATTACTGGGAGCACTCAGGCATCTGCACACATGTTGGCTTTTTGTGCTGTAGAAAAGGCTCCCAGCACTATGTGGCTAATGAATGATGGTTGCAACACAGACAGTACACTAGAGAGACTGCCGCACAGTTAGGCAGATCATTGAGTAACACAAAAAGGTAAATCTGCATTATTAAGAGTCTGAGAATCTCATTGGAGATCCTCATCTCCTGTCAGCTCAGACCAGACACAGCCTCTGGTGGTCAGAGCATAGAAAACCTTCACATGTTGTTTTCATTCAGTGAAGTCATGTTTCCCTCCAGCATTAACAATAAGCTCACTTCTTCCTTAACAGCACTTTATGAAAATATATTATTTAAGCCAAGGCATTACACATAGTAACACTCACTCTTCCCCCAAGAACTCAAACTAAATATTTTTTTTGATTTACTGTAGCTGAAGCAATGGACCCCATGTGTAACAGGGACTTTCCATGTTCCCCCTCCCCCTCAGGGACTGGTGAATTACTGTATCCCCCTCCCTTGCTTCCCCTCTCCTGTCCCTCAAGCCCAGGAGGCAGACATGACCCACCAACACCCCCTGTCACCAGACCCCCATGAGGTCACCACTACCATTACGCAATCCCACACGTCGCGTGAACCAGTCTACTTTTGTGTTGCACAGACCTCCGCACGCAAAAAAACACAGTGGTTCTTGTGTGCTCTCTGTACATTGGCAGGGTTTGCGCAACACCTGGTTTCAATAACCAACAAGTGGGAAAAGATGAATCCTGTGTCCACTTTGCTTTGTTTGTAAACTGAAAAACAGGTTGAACTTCGAGTGGACATTTTATTCTGATTACTCCAGATATCTGACAAACATGAAAGAAGAATATTTTAAAAACATGACTGCATGCTTGAGGGGGTGGTGAGCTCTCTACTCCCCTGGGTTTTTACACATTTCTAACACATGTGTTCAGCAACTACAGAAATCAAATCAAAGACATAAATACTTTTCGGGTGAATGCCCACAAGTGAATATGTTCCCTGTTTCCACTATAAATGTGAAATATTTTAAGTGCCTTCGAATTGGCTCCAAATCAGACTTCCCACCCATGTGCCTCTCCTGATATTATCAAGGTTTGAAATAAAGGATACATTGTGCTGGCTCACAAAACCCAAAGCAAAAAGCTTACCGTACCTGTCTGTTGTGCTCTGTACACACTCCCGACATTCACGCTGGGGTTCTCGATGCCAGAGTTTGGAGGATTTCTGCCTGGAGGAACGGGCTGCAGGAAAGGAGGCTGGGGTCTTCCAAATGGAGGAAACTGCTCATACTGAGGGCTCCTGACTTGTGGTTGACCAGCTAGTCCTGTCCTGTCCACTACTACGGGAGCTGCCTGGTTGACATCAGGGGCAGGGACAGCAGGAGCAGTCTGCCTGTTGAAGATACTGTGAGTGTATCTGTGGTCCAGACCATCTGCAAATGGTGGTTGGGCAGCACGTGCAGGCTCCACAGGACTGGGCCCATAGCCATAAGACTGGTAGTAACGGTAGCTATCGTCACTAAAATCAGAGGGAGAACCTGGAAGCACTGGGGCCAGATCTCCATACACTCCGCCAGTATACCCCTGTCCAGCACCATACCCTCCACCGCCATATCCTCCACCACCATATACCCCACCGCCATATCCTCCACCAGCAACAGGCTGAAAAGGTGGCTCATAGCTCCTGACTGGCTCTGCTCCAAAACTAGGGTTGTAAGGTATTGCTTGTAAGGGAGGCTGTTGAGGAAAAGGGTTCTGTTGGTAGGATGGTATATTATAAGAGGATGAAGAAAAGGATGATGACGATGATGATGAAGATCCTGTGGATGGCCTAAGGCGAGTGCTAGAGGATCCTTGGAACTGACTACCCCCTGTGCTGCCTGCAGTTTGTCTCCAGTTATCAGGCACTTGCCCAAATCCAAAAGGATGCCTTGCCCGCCCGCGGACAGTTTCAGAGGATCCTCTTGGTGGAGCCTGTCGGCGAACATTGCCTCCCTGTAGTCTATGTGAAGAACGTGGACGAGTGTCTGCCACAACTACCCTGGGACCTCTGTCCTGGGCCCCTGCCCCAGCAGGGACATATTCAGCTCCACTATTCAGCAGGCTAAACAGCCGGCCATTGTTCTCCCATTGTATCACCTGCCTCCAAGGGGTGGCAGAGCTGTCCTGCCCCTGGCCCCGACTCTGGCTCTGCTCCTGAGTCTGTGTGGCAACCTGAGCCTGCCCTGAGCCCAGCAGGACCAATACCAAACATGCCACAACAGTAGACGACATACTGGCTCCAAAGACGCCACAGCTCACCACACAGTAAAAAAAAACTCCAGTCCACCAGCAGCTCAAACTCAAACCACCTGTCGCTCTGTCAACAAAACATGTGTATCTTCTTCATGCAGTTACAGCTTTGGTGAGAGTGTTGCGACAGACGCGGGGTTGAAAAGTAAGCCTGTGGTTGAATGCATCTGCAGGTCTTCACTGCCAGCAGTAGAGGAGAATGAATGTGCATTAAGTAGCAATCACACCCAGGAGAGTGAAAGTTGGCTTCAGAAGACCCACTTGGTGGTGTTACCGTCTGTTGCTGTGAGAATATGTCCTGCGTTCTTGTGGGTCGGTTGGTTTGCCTGTCAGTAGACTGAGCATTGCTTTCTGCCTTCTGGAAAGAATTGTCTGTGCACTGCACGGCTGCAAGCTTCTATTTGCCTGATTGCTTACAATGGGGCTGTGAAAAAATCTCAAACTTTTTTTAAGGAGAGGTCCCACATGGCCCTAGTGCTAGTGATGTTTCATGGCCTGCAGCAGCCAGGGCTCCATGAGGCTTCCAGTGTCAACATTACCATCTGCAAAGGCATTCAGACATTCACTTTCAAGGGTTTTGCTTTCTACTCTCATCTTGTGCAGTACAAGCACAGACACTCAGAACATGACCTTGATTTGTTGTAAAGGTGTTTCAAAGGCTTGTTATGTTTTAGCTTTGCCTTTAAACCTTGAATAAATGCAACAGCGTGTGCAGATAGGAGATTGCTGGTAACAGGGACACTCACTGATGCCGATCAAACAATAAACAGCAGGTTATTTTGAATTTGATCCGACAGTAAAACATTTCACAATGCGATGTTGATGTACGGTAAGGCAACATTAGCACAAACAATGAGCAGTTAATAAGGATATACTGTCCGGTAATGTGACTTTATACGAAAAAATGTGTCTTGTATGTACAACACAATTGGTCAATATGTATTTGTTGGGTATGTTACGACATGTGTTCTGTATCCTCCATCCTAAAAATATCAAAGTGAGGTCAATTAGGATGGTAGGGAACCCTCCTCCCACCAAACACACACACACACACACCAACACCTCTCCACCCCTCATTCCCCTTGCTGCTAGTACGCTCAATGCACAAAAGACATGCATACATGCAGAGCTCTGCAGCAAGACAACACTGTGTGTGCTGTTGTCTGTGAATACTATCAAAGCACTGTTGCACTCTGAGACCCTCATTTACACAAATGTTCTGAGAGACAAGTCATTAATAAACACTTTCATGTCAGATTTAAAACCGCTTGTTTACTGCTTGCCTTGATAGAGTGAGCGCACGCAGAGAGTATCTGATTCCCCCCCCCCCCCCCCCCCCCCGTTATCAAAGTCAGCAGTTTGCAAGGTATTTTCCTTGGCATGGATTGCATGGGCAATGGCCACAATGTGCCACAGTCCGAATAAAGGGAAATATTTCTCCAGGGCTGTAGCGGTCAACATTTATATTAGACAGATAGATAGATGGACTTTATTTCAGACTCGGGGTACATACAGACAGATACATAAAAAGACAGACACGAATAATAAAAGCACATAGGCCTAGCAATGCCTTACAAAGAGACAGCTGTACCAATGTCGCCACAGCTGGGACTGGTAGCGTGTGGTGCTAAACCTTATGTTGGTTAAAACAAGTATGATCCCATTTACAGAGTCATTCAGTCGACAGATGAATTTGTACATGAGATTTCTTAAAACTGTTTGGAAAGTGTTTACTCGTGCAGCCACAAACATTTCACTGGCACTGCTCCATCTCAGTCTCTTTAAAAGTATTCTCATGGCGTCATTGTACGCTACTTGAAGTCTCTGTAAGCTGTTTTTTTTGTAGTTTGACCTCAAGTGTGCAGTGTAGAGTGGAGTACAATATGCTCTGAACAGAGACATCTTCACTCCATCTGTACACAGACCAAATGTCGTTATCATCAGTCATGTGTTCTGTTAAAAAATGACCAAGATATTTTACTTCACTACAGACACCAAGATTATTGTCAGACAATTTGAAGTCAGGGAAGTTTAGACATTTGTCCTCTTTAGTTCTACAGATCAGGATAGCACTCTTACTGGCGTTGTATTTGATGTCATGTTCCACACCGTACACATACACAGTACATATAGTGAGGAGCTGCTGAAGACCAGCGCTAGAAGGACTAAAGATCACCAGATCATCTGCATACATGATGTGATTAACAAGAGTATTACCCATCATGCACCAGTATTACAGGCTTTCAGTTGCTTGGACAGATCATCAATATACAGATTGAACTGAACTTGTCTGACACCATTGCTAACCCCTAATGGGGCTGACACACTTTTACCCCATTTTACTTGCATACTCTGATGCGAATACCAGTAAGCCAGAATTCTCACTATATATGTGGGGACACCTCTTTGGCTCAGTTTAAAAAATAATTGACTATGATTAACACGATCAAAAGCGTTGGAGGCATCAATAAAACACATACGAACTGATGAGTTTTGACCTCTGTATTTGTTTACAATTTCCTTTAAGGCATATATACACAAGTCAGTGCCATGTTTGGCTTTGAAGCCGAACTAGTTATCTAACACAATTAGTTGTACAAATCAGCCTGTGAATGAAATGCACCCTACCCACACAAAATACTAGATACAACTTTGTAAAAAGTAAGAATAAGAATATCTGAGGTCAACATGTCAACATTTTTATTGACAACTTTTATGCTTGTGCTCTATATTCAGATTTGACCAACATCACCACGAGCATATGTTCTATTGCCATGTGCCAGGTGAAGTATCTTCTTATTTGTTTTACTCGACCCATTCCAGTGTCTGTAGATCTTTTTGCTGAGATACCCGAAGAGAGGATTTAGATTGTCAGATTCTTCTGGGCTTATACTGTCCCACTTTGCTCAGTGCTTTTTAAAGACAGGATTCTTGCTATCTTTTGGATCAGTCTTGTTTTCACCTCTCACTCCTGCATGAGTAATACATCCCCTTTCGGCTTTTTTTTTCAACCTATATTAAGCTTCAGTTTTTTGTTTTTGACTTAATCACAGATTGATCCCAGGGGATTTTCCTCAAAAGATAGAAATTGCTTCTTTTAAGAGGCAGACCAACAGAGAGCCTTGAAATCCTTTCACTGAAACATTCCACAGAGATCAGTCTAAGTCGTGAGGCAAGGTTTGTTGGTTTTGTGTCACTGCTGTGTGCGTCTCCTGTCTGCTGGAAACACCATGTACTCTGTGAAGTTCTGTGAAAGAAGCCATTGATCTGAGTGACTATGCAGCACAGGAGGAAAGCCAAGGGAGTTGGCATCCTGCTGAGAGCCACCTTTAGCTGCACAGAGTCAGAGCTATAGAGATGCTATTATATACTTGGAACTACATTCATCCTCTGAGTCAAGACAGTTGATGGAAGTTCTCACATGTGACAACAAACGTATCAAGTGTTTTTAGTTCAGAATTCTATTGAACTAAGAATTAGGGACGACGATATAATAAAAGTACAAACGAATACAATATGTATCAAACCAAACTATGTCCTGGTTCTGTGTCTTATAAGGAAACTCAAGCAGTATTGGCTAAATCACGGACCAATCATAGGCTTGTGATTAAACTGACAAAGGTTTTTAACTGATACATCTTTTTTAATCAGGCCAGATACCACATGTCTTCTTTTTGTCAAAAGAGATGCCTGTTCTCCATGGAAATGTGTTTGGAGCGGTGCAGATTTCATGCAAATGTTGACAGCTGACAACACAAGTTCAAATAAAGAGAAGAGATCTCATAATTAGGGAAAATATATCTTTCTTATATTTAAATATTTCAACTTTGCCGCTGTCAGATGTTGCAAGAGTTGCACTTTGCGATATACTTTTTTGATCCGTCCTTATTCCAAGAGGAAATTGTCTGATATACAAAATGAAAGACAGATGAAAAACATACAGAAGCAAAAGTTAGACTGGCTGCCTGTGTAGAACAGCTCCTATCCTACACATACCAAATCCCCATCCTGCATTTGTGTTTCAGGATTTAGAATGGAACAATGCAGCGACGGTTCAGCAAACTTGTTGGTAAAAAACAAAGAATTCTGTGAAGTTTGTGTATTCAATGTCAGACATGATGACAAACCACTTCCTGAAGTTGGTTAGCAATTAAAGGCATTCAGCATTTAGTTGTCCTACAGCTTTCCTTCCCATCTGTAGTCTGCTGGAAAAACATTAAAAGATTGCTGCGGCTGCATTTTCTGTGGAACATTTCCAGCTATTTCGTAAAGAATGTCGTGGGTCATGGGAGGGGATTCTTTTCATTATTATTATTAAATCTAAACATCAAGGAAAGTGCCATTGCTGTTAAGGAGCATTTATTTTATGTAAGTGTTAAAATAGGTCAGTTGGATTATTCAAACACGCACTAAAATGAGTTTATTCGTGCAGTGAAAGCAGTAAGTGTAACAATACAAACGGTATCTGTAGTTTGAACCTGTAATAACTGTTGACTCCAGAGGAACACATCAGATCCCTTCTCTTTCATCTGGTTTACTCTAATATCAACGAATTACTTCCATTCACAATCCTCACTTCCACTTCACCATGGCAGAGACAACAGCTGAGGTTGGCGGTTGAGAGCACATTTGGTCATATCGTTGGAGCAGTCAGCCTTTGATGTACCCACCTGCTTTCCATTCATTTAATTTCCATTCAAGGCGAGTCATCGCCACCTGCACTCTGTTCTTGGCTCAGTATCAGAAACAACGAGACAGAAACAATAAAAATGCAGACAGATAAGTGGTTAGGGCACATATCACATGGGCTCGAACGCCCTGAGAAACGAATCCCAAGTTGATCCATAACTGGCCGGGCCGTTTGCTGCATGTTATTCCACGAGTCTCTTTCCCACATGTCACTCCCCACTAACACTATCAATACCCCAATAAACAAAAAAAACAGACACCAAGAGAAGGATTATTTATTTCCCTCTAAATTAGGTGCACTACTACTACTTATACAAGTATCATTTTCTTGGGATTTTTCCTTTTCTTGGAGCATATTTATTATGTCTTAAATTATTATTACACAACAATAGGACTCTGTTATCAGGTCCTAAATGCTTGATGTGTAATATAACAAGCTACAGTAACATCTAGAAGATTAGGGTCTTGTTAGACATTAACACTTGCTTAGCAAACATTACAGAAACATATTCATATAATTGTGCATGTGCCAGACTGAAAACTCCCAGGCTTTTATGTGGTATTCTCATGTTTGAGTCAATTAAAATTGAGTCTCAAACTCCCTCCCTGTGCATGACTGTTAAGATGTAAGCACCAAGATTGTCTTGATTGTTCCCAGTTGGATCATGTTGGACACAATAGTGCTGCTTACGGTATTTACATTCCTCTGGTAAACAATTGGATCAGTCTCTACTATTCTCCTTAAATAGGAAACACATTTGGTTGAAGACAGACAAATGACCTAATTGCATCTGTAATTACGGCATCAAGTTTCAACCTTCAAAATACAGTGTGCCAAGAAAGTGAGATTGTTCAGTCCCCGGATGATATTGACCTAATGCAGTGGAAATCAGGGGGCAAGGATAGAGGAGGGAAAACACAGATGCTAAATTCCAATCCAGCCCACACCCTCTCCTACTTCCACACCTTTGGGTGTTCGAGTAGAAGGTCCGCCATTGTAAGTGCCAACCCAAACCAATTAGCAGGGAGTGGAAGTTGGTTATAAAACCCTCATAACGAGTCTACATTGACACTGACTTAACCAGCTGCCATTACTGACCATGTGCAACGCTGCTTTGTGTTCATCATGGAAGACGCTCTGTACAAATGGTTAGACGACTGCAAGGACAAACATTTACTTGTAAACGGCTCAAGATAGACATTTAATGTTGTCATTCAGAAGTTAAAGGTTACATTGTATTTCGGATTAAATATACCCTTGTCTGGTCGATAAAATGTGTTCATTTGATTGTAAATTGTTGTATATTTATATTCAACACATGTATACAACATGTATTATTGCTTACCCCAATCAGCAGCTGTAACGCCATCATTTATATTATATATTCCAGCTGTGCACTACTGACTAAACAGAACACTAATTCAGTGCAATAAATCAACTTTCTCAATACTGGTTTACTCTGCAATTAACACTGCATTTATTTATTTTGTACATTTAAACTAGTATTCTTATTTATTTACACCTAATCATAGATTAAATTTGTTTGTATTATTATTTGCACTGCTGTTGTATTGTAGTATACATAATTGACATATTTGTTATTCATATTTTTTACATGTACTGTCGTTACATTGTAGTATAATGCACATATGTTCTACCTAGTAATTTACATCTTCTTATAATTCCTTTATGGTATATATTTCTATTCTAGAATAGGAGCAAATGTGACAATTATTTCTGGTTGTGATATTTATTTATAGTTTCCTTGCCAGAGAGAGGGACGTTTGTCCCGCTGTATTTATACCCAAAACCTTAAAGCAGGGTGCTTCATTCAGCTGTGAGTGTGACTACAGGGAGGGAGGGAGTGACGTGATTGATGTTAAACTCTGAGGTTAGCCAAGGGAGCCCAGAGCTGTGGACGATATCTGTGCTTGTTTGTTGCTGATAGGTGTGTTACAGTGATGAACAACCCACCAGAGTGTAGCAGGCTGATGAGAACAACATGCAATTGAGCAATGCACAGATGTGCATTCACACGCACATATAGCTGGCTCACACATCCAAACACAGATACTACAGTAGATAGTGTGCATTATAAGATCCAACAGCTTCATCATTCCTCTTGTGCCCCCTCAACAAATCATCAAATTTGATGCGTTATCAGCACTTCCCTCTTGCCCATATAAATGTCTCAATGGACCTTTAGATGGTGGTGTTCACTCCTCACGCATCGTGAGAGAACTCCAGGGGACATCTTTCTGCTCATCTGATCTGTCTCGTAAAGTGTGAGGTCACGGCCTGTAACCCTCACCTCAGTTACAAACTTCAGAGGCAGGGTCTAATTTGAGCTAGGATCCCCAATGACGGTGGCCTTTTGCACACACAGCTCAACCTAGCGGGAAGGACATGGAGGCAACACACAATCTAACTCAGAGATTATAATGCAAACAGCCCTGTGGAGCTCACTAATGACTAAGGTGAGCCTGAGATGCAGCTTCAATCCTGCTTCGGAATATCAATTAGGTCTCTCAGGGACATGGGGATGGAAGGCAGTGACTGGCATAGTAAGCACCTACCGCTTGTCTGTGGGCACTTCTAGCACACGCCATGCACCGCGATGACTGCCGGGAGTTATCGAGAAAAAAGGGAAAGAGGGAAAACAAAGTCAATGGGGATGGGTAAGGTGGTGTGGGTGGAGGCAAGTGATGCAAGAGAGACAATTCCATTGTCATGGGTTTCGAAAAGCCTGGAAATTTGTTAGAGCAGCCTATTCAATTAGCTCCAGTACAGACACAAAGGCAGGCACACTCAAACACACCCATATTCAGAATAATGTTCAAAAAGAATGGAAAAGCCTTCGCTCAGTGGATTTGTGAAGGTGTGGGTTGAATTATCTCTTAAAGGGCAGGGTAATGTTGTCATGCCATTCGTGCGATCCAATACCTGCTGAGGGAAGATTAACCACTGGAGTGTAAGTTTGGCTGCTTGATTTCAGATAGAGGTGGACAAAGCCAAGCCTCTCATTTCAAGCCTGCGACCGTTGATTTAGCTGGTTTGTTTCTGTCATATTTGATCAGCTGTAGTTAGCTAGCTAACAAAGAGGACATTACCTTCATGGGGAAAACATTGTCTCCTCGTGACTTTTAATATTTCCAGTTGACGAAGAGAACACTTTCCAATGATTCGCTCACAATCGTAACACCGGTTAAGCATATAACCGTTTGTACTCTTCATGCCATTGGAACCATTTGTATTGTAACACTTTTCAACCAAAATACTTCAGACCTGTCTCATCGTGATTAACAGAAACTCGCGCTTGTTGTGCCCTGACAAACAGATCTATGTGATATGCAACACATTGCCACTACCAACTCGTCAAATAGCACAGCTTGGTCAGTGGCCCTACGCTTCAAACTGTGGCGCCGTAAGTACTCCTCTAGCCCCAGTTTTGGACTCAGGGACGCCATGTTTCCACTCGTTTAATCCATAGTATCTTTTCAAAATGAACTTCGGTGTTCACAGGAAATGTACATTTTCCGCTCATTCCATGCATACATTCTCTTTTCAAAATAAACTGCCAACATAGTTTTATTTTGGTTGGTCGGCGTCGTCTTCTTGTATTTGTCTCGCTGATCGACCATGTAAATTGATGATAACATTCTTCTGAAGCTACTAGCAGGCTCCTTCTGACCCATATCTATGAGAATGATAACCACTGAAAATGCCCATTCAGTTGGCTGAGAGCATTCAAAGTATTTAGCAAATGGTATAAACGAACAAACTATGTTCTCCTGCTTTTTCTAAATAAATTGTGGGGTTATTGTGGAGTGGGTGCATCAATCTGCCCCTACAGTATGCACTATTCCTTCAATGTTCTGTTGATAATATATTGTTGTTATGTATAATAATGGTTATCACTGGTCATGCTAAAATCCCAATTTGTCATACAAAACCCTGCAAACTGTGATGAACGTATGTATAAGATCTCACTATGTATAAGTTAAATCTTTGTATTGTGTTTTATCAAATGGCAATGAGGAGGAGGCAAATGTAAAAATAAAAATGGAGTTTAGGTTTTGCCTACATCTGTAAAGTTTCTTCACCCTCTCCCCCCCTCCCTCCTCACGCAGACAGAGTGATTGATCTGATACGCCATTGAGTCAGATTACATTATGCAGTTCTCACTGATAAGAGAATAGTGAAACAACTATTTTCTTTCCCCTTATCTCCTCCAAGAGGCTGTGTTTCTAAAAGGAGTACTAGCCTTCTTGGCCAGATATCATTATTCATTTTGATCTGAGACCTGATTATATTTGATAGGCTCTGAAATTTCACACCAATGGTCAGCAGCGAGACTAAAATCCAAAATATCTTGAAACCAAGTTACACAAGGAGAGAATCTGCTCAGAAATGTGAAGCATCTTAGTCATTTCTCACAGGTGTTGAATGTGGAGCTTCTTTCTGAAATTCCGCCTTTGAAACCTTGTCTTGCTTAAAGTTACGGGTTAGGACAACAGGTGTGGAAATCCTAACTTTATTACTCTTTGGGAAGAACCCAGATTATTATCCTTCCTCTCCCCAGAGGGGTGTAAGGCAAGAGGTTTATTATTCACAATGATTACAGCAAAGACATAAACTTAACCACAAACACAAGCCCCAATCTACTGTGTACAGTGAAATGACTATATAATATTACAAATCTAATTTCACAATGATTCAAGACACGTGAAATCAATCTTAAACTAATAGACGCTGGATAGTCAGGATGACGGAATATCTCTGCTACATATAATGCAGTCAGAGGCCACCGCGTGTGTGTTTTTTTGAAACATTTATTTATCCTGGAAGGGCTGTGCTGGGAACATGTGCTCTGTTGCAATAACGTCCTGCTACACAGTCATATGCAGTCATACCTAAAAGCTGCTGAGTCCACACACAGTCTTCTACTGTTCTACTGGCCCCTCTGCAGCTTCACTGAACGCTTTGGTGCCTTGCTCTTGAGCACTACAGTTGCAGTGAAGCAGGGGTGTGTAATACATATTTCACTAACACATGCTGCCTTGGCCCAGTGGAATGGCAGAGTATTTCTGTAATGTATGCTGCCATGCGGGATCAATGCCAAAGTGCTTCAGAGAAAAGAAAGAGAACGAGAGTGCTGTGCAAACCCACTGCAGAGGCCAAGCCAAAAAAACAACTGGAATATTTGCTCATGGGCTGCCTGATTTAGTGTTCTGGCATTTTGGATTAAGATGGGTAGGTTAAAACACTTCCCAGGCATTTCCTGATGACCACATCGTAGGCGGATACATGTTGGCAGACAAACCTATGCACATGACCTAAAAGAGATGAAGACGTGAGGTCATGCTCTCTCCTCCCTTCACTGTGTAGGGTCCCATGGAAAACTCAAATCTATTCATTTCCTCCAACTGAAATTGGATTCCATACAAGTCATTTCCAGTGAAAACGCTTGTAGACTTAGTTTGTAGTCTAAACAGGGACCGTTATTTTTCCAGTAATTGAAACAGCTCTTTTCAATAAGTTGCCAAAATGAGCTTTTGATGGAAAAAGAGGATGACAATAACATGCTCGGCCTGATGGTCAGAGTTTAACGGTCTTACATGGTTTCTTGTTTCAACCCATTACTGGTGCAGTGGAATGCTCCTCAACCTTCCCTTACAGCCACATCTAAACTGACAAGGACATCAACAAATGACTGCCCCCTTGTGGGTCTATTTATGGTTAAATGAGTTCTAAGACACGAATGCTCCCTTCACATCGTCCATAAATGTTTGCCGCAGAAAAGTTGTCTGAATAATAATGATTTATTTTATTTTTACAAAGCAGAATGGCGTCGAGCAGGTTTTATTGGTACCCAGAATTGTTACCTTATAGACCTGTCAACGCACATTCCCTCATAATCCTTTCACACTTTTATTTATCTTGCTTGTGTCAACTGTAGTGATGAAAAGGAAAATCTTCTTTGTCCTCGTCGTGAAGATAATCTCAAATAAGCGAAAGAATAACTGGCATTATTCTCACTTTAAAATCCCGAAAATGCAGAAGTCTTATCTGTCTGTGATGAATTGCACTATATGCGTGACGACAATGAGCTCACATTTTGCTTTTGTTGGTGAGCGATAAGCACATGATGCAATGATGAGGTGACAGCATGCAGCCCAAGGATGACTGCACACACTGAGGCTTTTTAGTGCAAATGCACCCTCTGATTTGATGTGATAGCTACTAAATGTATTTTATACTACATTACTTAATGTAAACAATTCAGCATGGGGACATTTGACAACTCAAGCACTTGTCAACACCTTTCTGTTTCTAGTTTTATTGTGTGTGAGCTTTCCTTGACAGGCATAATTGCTCTGGAATGCTGACTTGGGATCTGCTTTGCCAGATCTCTCTTCTCTTGTTAACTATTTTGAGTCTCGTCTAAATCAAAAAGCAGTTTCTGTACTTTAAAAAGAAAAGTCTCTGTCGAAGTAACAGCTCATATGAATCACATAAGGAATAATTAATGAGAGTGTTTCTTACAGCACAAAATGCTCATGCACATCTAGACAGACTGTGGGCTTGATGATCCATGATCTCAGTCTTCAAAGAAGAAAAAAAAAACGATTCAAAGTAAGTAGTTGTCAAAGCGACCAACTGCAAGTGCTTTGTGATAAATATGGATTATCTTTGCTTCTTCAGTGTGCCCTTTGCAGGTGGTGGGATTCCTAAACCAAATAATAAATATACATGCAAAGAAACCTATGACAGGAACAACTTATGATTCTTGTCATGGTGCACTTCTTGGGGTTTTATCAAGCTGCCCATATTTTCCAATGCCGTACCACTCAAACCTTTCAGCCCAAGTGGGTGGACTCTCCTATTCATGCCAGATAAGCAGACTGCTTTTTTCTTCACTGGGGAAATACGAGAATAAGAATTCAGGATTTGTCCTCTGCGTAAAGAAAACAAACAAAAAAAACAGGACCCTGGCTCCCTGTCCTGCAGCTGAAAATGTCATCCTGGCCCAGCAATAAATCACATGGGGTTGTGATGTGTTTACTTATTACAGTGAGGTGCATTGCTGTCATCCCCACTCTTATTTACTCCCCTGGACCTCTGCACGCCCCCCAAAAATACTTCCATTTCTGCTACATTTTCTGCTACATTGTCCTCCCCCTCTTCTACCTCACCTTTCCTCTCTTTGTGTCTCTCACACTCATTGCAAATGGTACGTGTGAATCAATCCACACGTATAATCACAAGCGTTTGTTTAAAATCACACACAGCACACTATTCTGTCTGGCAACATCTCATCTCGCAAAATCTTTCAAACAATAAAAGACACTAAAATTGAAAGCCTGTACCAACAGTACCCCAAAGAGAATTTGCTGCCATTAGGAATGGTGCAGTCACTGTATAAGTCACACCAAAACCAATTCACTGCAAAGAGATAATAAGGCAGACTCTTTTTATCCGGAGATAGAAGCTCTTGTCAGAGGAACGCAAAACTAAATTGGTAGTAATAAGCACAAAGCCACATTTTCAGTCAGTGACGAAGACATTCTCCTCAGTCTCACTGCACTGGTTATCCCCCACTAGACAAGGTGAAATTACACAATGCCCTCTCCTGTTGAGCTGTCTTAAAGCAAGGCAACTACCCTATCCTTGCATCATCGAAGGTTCTCAGTGGTGAAAAAACTAAGAGAAGGATGTTTGCAATAGGATGTGATTGTTTCTGGCTTCGCAAACGTAGCATCAGTGGCACTTCGCAAACTCTTTCCCAAAGAAAGAAAAAACGACATTGTTTCTGTTTACTCTAAAGAGGTTCTCAGGGGTAAGAGTAGGGCAGCGAAAGGAAGCGCGACATGAAAGTGGCAGGAGTTTGATAAGAGCAACAGAAGGCAATTACAGTTCAGCAGCTCACCAGAGAATTGGAGGCTGTAACCTGTTGTTGGGAGAGAGTCATCACTGAATCTGTGGCCGACGGACAATGCTGCCTGATCTGTGATTTGCCGTCTCTTGCTTTTACCTTCAAATTTTCACAACTCAAAATATAGGTCTAGTTTTCTCCAGTGTCTCCAAACACCATAGCAACCCCAGTATTCAAGTCTGGCGAGGACTTATCAACAGTTCTAGCTTGCAACTATATCCGCAACATATGTAATCACAATGTTCATAGATTCATCTGGATGCGCAATCACCACAATTTTTCCCATTTTACTGAAACAGGACAAAATTGAATGGCATTTAATCCTACTATCTTCCCTCTTCATTTGTAGTTACTACAGCCCAAGTGCCCTCCCTCCAGCTCATTTGATTCTAGATTAGTTGTGGCTGTTGTTGCTGCAAGATGCTGCAATACTGAGTGAACAGAACAAATGCTTCTTTGTGATATGATCCTTTGTTTTGTTTGATTTTGCACAGAGTAAAATAAGCACAAATAGGACAGCCCTTTCTCTTCCATTTCTCACAACAAAAGTTCAACTATAAAACTTATATGCATGGAAACTTTGAGTCTTAATTTACAGTACGTGGGACTGGAACCAACATTATGCTAGTATCTAGGGTCTGTATACTATGGAGGGTGAGGTGAAAGTTAAGGGGCAGAAGAAAATAAGGGGGGGATGTTCTGCTCCGTCTAATGACTGAAATAGTTTTCCTGAGGGAGTTTTGTTGTATCTAATAAGCAAGAACAAAATTAGATGGTTAGATGGTTAGATGGTTGTGCACAAAGCTGTGTAAGAAATTACTGTAAAACAAAAACACTGGTTTAAAGCATTTCAGGATCACTTTCCATTGATGAGAAAGCTAAAATGAAAACTAAAGTGTGCTGTTAATTTATTGGTTTTCTTGATAACTGTAAATACCGCAATGTATAAATGTATATATGGTTACTGCAGTTATTTAGGTAATTTACTTTTTAAATCCTAAACATAACACCATATTGTCTTTCTCTGTTTGCAGAATGTTTATCGTAAGCAGGTTGAAATAAATCAGTGAGGCACAAAAACTTCAATATGTGCAATTAAAGCACAGCAACACTCATTTTTCAATCCAGTCATGCCTATCAAATTCATCACGCCTTTTTCCATTTTGTATATATTTCATTATTCAAATCTTTTTTTTACAAATACATAAAACGGATGGGTCAGCAGTTTCTATTTGTGTACCTTTCGCGTTTAATACTTGGTGTTTCCAGATTATGATGCAGTTCTGCCAGCAGATGAAGGATCGGCGAAATGGAGCGGGAGCCTCAGCAGTGCTGCTCAATGGTTACATTGTATGTGTAAGCAAGATACCACAAATGCCCAGCGCACACAAACCTGTCTTGGAGATGATGCCTTGTCAAGAGGAAGGTCAGATGAATGTGGAAAGTAGACAAATTACACATCACCACTGACAAAGGAGCACCAGAACAACACTGCGAGTCCCAGAGCCTGGATTTGTCTCACATGACTAATGATACTGGCCGCTGGTGGATCATACATGTCATCATTGTCCAAACCTCAAATCCAGTCCCTGAAAGGACTGTTAGTTTTCCTCTGGGGTGGTCATTAGAGATGGTTAAAATCCCTCCACCTATCCACCAGTAGATGGCGTGGGCGATCTGACTGTTCTGCCCAAGGTAGTGGCTAAAGATGGAGGCTCTCTGCCGTCTCTGACTGTCTTCATAATGATGCTGAGTTACATAAGAGTGCAGTATCTCTCAGCAGGCTCTCCATAAGAAATTATGCGTTAGATCTCAACCCAAACTCCCTGCTTTTATTAGGGCCCGAGCCACCGACAACGTCGACCCGGCGAGGCCCTAATGAAATTGTATGGGGTATTCTTAATATTAGGGCCCGAGCCACCGACAACGTCGGGCCGCGAAGGCCCTGTTGAAATTGTATGGGGTATTCTTTTTTGTGATTCTTATTTTTCCACTTTGGGACTGCTTGGGGGGGACTTGCTGTACTCCAAAACTCAAGGAAATCTGCGTTTTCTGACAAACAGCATCCGATATACGTGACTTTTACACTACGTGGTTTACGCTTGACGCAGAGCAACACGACGCACGCGTTCTGTAGCGCCAGGCAGAGGACGCAGGAAGCGTCGGACTATTTGCAAAATGTAATTTCCGGCACCAGACGGTCCACGCGGGATTAAACACGTCTCGCTCGCGGATGCGCTGTCCGACGGTCGCGGACGTTCTCGGCCGCGCAGGCTGGAGTCCCGCCGGCACGCCGACGCGCGCATGGCGAGGGCCCGTTCGTCGCTGCTCGCAGCTTTCATTTATTTTTGTTCCTGCGCAGAGCTGTAGCAGAGAGCGATTAAAATGTATTTTTTCTTTTACAAAGTGGATTCATTACATGTATTTTTTCCCTCCCTTCTCGAGCGATAGAGAAATCCTGCTTTGATCACTGACCTAATTAATGAAGCAATTGATGAATGTAAATACCAGATTAGTTATGCAAATGTTCACACCACAGCAAAAATAAATAAAAAATACATTGCCCCCGTTAGGAACTTCTGAGGGCACAGCAATTATGAATGCATGAGACAAGATCTTGTTCATGATAAATTTAAAGAAAATACAGATAAACAAAAATAAAGCTGTGGATTAGAGACTGTGGCAGAGCGGTGTTAGGGTAAGAGTGAATGACGATGCAGGATGAGAAGCTTTGCCCTTGCTCTCTCTACCTTTTTCTAGCTGTGTAATGAATCCACTTTGTAAAAGCAATCTCTGACATTTGCAGCCCTGTATTCGGCAAAATAGTTAGTGATTTAGATGGGCACTCATGATAGCATTCAGTGTTGCTGACATGTGGGTCCAACTAAGTTTGAGGATGGATGCACATACTAGACAGTAATGTATATATACAGTATATACTTACAAGTGAAATTTTATTAATTAAGAGACAGACCAAAGAAGTGACAACACAATTCAAATGTGATCTAAGGTATATGACACAGCACAGAACACATGAGATATGATGTGGTCATGTCAACAATAGAAGTAGGAGAATAATCTGAAGTTAAGTTATCTGTTCTGTTTGTGCAGACATGTGCATGTCAAATATTGTAAATGTATGTGCATCTGTATGTGAGTGGATGTGTCGGTATTTGTGTTGGACAGACAAGGGAAAGGAGTCTACAGCGATGCTAGCAAGCACCGGTAACATTTTCTATTTCGTACTTTTTAACTTTGCAGGTATTTGGTCATGAATCAAATTATTATACGTGTTATAATTTTGATCTGACGATGCAACCAGTTCTGACTCCCAACTACCAAAATAAATCAAAAGATAGTGCCCTGAGAGTGACACGGATGCACCCAGGCACCATTTAGCATCTGTGTGGGACGCAGAATCGTCTGAGCTTTAAGTAAGTGGTATTTCACTCATTTAAATGGGCATACAGACATACATATACAAATCTGGGGATTCAAGACTTCATATGGATAGTTTCATTCTGGTGGTTTTGTTTTTACAATAAAATATTTAGATATTGGCATTTCCGTATTTGAATCAAGTAGAAATGGTTTTGGTTGGGATCATTGCTAACATATTTAGAGTTTATATATTTTGGGATGTGAGCTTAGATATCCAGTCTGGGATTGGGGAGGTGTATTCATCCAGCATAGAAAATCATAGTTCATTGTTTTGAGCAGTGGGGTGCAGTTAAGGTTGAACCACTCTGGGTACAAATGTTATTAATGCCAGTACACAGACAGATAGGTGGTGTTTGGGCTGCTGCATCACATCCACTCAGGCAGAGTGGAAGGATTTATTCCAGACGATGGAGTCATTTTTGATTTGGGAGAATGCTTCACTAAGCTGGATGGTCTCTTGTTTCCAATTTTTACGGCTATGTCATGATATACCAGAGGAAGTCAAATGGACCAAACTGAAAGCCAATGGCAGCAAATGTGTGACTGGAAGGTTGCTGGGTCAAACATCCAGCAAAGTTGCTTTGAAAGTGAATGAATAATCCCTTCTTCCTAACCCCAACAGTTTAAGTGGAGCTATTTAGAGACCTGCAGTCGAAGACTGTGGTTTTAGTGGGCAGCTCTAACACATGAATGAGCAGTGAGCGTAAAATAGGGCATTTCTGCAGAAGGGAACACATACACAGAAAATAATCTCTGAACAAATGAAAGTTAATTCTTAATTTTAAATATTAGAGAAAACGTGAGGTATATATATATTTCATCTCTCCTTTAACCCTCTTGTAAAACATTTGTCCCTCTTGTGACAAATTGTTCACTGAAGGTAGATTTTACAAAAGAAAGAAATGAAGCTTCATGGGGCATGATGTGCGGAGAAATAATACTAAAACCCAGAAAAGGCTTAAAAAAAAGAAGTATTTTCTAAAATTACCTGGATTTTTCCGTCCGTCTGTGCCGTGTACTAATAAGGATCAGAGGTCCTCCATATGCTCCTCATGCCCCTTTCTATGCTGGAGAGGGATTAAGAGGCTTGTGCTGCAAATGAAGCCAAACTGGCCTCGGCTTTACCGGAGCATATAGACAGAGAGAGATCGAGAGAGCATGAGAGAGGCAGAATGATGCTCGTTCTCACCACTGTATTTTCACTTCTTGATTGAACGCACACAGACTTATGGCCGACTACTGGCTTCCTCCATTAAATACGTGTGTGTGACAATTTTCAGTTACTGTATGGAAGACATGTATACCAAGGTATTTGATACGGTTACCTCAAGGATTTAGAGTTTTGGCTTCTTCACATATGAATGTAATCCTTCCAACCACTGTATAAGCATGTTTATCTTAAACCTTTTAGAAAAGATCTCCTCACTCCTACTATGATGGTGTAAAGAGCTTTCAGGGTTATCAGGGTAGTACAGAAACAGGTGGTGCCTGTATGTGCAGCCATTAATACCATTATCTGGAAAGATTTGCATGGGTAAGTGTGGCAGCTTTCTTGTGTAGCTGAAGAGTTGTGGAGGAGGATCTGACCCGAGGCCAAGAAACTGAGACACAAGTGGTCTACCTGCCTGCTGAGACGGGGCCTAAAGGCTTACTCTCCCCATTTGCCCTATTCTGTGCTCCTCAAGAGGCAGCTTTCATCTTGTGCTACCAGAGAGGAGAACATTTATATTCAGTGTTACCACTTTGATAATTGATACCATGCTGTCAACAAGAATGTCTGTGACTGAAAAATATCTTTTTCATGTTCCATCAATATGTTTAATAAACAATGGATCAAATGACTGTGTAATGTGAAAGGGGCGCCTTGTAGTGAAACGAGTGATGCAAATACAGTTAACAACTCAATATTTGAAAAGTTTTGTTGAGAAGATTTACTGCATTTTGCCCCTTAGCTGTAGTTTTTCAAATTCTTAAATGGACACTTGTGTACTTTGCTCTTTCACTGATTAACTTCCGACAGTACAAAGAGACAACAAAGTATGTCTACTGAAAACTATCAACTATCAACTATCAACTCCATGGGCTGTGTTAGTTGGCCACGTAATCCTCAACATGAAGATAGTAGCAGCAGTGTTTCCCAAAGAAATTTGTGAAACTGTGGTGGGAGGACCACGGACCAGGTGGATCCGGGGTCATGCTTCCTCTGCAGAAAAGCTTGTACAATTTTAAAGTTTGGTGCACTTTGAAAGCAACATTAAGACGCCAGATCTATGACGAACTTTGAACTTTTGTAAACAATGTTGTGCTCAAGTCAACAATTTAGTCATAAAATGTAAATGGTGATGACATGAGAAAAATGTCACACCCACAAAGCATGGTAAGCAAGAGCCCATTATGAAACTGTGGCGTCTAGGAAATGAATGGGAAACACTGACACAGGTCCCTCAGAAGTCTCCCAAAACAGCTTTATAAAGTGAAAATATGTCAATGCTGTGTTGACAACTTGTCGTACTCCCCCCCCATAAGTGGCCAAAAAAATATTAGTGGAAGTTTACCGTTTTCAAAGAAGAAAAATCTGTTGAACTTGAGCTAGGGATAATTAGGGATAAATGACACCTTGTGCATGGAGCAAATTTGTGACAAAAAGCTGGTCTAAAGAAAATGCTGTCTGTTATGTCTTGTCTGTTAAATAATTTGTTTGTTCAGAATGACAGAGATGTTGGAAGACCGAGGAGTCCAGCAGAGGAGTGCAGAAAGTCACCATGAACTTAGATAGATCTTATATATATTTATATAATTACATCTTTAAAACTTTGAATGACTGAAAACTCACAAATCCAATCATGAACATGATTTTCCCTTTTGATGCATATTAAGCTTGGTATTTGTTATTATTCATATTTTGAAGAATGGGCTCGGACCTGACCTCCAGTCATCTAACGGATTTACTTCGACCTCCATGGATAATGGTCGTCTTCTTTGGATGCGGTAGAATCTCCTGTACCCTTTCCTTAACTTCTCCAGGGTCATGATCCATTAATGACTAAAAACAATCAAAGCAACAACAGGAATGTGCTTCACTCAGCCATTCCAAAGTCAACAGGGGCTCATGACTTTAACTATCTCCATCAGGAAGGGCTGTGACTTAATTAAACCTTGCAAACAATGTCACGGACCACAGGGGCTAGCACTGCTGCCTTGCCAGAACTCAAAATGTGAGAGAAATGCCATCACCTAAAGTTACTTTCCAAAGAATTTTTTTGTTTTCTCAGAGGAACTCACATTGCTTATGGCTATGATTCTTGAGCAGACAATCATCACTATTTATTGGCCACTAATTAGGTACTTTGTATTCATTTAGTATCCTAAACTTTTGAAAATGTAATGCAGAAGAGATCAAACTGAGTCAAAAGTATATCCCTTAGGTATCATAGCGCCTGCATAACAATGTATAATTTATTAACTGCATACTTTATAATTACAGTTTTATTCATCAAACAATAAAGTTTGACAGTAGAACTTGGAATAAAACCTGTTGACTGCTGGCTTCACTACCTCAGGACTTATTTATTTGGTTATAGGCCATTATCGACCAGTTCAGAAACGTGGAAAATGGGTTGCTCAGCGTTTGTAGTTACAGGTTTGTGAAACAGATTGCATTAGCTCTCGCCATGAAGTAACAAAACTCAGAGGTTGCTTAATTAAAAGAAGCCAGCATCTGTTTAGTGAGCGGTTAAATATGAGAGGCATTAACATGTTCTATTTAAACTGAATTTGGCTCTATGATTTCTTTAACAGATGATTTAGCAAGCAGCTGGTGGTTTCTGTGAAATGAGTTTCCATCACTCTGCCAAGCCACTTTGTTAAGATGCTATTTTCTACGCCTCAGGTGCTTGTAGCCCATAAGCCTTGCTTGATAGCGATGGGTAGTTAAGAAGTTGCTTCTTGGGTCAGGTTGGCCGACCTAAGTAGCAATTGTCAGGCTCTGGACTGGAACATCATTTAATGATCCGTCACCACCAGTGATGTACACTGCAAATCTGTTTTACTGTTTGCTAAGAAGCAGCCAACAGACACTAGAGAGCAACCTGAAAAAATAAAGTTGAGTAAATCATTTGGAAAAATAAATCATTTTGATTGAGCTATTCAAAACAAAATCTTAACTTTTTTTAGTATTAGAATTATGAAGTATCTTCTAACTTTAAATGGAGTGTTGGGACTTCAACATGTGTTTGAAACAAAGAGAGAGGCCTGCATGTCATTTTGAAAGCCTAGATTGCCAACCCCCCCCAACAGGCGTCAAAATCTCACTGAAGTGTGAGATTTGGTTTAAACCAGAGGTCCAGTTAGAGTGAATTTCCCATGTATTTCCCAGTTAGAATGATTTAGTCCCATGTATATATAAGTAGCCAACCGTTGTATTAACGTCTGCATATGTAGTCAACAACTGACTGTCAAATCAGATAAATAAAGTTCAATTGAATAATATCTAAACTATATTAATTATTACAGATTTCAAATGTAACTGTATTATTTATAAATCATACCTACTCTAATAAATAAATGTTCTTTTCTCATTTCAAGTAAAGTAATGGCTGGATACAATAATATATAACAGCAAGCTTTTGAAAAACTGTGGCTCTTAAAATAAAGTACTTCATTTTAGAAAAAAATATTTGACTGAATTGTCCTGCAGCTTTAAATTCAGTTTATTCAGGTGTGAAGTGATGTCAATCAAAAGAGCCACGATATAACATTCTTATCTTCTAAAAAGAGAAAATTGTGTGCAGGGACTTTATCTGTGGTTATTGAAAGCACTTGTTTCAGCTCTATTCCCTCTCTGTTAACATCATTGTTGGACAGTGAATTAATGTGTTAGGATTCTGATCATATTGGACTCTTAGGCATATTCTTCTGTGCCTTCATTTTGGCTTTGAATGGGTACGTTTGCTCAAAAGATCTGTGCTTTGTCCTGAAGTGGCGCTTCCATCGTCACGGTCTCTGAACATTAGACTGGTTTTGAACTGGTTGTGGGAATAACAAACATATAGTCAGTCCATTGTAGGTCAAGGCTCTGGTTAAGCTGTCCACATTTCTCTTTTTTCGAGCATGTCAATATTAATTTGCATACACGCAAATAACCAAACCAGCTCCTGCCATATAACAGGGGGATGGCATTTTAAATCAAAAAACAAACATAACTTAACAACTTTTAAGACATTGTAATACCATCACAAGCATTTGTCTTTATTATTTACAATAATAGGCCCAATACAAGTGGTATATAAGAGTATAAAGCAAAAGACAGCACGTGTGTGCATTGAGCATCCACCTGTGCTGAAGCACCTCTCAGTATGAGCCCGTCTGCTGTTGCATCCAGATCCCTGCTTTGAGTGATTTTTATTAATTTTCTCTGTCAGGCCGGCGCATCCTGCTCACCATCCAGATGCAATGTAGAGACTCTTGTCACCTGCCCCTTGCCAGAGACCTTGACGTCTGTTGGTTACACAAGATTGCCCTTGACTGCATCAACAACACGCCAGTCCTGATGACTTTAAAACACACCATAGATTATTCTCATTTGTATGTGCTTCAGCAGAAGATGAAGAAGACACAAAGGTTTGTCGGTTCCTTCTATTTCATATTTATATGACGTTGGTATAACCAATCCCCTGCAGTGCAACATTGTATTAGCCTGTCTTCAAACCCTCACATTTCTCTCCTTTTTTAAATTCTGATTGACTTGCCAGACAGAGCATTTCTAAGGGGACCTAATGATGGTTAACAAGCTGTGTCAGATTAAGAGAGATCAGGACATCTTAAACATAGTTATCTTCAACAGCTTATCACTGTTAAGCTGATGTCCCACAGTTGCCCTATGCTTTCTATATTTACATTATTCAGAGGGCTCAAGGAGACTAGTTTACATGTTGTAGAAGCAGCTCAGAGGGAGGAAGTCAGGGCGGATAGATGGGTGAACTAAATATCAGACTTGTGATGTTTGTTTCTTGTTTCCAACTGACACTCAGCATTAGTAGTTTTTAACCACGATCGTTAGTTTACTTATTATTGTAACCATCATAACAAAGCTCCCCTAACCTGAAGTAGTCATTTTAAGCCAAACCATGACAACTCCCTATCTGTTACTATAGTTATTTTGGCATGGAGTCAAAGTGTTTTGTCAATTGAGGAGAAATAGCAATCTGCCATTAGGTACAAAGTGATGTATATTTTCAGCTGTGGATTTTTAGTCTTTCAGTCAATGGACAGGTTCCTAGACTGAAATATGCTGAGACTACAACAAGTAAAAGTTTTTCAGACTCTCGATCTCCTTTCTGTCTCTATCTCTGTACATTCAAATAACAAAAAATGTTGGCGTATACAGCAAATGTGTTTTTGTTCATATTCGGTTGCATTCATCCTCTAAATTTGTGTGTCATGGTTGCCAGCCGCGACAGTGTGTAGTTGCTATTGTTTTCACTGTGTATGTGTGTCATCATGGCACAGTGTGTTTCTGGAGAGACCTACTGTAGCGGGAAGTACCACATAAGCGGTTTGTACTTTTCCAGGTGTTATGTCTGCGGACAGATTTTGTGATAGCATCATTACGGTGTATGGGGCAGTAACAACACTTTACAGATGTGTAGTTGAGATCAAAATGAAGGCCATGTATGGATGGTCCAAGCTGCTGTATTAATAATATCATGCTGATGTGTACTTCAGTTTGACAGTTTGAAGTCCAGAACAGAAATTGATAATTAGCCAATTAATAGTTCTGTCTGTCTACAGTAGAGCTGCTTCTGCAAAGCAGAGTGACATGCTTTGTACATTGTCCATAGGAAGCCCAGTTCACTCAAAACAACCAGATATATTCTGGTAAAAACACCCAAGTTGGTGAAATAATGTTTTTATAAATAGACAATTCTAATGGGATGCACTGTAACACTGTACTATATGTGTTAAAAAGTACAAATAGTTACAGTCGGTATTTTACATCATAGAGCTGCAAAACATTCACACATTCCTCCAAACATAACACACTTGTCCACGGTGTAATGACTGTAACCACAAGCTAAAGAATAGAAAATTGATCTAAATCCCATGGAGCAGTGGATGTTTTTAAGGCAAAATGTATGTTGTGAAATGCTGCACACAGTGCAATGATCACCTTTTGCCTGAGGGATGTGTCCACTTATGTATGTGAGCGCAGGCCTATACTGTACGTCAGTGAGTGTGATTCTGTGGGTAGGTGTGTGTTTTCTTGTGCCTCTGTGTCTTGCTGTATCAAGCAACAAACTTATTTCTGAGTGGTGACGCTAATAATGCTTAAGTGCCTCGAGGTGTATTCAGACTAAACGCAAAGCGAAGGTTTGCCTTGATTAATTAATTCATGGGAACTTGGCTGCTGTGTTTTCGAGCTAACAAGTCATTTTCCATTGGACTTTCTAAATCCAGTCTCTGTGCATTCAGAAATTCAGTTTCCAGAAGTCAGCGTCCAGCTGAGAGATGAAACCAAACCCACTTCTGATTGACGAAAGCCTCCACACTGCCAAACGTGGCAGCTATAGTAGCTTGGAAAACAGCAATATGGCGCATTGAATTTAATTGAATGCTCATCAGACCACAAATGAGACAAGAATTATCACATTAGCGCACCACACGTTCTCTTCACATCACTCCCTACTGGTGGTAGACTACTTTGCCGTGAGGAGAGTGGCCGCCAGCTCTGGAGACGGACTGCAGCTACTGTAGCAACTCCAATTCAGCCAGTCAGCCTGCTGTGGACTTGGCAAGCTAATGTTAACTAGCTAACTAGCCAGCTGCTAAATGAGTAAAATTAAAAATTAAAATAAATTGAATTAATGCATTATCTTCACACTGTTGTTACAGCATTGGAAAGTACATAGTTATTGTCAGATAATCAGTCATTCACACTGATTCACCAGATCTTTATAATGTGCTGGTGGCTTAATTTCACCAGCATTGATGTGTTTCATTACAGTACAGTCGTATCATTTAGTGCAGGCTACTGCTAGGAAGCAGGAAAGTTCCGTCAGACAGAAATGGTCACACTGCTCTTTACAACCAGCCAGTCAGTGTGTTGTGGATGTACCACCATCACGAATCAATTTGTCATCATCATCATCATCATCATCATCATCATCCTGCAACCTACCAGCTGTGATCCTAAAGTGAGTCACTGGACACTCAGGATGACTGATCCTGCATCAGTTACTTAGTGAGGCCAATAAGCCATCAGCCTGTATGGCCTGGATACAGCCATTAGTGTAATATGATAAATAGGACACAGATTAAGAAACACAATTTCACTCTTCTAATATGACTGGTGGTCTCATTTGGAGATATGGCTAATCTTTACACGGCTCTCCATCTCCATCATGGTGCATCTTCTAAAGCCCAGTGAGACGGTTTCTCTCCTCCGTCAACGACATCTCCATCAGAGCAATGCTGCTGATAAATGCCAGGCAGATCACAAAAAGGGTGGTTTCATTTGAACATGCTCCTTAGGCTGCACTCCAACACAGGCCAAGCCTCTATTCCCCGCCCTTTAAATTACACCCTGTTTCTTCACACAGTCAACCAGCTGACTATGAATAATGCATCAGGGTAATCAGGGCCTCTCAATGGATGTGCAGAGCATGGAAGGGATTGATAAATCTGCGACCGCATACTGTACGCGTAAAACATAATCCAAACACCATTGTAAAGCATCCCGAAAGCAGCACAACACTTAAGTATTGATGAGGACACTTACGGACTTCCCTCAGATCGATAGCATACCATTTTCTGGATTTGAATTATCAACTAAACAGCAGGATGCAGATTGTCAAGAACATGGCTGAGCTCTTAATGTGCACTAAATCTTAGCCCCACCATCACTACTGGAAATTACAGTGCTGAAGAGAATATATTGTTATCATTGGGGAGCGATCAATCAGGAGCATTCAAGGAGTGCCAACGTCACGTCGGAGGTCTCCATACTGTGCAGATCAATCAGAGACAAAGCCCATCGTCCTGCCAGTTGCAGTGGGGCAGATTGTTATCGGTGCAACTAGCACTTCAATTATAACAGTAGCAACGTTTAGATCCAAGATAATGACAGAAACAAGGAAGGGCTTTGCTCCAGAGCAACAGTGTTTCTCGCAGGTTCCCTTTGTAAACAAAGCCACCGATACCTGCTGCCCATCAAATGAACTGGCTCTGGAGTCAAAATTGTACTCTCTGAAACCAACTCGAAGGAACGACTATAGCTAATAGCTAAGATGCCCTATTTCTACCTTTTCTCACATTTAAAGGACTATTCTGATATGTGTAAACACATCCCTGTTTTTCTAGAAACAAGTCATGGATGGCAATCTTCCCCACTGCTCAAATCACTTGTCATATTTCAAAATATTGAAGTTTTAAAAGAGACTGGAATGCAGTTTAGTGGTCATTTAGTGAACAAATCAAACTACGACCTGATAATCTGGCAACAGGACTTTGGCCCCGGGCCTGTTACGCCTGTATAATTCTAATCAATCTAAACAAAAACACATAAAAAAACACATTAATGTGGGATGTTGGGTCTGGATAATGTAGCGGTGTCAGTCCAATACGTCTGATTGAGACAAGCTCAGTTGATTCTGCTGACATTTTCAAATTTATTGGTGTGGGACAATGATCATGGCTCTCAAGCCAGCCCAGATGTTGTTGAGCTGGCCGCTTATTCCAGCAGGAATTGTTTGCTCCTAACCCTGAATCATAGGGGCTCAGTGTTGCACACAGTGTGAGGATTCATTAGGTTTGACTGGACATTTAAGTCACCAAGGAAACTCAGTCATTCAGTTGCGACCGACAAACATCAGCGGATTTATCGGGAATAAATCTCGTGATTCTTTCTCCATATTTTACATTACAAATTTCAGACAACAGTTGTATTGAAATGATATTCCTTCATAAGCATTCAAGTATTGCTGAACTAGTCTAACATGGCACACAAGAAAGAGCATGCAAAACGTGATTTCGTCTGCAAATGACAGCATTTCATCGTTGATTGCTTGGTACTGTTTTTGCCAATGAAACGCAGGCACTGGGCACACTTGGTAAAACTTGAATGGCCTATGTGAGAAAAAGTAGCGTGATTCTCTGCAGTGGTGAGATTACAACGGTGATAATAGACCACCCTTATGCCGCATACACACAATCACACAATAGAGCATGGGACCAAAATGCAATTTCCATGCAAATTTTTGAGCACCCTTACAAAAATATTTCCATATTCGGTGTGATTGTGACTCAAAGTCTTTGTTTACTCTGCTTAACCTTTTGATTTATTTATACATTTATATTTCTTTATTTACCTCTTTCGCTCCATCCCTCGGTCTCTTCTTACGTCTTGGCTGAATGCAGGTTTTGTGCATTGACCAGAATGTACGGGCACGGGGCTGTTTTACTCTCCTGTTCTTGTCGCTTTATTTATTCATGTGACATCCTGTCCTTTTGCCTCATCCAGCTCAGTGCTTTGCAGGGATACAGATGCTGTAGATAGCGGACACATTTGTGTTGCTCAAGCACTGGTCTTATGCCAGCCACTCAGACAACACCATTAATATCTCTTATCAGCATCTCAGTTGGTGCTCTGGCCCCGGAATGGCATGTTCTGCATTGGGCTACCATTTCTCAATGGATGCTAAATAAACCACATTGCTTCCTCTGATTTACCCTCAGTGCTGATGTACAGCATACAGCTGAAGAGACCAAAAAGGGCCATCGCTCTCCCAGTGGCATTGACCACTTTGTTATTGTTAGTTCCTTCAAAGTGTTCCTGGCCTCTTACACAAACGGCTTGACAATTTTGTAATTGCATTGTGTGATAAAAAGCTAATTAAGTTATGGAAGATCTCTATCTGTTTCATTTTCCTCGGCGCTATCCAGGGGATGACCTTGATAAGATCCATTGGAGGCTGCTGGCTTTTTTTCACTGGCGCTCTGTGTTAATAGGGACAGTGATAACTACTGTGGATGGAGATGAGAAAGGGCTTCTTGATGACAGCAAGCTTAACACAAGATACAGAGATATAGGCCCCGATAAAAGGCAGGGAGTGCCTGTGGGAATCACCCACCAATAAAGTTCTGGTTCTTGTGATCTCATAAACAACTGATAAGACTTGGAAGCCTAATGAGTTGAATTCTTTTACTGGCACTTGGAAAATGCGGGTTGACTGCTGTCTTATGAAGCGAGACAATATGCTCACGCTTGCAAATGTGCACCATAAGCGACGGAAAATGACTTTGTGGAGCCCCTGGTGTTTTACAGCAGGCGTTGAAGATGTGGTTACTCTGGGAGCAGGCATTAAGCTGAGACAACACTGCACACACTGGGTGCGCTGCACTTCCACATGAAAGGTCGACATGCAAAAATCATCCAAAGTAAACTCATCTCCGCTGGGCAACAGTGCCCGCTGTCACTCAAAAAACAGCGGAGACACCGCTCATGCAGACATGCACACGCTTATCTATTTCATTCAAACAGCATCTCTTTACTCTATTCAGTACAGTGTGGTGACGCACCAGGAACCACACAGAGCTGATACCCTGTGATATTAGGATAGATTAGGATTGTGCTGTATACGCGGGAAACGTCTTAGTCTGGGATTTATTGCGCCTGGTGGCTTGTTTACGGTGCAAAGCATGGCTAGCTGAGCAAGCGTAGCCCCAGACATAAAACATCATTTATTTTAGTAAGGGATGCCCTGCTGGACATATATGGCACAGGAATGGTGCTAAATAGCTTTTTCATTCAGTCACATACACGCCTGGGATACTGTACTCCACCTGAGGCTGTAGGAGAGGTAGACCTTAGCACAAACGGCCCTTTCTTCCATCTCAAAAACCTCAAAAAATATAAGTTGTATCCACACATTCTTGTAAATCATCGTCATGATGCAGTTGTGTACATTAAAACCACACTAATGTCCATCAAGGAAGAGTTAAAGATCTTCACGCCTCATTTTTCCTACACTACGCTATTTTTAAGAGCCTTCCCGGTTAATGGCTTTGGCAATATTTTTGCAAGAGCAGACATTGTGGCTTTATACTCCTCTTCTTTTGGATGTGTTGAGAACGTATCTGAGGCAAAATTTGACAGTGCTCTCAACATGCATTACCTAAATGAACTGTTATCCTCGGCGCTCACCCATGCCTTGTTTGGTATTAAATAATTCAGGACATTCTCTGTTGCAAACTTCCACTGCATGCACATCACGTATGTGCTTGCTTGCTGTCTCCCTTGTGTTTCAGAGGCGAAATATATAACATGGGCCCATGATACATTGGACACTGATGCACATACTGTATGTAAATATGTCGCCCTCACCTGCCTAAGGGTGTGGTTTGGGTGATGGTGGGGAAACTATTATACTGTTGTACATCATTCCCTGCACTATTCTACAATGCTATTCTAATTTGATAAAGACAGTAATGTCATTTAAAGAACAGTTATAAATGGAATTTGATACTTAATGTAAAGGGAGTGAGTGGAATGTCAGTTAAAGTCAGTGGGAAATTACTTTAAGCTTTTTCTTAATGGCTGACTCCATGGCCTTTTTGTATTCATGCAGCAGGAGGTTTGCACCCTCATAAAGCCTCCATCAGCAGGAACTTGAACACCTCTTCTTGCAGAAATACAACTGTCCAACAGGCAAATTATTTATTTGGCATGTGGCCTTTCCAATACAGAGAGAGAGAACATCTGTGTTATCACTGCTGTGTTATCACTGATACAAGACCCTGCTGGGATTGGTGTATTGATCCGATGGGATAGATCCCCCATCACAGTGCAAAAAGACTGCTAACATGTGAGCAGACCTGCGGGGGTCAATTAAAAATGTATATCGTGTAACTAACTCGGGTGAGAAAAAGACTAACACTTAAAATTGCCCACATTGCTACATAGCAGAGACATAGGTTCACCTCTATACAGTACATACACACGCACATATCATGCCAACTTCTTAATTTCAGGTACACTTCCACAGAGAGACGGATATTGGATTTTTCTTTTTTTGAATATTGGGTGAACAGAGCAGCATATTGACGCATGGGAAATTGTGCCCTTCAATGACTTCCCACAGCACCCTGGCATTTGTTCTTGACTAACAGGCTCATTATTGGATGACTTAATGAAAGCCTTCCATTCAGAATAGATTCCTGTCGAAGACAAATGATGCACACGTGGCACCAAGAAATTAGAAGTCTAAAGGCAGAGCATGGCTCTGTCAGCACCCACTCATTTGGACAAATTCCTGCATGCAGAAGGGGTAATGAGCCCAGATCACCGAAATGATTGTAATTATTACATTGTTTTGATCAATTAGTACTCCATATTAGACTGCATTCATTATGATGGATTTCACAGTCCTTTTGGATTGAACAAAACCAATAATCTGAGTCAAACATGGCCTTATGGACTGGCTCCAAATACACAAATTACCCTTTAACTGTAATGTAGAAGGGCCTGAATAAATGGTAAAATATTGACAATTTAAGATGTAATAGAAAAGTCAACCATCTGAAAAAAAAATGTAAAAAAGAAAAACAGTAATATCTTTGTTAATTTGGTCATATTACAGAATGGCACTACTTAACAACTGGATTTAATTCCCATTTGTCTGCAGTAAATCAGATGCTTTGTCTGCAAACATTAAATTTAGTTCAGTGTGAAATTACAACTCGTCATATTATTGTTCAATCGGAGGCATTTCCTGTTCCGGATCCGAAACCTACTCAATTATGTGAAAATAATTTGTAATTCAGCAAATCACAATTCCAAGTTGTTGTTTTTTACCAAGGTTAGAAACAACAGCCATCAAAACCAAACTATAGTAGGCTATAGCACAGACAAAAGAAATGTCATAGATCATGAAATAAACCAGCTATGTCCAAGCAGTTTACCAAGACATCTTCCTCTTCAGACCTCCTCTTTCCCTCACTTCACTCCTTCTTACTCTGTTGCCCTAAATTTTCCTTGCTGTCTGTTTGGGAAAGGTAGTGGAGGAAGCAGAAACCCACCTTGCCCTGAGCTGTCCCCGAGTTATAACTTCTCCCTGGTAAACCCCTGGATTTCCAAAGATCCAGGTCTCAGGAGAGCCTCATCTGCTCCCCATCACTGGCTTGTATCCTTTCCCCTTAATGTTTTGTGCTTAAAAGCATTCTCTTGATACCTAGCACCAAGACGACATCTGTTTTAATATTACAAATAACACTGAGTAATGCCAAAACAGTAAGCCTATTCATTTCAGATTACACAAACAAAGAGCTAAGTCCCCCTTTTTTTGCATTCGCCAGGTCAATAACAACAGTGTTAACGAAAGTGATTACTCATACAATGACAGCCCACTCATCAAAACAGGCCTAAAGGAAGCTGCGGCTTAATTCAAAATAAAAACACAACAACTACCACAACCCTTCTTGTGTGAGACGAGAATGGTGGAGGACTTCAAACATCTTATTTTCCACACATTGCCAAATACTGTAGGCTGCATGATTAATTGTGGCATTATAATTCTAAAAAACAGTGACATATTACCACCTTTTCAAATGGTGAAAAACACATCCAGCAGATTCGGAGCAAGGTTAGCATTCATTTGGAGTCGTGTTTCTGGTCACCTGATGAAATCAAGTCCGATATTCACTCTCCACTTTTAGCTCTGGTTTCACTCTCCACTAACTCATAAGAACAACAAGAGTAATATTCGTAATAACAACAACAACAATAATCATAATACGAAAACCATTAAAAATGCATCCAATTTATAGAGCTCCTTTCAGAGTATAACACACAACACAGTCAGCACCGCCTTGCTAACTTTTTCTCTCCGCATAACAATGCCAAGAGAGCCATGAGAATGAACCACAACTGTAATATTGCAGGCCAGAAATACAAAACAAGCTAATTAAATGTGCTGTAAAGCTCCAAAGAGCTGATGAAATATACAGTCATAATTTCAAATACAAGTAAAATGTGATCCATTGTGATAAAGATGTGAATGTTATAGCAGCTTTAACAACAACTATTGGTATCATCTAATGATAACACAACAACAGATTTAAATAATGACTTTGTTCAAATGTCGGTAGTTTGGCTCAGGGCACATTTGAGGTAAAATTTGAGTGAAGTATAGCTTCTGCTCATACAAATGCTTCAAGAGTCTAATTTGTTTTACCTTTAACAATTTGCAAATTAGATACTGCTATAAATAATTGCCATTAGCCCATGTTTTAAGCCTAGTAACTTAACATGTGGGTACTTTTAAATGAGCTTATATTTTTTATGTATTTTTAACGCTTACCAAGCAAGAACATACACTTATATATTCCTGTAGCCCCAGGAAATAAAAAAAAACGAATTTCTTTATGAATAAAATGTCTTCGATGCCTTGAAGGTACCACACTATTCTTCCTTGAATTTTACTTTAATATTTCAGTCGGCACTCAATCTTTAGAATAGTCAAGGTTCAATATCAATAAGATATGGTTTACAAGTATCTACAATTTAGTTGACAGCCTCTTGACACACATGAATGATGTAAAGCACACATGGACCTGCATATTCTTTGCCTTTAGTCACACATGCTTGTAAGAAGACACATGCACAAGTACTGTATGCACCTGGGAGATCTACACTATCGTGAATGTATTTGTGTGAGCATATGGCAACTTTAAAAGTTATCTCTTTAATTATTTTTATTTGATAGTTATCTCCTTCCATATCTGTTCATGGCAAAATTACTCATTCATAACTGATGCAATTAATGGCATTAAAGTGAGGGTCAGGCAGCAACTTGTCCCTTATGAAAATTAATACTAGAGTTTTCAAGTCTTTGTTTTCAATAGTGCTTCAATTCTCATTAATTAATTACAGTTAATAATTTGAATGTGTTTTCTGAGCTCTCTGACGATGTCACAAAATAAAATACATAAGGCAAGATATGCTATCACAGAGTGATAATGAAACGTTAGAACAGGTGGAGCAGATGTATTGGAGGCAAAAGTCAATCACCTGGGCCAGTAATAGCAATTAGGATCAGGCTGTTAGAACAAAGCACAACCAGCATGGTGGCTAAAGAATGAAAGCTTTTCAAGTACAAAAGACAAGTTCAGTTGGTTGTAAATAGTGGCATTTGTTGATTCTAAGAGTCAGCTGATTCTGATCATCAACTTTAATAGTCTTGCTAATTCTTCACGACATTCTTCACGACCGAATGGACCACAGAGGGGAGGGAGGGAGAACGGATGCACGGAACCTTAATGAAAGTGATTGGCCAATACAGCACAATGCATTATGCACAAAAAACTGCACGTCCTGCATTTAAAACAAAGAATGGGGGTCTTCCAAATGAAACAATTTCACATAGTGATGCCAAAAATGCACTTTTAAAAATGTAATTTACATTAGAAAATAAAGTTTAGCTTGATTTTGATCAGTATGTCCAGTGACAGTATAGGAATGATGAACGAGGTGGTCTACTCATGTCTTCACAAAGAGCTTTTTTACTGAAAGCAAATTAAAGTCATTGATGCATGCTCAAATGTTTTCATCTCGATGTAATTGTCTCTATTATTAATTAGTATTGGTATTAAAAAGCACTGCGAGGCTAAAACAGTTGATCAAAACAAATTCAAAACAGCTAACACTGGTGTGCACGTCAGTAGAGGAAAAGTATTCAAATCATTTACTTCAGTAAAAGTAACAATACAACACAAAATAATCTCATTTACAATATTTAAGTACTATTAGCAAAACGCACTTATGTATCAAAATAAAAAGTCATGCAGAAAATTGACCTGTGTGTTACTGCTTTGGAGGTGAAGCTTTAAGTATCTTATTTACTGTTGAATAGTTTAATTTATGGCTGCAACTAACGATTTTTGTCATAGAAAAGAAAGGCCGGCAAATAGCGAAAAATGCCCATTGCAGAGACCAAAGTGACATATTTAAATTGATAGTTTTGGAGCCCCTCCCTACACAGTTGTTTGGGTTACAATTATATAATGTAGAGAAAAACATTAAAATCTCACAATAATGAAGCTGGGAAGGAGAATGTTTTCTCTACCAATACATGTATTTAATTATCTAAATTGCCAATTGCTGCCAATTTTTCAGCTCTAGTTTATTCATTAACAATGCATTTCACTTCATAAGGTGATCATGTTTTGTGCAAAACATATATATTGTAAACAGTTTCAGCTTCACGGCCCTACTAATACAGCTTCAATAACAACTGGAATTTAAATTTGAGAATGCTGTTCACTGTGATCGATTATATATGTAAAGCAGGCAAAATACTGTGTAATTAAACACTAACATTAACTCCACAGAATGATATTGGATAGGAGCGATAACACAGTCCTTCTCTGGTCCTTAAAGAACCAAAGTAGTAGGTATGGCAATTAACAAAAAGGAAGGTTGGCAATGCATTGTATGGATGTTTCTCCATGAAGAGAGGTGCTTCCCCCAGAATATGTGTAGAATGAATGTGTAGAAAGAATGACGGTTGTGTGTTTTTCTATGCGAGGAAGCTGACCCGATGCCCAACATGTCACGTAGTACTGACGACATCAGACATGTTTTTGCCATTGCACTTTCGACCCAGCCTGAGAAGGCAGGACATTTGAGTGCAAAACACCAAAATCACATCGTAATGAGATTGCTACTGACATGCCCTTTACTGTGCCTCTCATCCCGTGATGGCAGTTAAGTTCACAGCATTTTACCAACGTATCAATCATGTGCTGATGGAAAACAGCCCTTTGTTTTGTCAACATCAAATGATGAATTACATAGTCTCTAATAAGGTTAATGTCTTTAGATTGCTGAAAGATAATTTAGTTAAAATTGTATATTTGTTTCAATTATAGACAAAACAACAGTCTATCTGAACACTGACTGAACACACAAGAATTTAGAATAGATTAAACGAAGGCACGGTGAAGGAGAATCTATGATTTATTCGCCCTTGCGAGGAAATGGGATGCTGTCGTATTTTTTTCTGCCACAGTGTTAGACACTGAGACGAATGGTTGCATTAAAAGATAAAAGAAAGGGGACGAAGAACTGAATACAAAGGGGAACACGAGCTTAGCTGCAGAGATATGAACTATAATTCTTTTCACGAGGCAAGCATTGACCTGCGATACCATTCTTCATCCTGCACTCCGTTTCTTTCTGTTGTGGCTTCTGGGGTCTTTCTCTGTAGGCTCCCAGACTGTCATACAGCACAGGAAATGCATCAAAACTCCCTGTAATTTAAAGTACAGTATGTCTATTCTGTCATTGTTGCCCCTTAACACACTGCATACAAGTGTATCTGCACTTGCGATCTCTATTCTGCAGTTCTTCAGAAGGAGAGTGAGTTTGTGTGTGCCACCGTGTGTGTTTTATTGTTGCCCACTGATCCCTTCTCTCATGACATATCTGAGAAGTGATTATGTCTGCTGGAGATCTCATGTCTGGCTAAAGGATGAGAACAGACGTGATTGTGATCTGCTTCTTTTGTTCTTGACTGAGCAGCATACAAACATCAGACATTGTTGGTCTGGCTTTTGCATAGTTTTTCCCTCTATTTAGTTGCATTACAGAGTACCACATCAAACAAGTGGCTATGTGCCCTATGCCTCCAATATGCCTGTATTGATCTGGACAGTAACTTTGTGCCTTTGTGTTACAGCTGTCACCTTGAGTCATGCCTGGAGAGCAGCCCAGCCTACTTGTAGCCAGTTTGCATCACACTAACAACACACAGTGTTTTCCTAATAGGATTGTCACAGTGCTAGTATAGGGCCCATCTAAACACAGTGCTTTTCCAAATGGCTGATTACTCTGACAGAAGACCCAAGTAGGGCCTGATGCCTTCACTTATCAGTAGGGAAGTACTAGCTAAAGTGAAAAGCACTTATTAGACACCTCATTTGCTTGCATTTCCCCCCACGAGTGTAGACCATATGACAAAATGAAAAATTCAGCTCCTTGGAGAAGATCTAGGTCATCTACAACCAATACAAGTGTTAGCTTAAACACAAATATGCACATGCATGGGAACACGACCAATAGTTACCGTGCTATTGTAGCAGGACACAATATCCAAAATGTATTGTCTCTTGATGTTGACATGCTCTTACCTCACATCATTCCATGAACCATAACCTATTTATTGAATGGATGTCGATGCAGTATGCAAGGCAAGGCAAGTTTATTTGTATAGCACATTTCAACAACAAGGTAATTCAAAGTGCTTCACATAAAACCATTAAAAGCATCAAAACACAAGGCAAAAGAAAAGGAGATTTCAAAAACAATTAAAAAACAGTGTAAGAAATAAAATGCAGTAGTAAAATGCAGAAATGCAGGAAATTGATTCATATATGAATTGAACGTGGTTCAATTAAAGGCAGCAGCAAACAGAAAGGTCTTCAATCTTGATTTAAATGAGCTGAGGGTCTCAGCAGACCTGCAGCTTTCTGGGACTTTGTTCCAGATATGTGGAGCAGAAAAACTGAACGCTGCTTCTCCATGTTTAGTTCTGACTCTGGGAACAGATAGTAGACCGGTCCCAGACGACCTGAGGGGTCGGGATGGTTCATAAGGTAGCAGCAGATCAGAGATGTATTTTGGCCCTAAACCATTCAGTGCTTTGTAAACCAACAGCAGGATTTTAAAGTCAATTCTTTGTTGGACAGGAAGCTAGCGCAAAGACCTCAGAACTGGAGTGATGTGATCCACCCTCCTGGTCTTAGTGAGGACTCGAGCTGCAGCGTTCTGAATCAGCTGCAGCTTTCTGACGGATTTTTTACAGAGACCTGTAAACACACCGTTACAGTAGTCCAGTCTGCTGAAGATAAATGCATGGACAAGTTTTTCCAAATCCTGTTGAGACATAAATCCTCTAATCCTTGATATATTCTTCAGGTGATAGTAGGCTGATTTTGTAATTGTCTTGATATGGCTGTTCAGGTTGAGGTCTGAATCCATAACTACACCTAGATTTCTGGCTTGGTTTGTGGGTTTTAACATCAGTGACTGAAGCTCAGCGATGATTTTCAATTGTTCGTCCTTGGTACCAAAAACAATTACTTCTGTTTTATCTTTGTTTAATTGAAGAAAATTCTGGCACATCCAGTTGTTGATTTGTTCAATGCAGTTACCCAGCCCTTGTATGGGATTATAGTCCCCTGGTGACATAGTTATGTAGATTTGTGTGTCGTCTGCATAATTATGATAACACACTTTGTTGTTTTCCATAATCTGAGCTAGTGGAAGCATGTAGATGTTGAACAGAGGAGGCCCCAGTATTGAACCTTGGGGAACACCACATGTCATTTTAGTCATCTCTGATGTGTAATCAGCTACAGACACAAAGTATTCTCGGCCCTTCAAGTAGGATTCAAACCACTTAAGTGCTGTGCCAGAGAGTCCCACCCAGATTTTTAGTCTTTCTAGGAGTATGGCATGGTCGACCGTGTCGAATGCAGCACTGAGATCTAGTAACACTAAGACTGAACTTCTGCCATTGTCTATGTTCAAGTGGATGTCGTTGAAGACCTTAACAAGAGCAGTTTCAGTGCTGTGGTGCTGTCGAAAGCCTGACTGGAAAACATCAAAGCAGTTATTTACGGCCAAGAAGTCGGTCAGCTGTTGGAAAACCGCTTTTCAATTATTTTATTTAAAAATGGGAGGTTTGATATTGGCCTATAATTTTTCATCGTTGCGGAGTCTAAACTAGATTTCTTTAGGAGTGGTTTAATAACTGCAGTTTTTAGGGCTTGTGGGAAGACACCTGAGAGAAGCGATGTGTTTACAATTTGTAAAAGATCAGTGCTCATGCAGTTTGAAATATTTTTGAAAAAGTGTGGTGGTAGAATATCCAAGCAGCAGGAGGATGACTTCAGATGTTGTATGATGTCTTCTAGGCTTCTAAGGTTGATTGAATGAAATTGTGTCATGATATTTGAATGGATGTTAGATTGGGACAACACATATCCTGTGGTTGATGTGGAGGCACTGACTGCTTGTCTAATTTTCTGAATTCTGTCAGTAAAAAAGGAGGCAAATTGATTGCATGCCCAGGTGGATTGGAGCTCAGCAGCTACCGACACTGGAGGGTTTGTTAGCCTGTCGACAGTAGCAAATAAGGCGCGTGTATTGTTCTTGTTTTTGGTTATGATGTCAGAGAAGAATGACTGCCTTGCATTTCTAAGTTACAAATTATAATTGCGAAGTCTCTCTTTATAGATGTCACAGTGAACCTGGAGATTAGGTTTTCACCACCTGCGCTCAGCTTTCCGACACTCTCGTTTCTCTATTCTGACCAGCGTAGCATTTCTCCAAGGAGATCTTTGCTTACCCGAGACAACCTTCACTTTAGTGGGTGCAATGGCATCAATAATATTTTTAACTTTAAAATTGAAGCCATCTACAAGCTCATTGACTGAGAGACAAGAGAGGGCTGGTGTGGAGGAGAACTTCTGAATAAATAGTTCACTGGTGTTTTCAGAGATGTAACGCTTTGTCACAACCTTGGTTTGGACATTTGTGTGCAAGGAGATTGCACTCTCAAAGAAAACACAGAAATGATCAGAGAGTGCAACATCAGTCACTCCATTTAGCCTTATATTTTAGCTGGATTGGAATCACTAGTAACACAACATGGATTATATGCACATCTTAAAAAGGCACCTAATTTTAAGGAACTGTGTTAGAAAGACTGAGAACTAAATGTAATATGTACTACACATACAACAGAGCCAGTGCACATCGTAGCATCTGAACAAAGTGATTTAATATACAGCATTCAGTGACATTTTGCTGAGTATGCTCACTATTTCTATGCAATACCCTGCTTCACATTTATACTGACAACCAAGTCTATTCCTGGGAGCTGCCCACAACACTCAATCTCTATTTCTGGCAATATGAAGTCTGAGAGTTTTATTCAAGAGTCCCTCATTTACAGTAAGGATCTGATTAATTGTATTATTTGAATGCTTTGAAATGATCTCTTGTGTCATTAAGATTCTTGAAATTGCCTGTTACAATGAATATCTGCCCATATTTGTTAACCCTGCAAAGCACTGGCAACTTGTCTGCAGTCCAGCTATTAGGGACCCTGCAATTTCAATAAAAGAGATATCTGCATATAAATGCAGAATCTGAAGGCAAAGGAGTTTGGTATCCGTTATCCGAATATCTGATGGCTTCACGGCCGAAACATTGGCTGTTGCCCCCAGAGACTAAATGATGACATTTTTCAAACAAGTCTGAAGTGTCCTGTATGAAAGACCAAACGTAACACAGCAACAACAGAAACTACTGAATTCTGTCAACTGTTATTGCATTTTGTGAACATTAGTCCAGGCGGTTGTATTTGCCCTCATGAAAATGTGTTCGAAGTCTGATAAATCCCCTGCAAGTCATGGTGTTCATCTCCAGGTGGTTGCAGTTAGTCTTCAACGGGTGGGCGAACCAAGAAAATGAAAATATTGTCAGAGTGGGTGAAACAGACCCTGTGCATCACCATTGGCAAAATATACATCCCTGACAGGCTGCGTGGCACAACAAGCAGGCATACGCATATCATGCAGGCATACCTATAGTTCTGTAACTGAGGGCTATCCATTCTGTCTGCCGCTATTTTCGTTCCAATCCCTCTCCTCAGCAAAATGGTCCAGAAAAGCAGAAAAAGAAGATAAAGCAAGTTTCCTTCCGCCAACGCAGAGAGCCGATGTTTGATTGCTGGAAGCTGTACCCCCAGCTTGAAAATGGGCTCCAACGCCCACAACTGGAATTGTTTACAGGTGGTAAAGCAGGTAAGGTTTCTCCTCATTGGGGAACCCTTTTTCTGTGCATTCTGTAAAATGGTGAGGAGGGCACAGCTGTTCGTCAATGGAATATGCTGAAAACATGAACACAGTTCAAAAAAACGAGGGCTCACCCGGAGCAGAAGCAGCGGTGCTGTAACACGGAGCACTCTATTTTAATCACATATTCAATTCACATGGTGGCTGATAATGCCGCTTATTATCGAATTGTCATTAGTAATTTTTGGTTTCGATATGAAACCACGGCATGTCATTTACTGTAGACTAAAGCAAAGGTATCATGAGCAAAGGGGGAGAGGCTGTGCAATAAAACATGCAGCCGTGTACATGATATCTCAATACCTGTGGGGATCCCCTGCTCCAATCTCTCATACCTTGCAGTAATGCTGACAGCTGTAGCTGCACTGACTCCCCACCTGCCTACACTAATATATATATTACGCTCGATAAGTTGGAGTTAGGGAGCAAAATGTACATTGCATGGTTTTCCCTGATGCAATTAAAGACTGCTAAATCATGAGCAGTGGCCCGGTCGGTTCCATAACCATGAAGCGTAATATTAGATTTCCCAGCTCCCCCTGCTTGAGCAATGTGAAAGTGATAAGGAGATGGGAAAACTCCCTGCAGGAGACCTCGGATCAAGAACAGTATGTGCCCAGCCTGGTCTGAGGACCAAGACCGGAGATAATTACAATGTTATGACATTAGAATTTACATTGAATTATTCTCAAATTCCAAACCCAAAATGAAATTAGGGAAGAGACTGTGGTTGGCCCTTGCCTGTGTCTTAGAGGTTGCTGATAGTATTTTGAGAAACATTGAAGAATGAATTTATTATTTCATCGTTCAGACACTTTTTAAATTACACCAGTGGTGGGCCGTCAGGGCCAGCAAAACCTTCTCTGCTGGCCTAAACAGAATCACAAAATTATAGCTATTTTATAATTTAATAATTTTTCATAAATACACTACATGTATTCTAATTATTTTTCCCATTAGCTTAGTATGTCATTGCACAGCTACTGTCTTCCTCAGTTTCCCTGCTTCCAGTGCAGCTTGTTTTAAGTAGAGCTTTTATCCAATCAGATTTCACCCCTATGCTCTCTCTTAGCAAGAAGAGAGGCCCGAGGCCTGCATGAAACCGCTTGCAGTCTAAGTAAATGGGGACGATATTGTTGATTGTCATAGTCTTCAACGAATCAGATTTTTGACATGTTCGGCTTTTTTTTGACGTGCTAGAGCTTTCTGGGTGGCCTCGGCTAGTACGTCAGCATTAACGTGTAGACTCCGTATTAACGTGCGGCGTGATTGGTCAGTGGGCTAGCGTGACTGTTGACTGTAGCAGAACTTAGTAGTAGGAGTAGTATAGAGTTCAAGTTGAATGATATGTAAGAAGTGATGACATTGACATGACATTTTTAGCGTTTTGCTTGGTGTAGATTTTTTTTTTATCTAGCTTTGCTGTTTTAAAACTCAATGGCTGAAGGAGGAGAAACTGATTTCTCGAAAAGTTGGATATCAGCCCTGACCCAGCCAGGAAAAGGATTTGTGCGCCACTTTCAGTCCAGCAACTACAAACGGTATTCCTGGCTGACCACGTCAGAGAAGCGTTGAACATTTTATGATTGGGACTGCGTTTTATTTGTTTTGTTTGGAGCTACGCTGGATTTGCTAACCTGAGTTGGCTAACCAAGGCAGCAACAAGACACCATAGTATGGCAGGACTCTTACAAGCTACGGTGCTTTTGAAAACTTTTGGAGAGACCCGAGTGGATCTACAACTCAACGAACACATTTGCAGGAGGACCTCTGGCTGGAACTGAACCGCACCGATGTACTGTTCAACTTCTTTGTAAACAAAGAAAGGAGGATGGACTTTGTGTTTAAATAGTGAACAGCAGCTTTGGTAAGTTAACTGCTTTTGTTTTACATCTGCAGTAGCATTTAAACACAAAGTCCATCCTCCTTTCTTTGTTAATAAAGAGTTTAATCCCACGGTTGTTCAGTACATCCGTGCATTTTAGTTCCAGTAAGAAGTCCTTCTCGATTCATGGAGGCCAGTGACGACAGTCGAGCCTCCCTAGTTGTATTTCTTAAATACGTTTTAATCTGATTGGATAAAAGCTCTACTTAAAATGCGCTGGAAGCAGGGCAACTGAGGAAGACAGTAGCTGTGCAATGAGATAATAAGCTAATGGGGGAAAACAATTATCAGCAGATAGAGACGGGCATTTGAAAAAAAGGCATCAGGTTATCGGTAAATATGGTGCCATTTAGTGCAATATCATTTATTTCATTTTTTACTTTAAAATCTATGATCAAAACTTTGAAACAATCATTGTTGACATGTCTTTTGACATTTTATTCAACAATTTTGGTACTTTTAATTTGAAGTTGCTGAAATGTTCCTTCAGGTACCGAAAAGTGATATAAGTTAATCTTTGATACAAATGATTACTCTTAATTTTCATGTTTCCTCTATTCATATATAACAGACCATATACATTGCATGCATTGGGATTGGGGGTACATGGTATTTGGGTCCAGTTGACAGCACTTCATTGTTTAGATGCAAATTTTTAGGAGCGTGTGCTAAGATCTTGCTGTTAATTTGGGATCTGATCGAGGTTTAAACGAGAGGGCCAGACTGTGAATCTGATAACGATTTATCTAAAAGGCAGAGCTGTTTGAAGACTGAAGCCAATTAGACATGATATGCAAAAGCCTCCAAGATTTACATTTTTTTCCATCAAGCGACAGATGGATTTATGTCACTAACGCCTCAGATCAGAAGAGGAACAGAGACCAAAGGCACGCACATTATTCATTCAACACTGCTGCATGCATAATGTTAAGTCTGTATTCGATAGAAATATTGTCTCGGAGGGCTATTTCCATGGCACAGAAATAGGAAACTCTTTACTATATAGCTCATGACTACTACTAATTTGTTTCTTTTGCAGGAGTGTTTAATTCTGCCTCGATGTATAAAAACAATCAATCAAATTATTTGCGCAGAGAAAAAAAAAACACATCAATGGGATTTTGAAAACATATTTACAGAGGCTGAGGCAGAAAGCGTATCTGCAAATATTGGATTTTGCTGTGAAGAGAGCAAATGTGTCAGGGTAACACGACACAGGGAAAACAATGACAAAGCAAGACCAAAGGGGAAAAAATCTGCTAAAAAAGAACCAATAAGTCAGATATCAATAGAGATGATAAAGACAGTACCGTATTAAGTGGTCTTGAATAAATCGTTCAAACTGTGCACTGTAGTATCACACAGGAGTCACATATATGAAAACTGGAAACTGTTGACGATTGCTATAGAGTTGTGATAATGTACTGGTATAATTATGTCATGCTGAAGGATAAAACAAATCAGATTAGGAATCTAGTTTAGTGAAAATAATCAAACCAGCATACATGACATGCTGTCGGGAGACACATTTGTCAGGCATCACATGTAAATCAGTGCAAACAAGACAAGTGGAGTGAGGTTAAAACATTGTGTTTTTCCAATCCAGGAAAAGATTCTAATAATAGAGAAGTTTAAGGACAAGGTCAGGGTAGATGGATGGACGCTTAAAACGCATCCACTTTACATTTAGGCTGCTCAGGCAACTGGATATCGGGTGAGGAAAAGATGGCAGCTTTGGTTGGATACGTAAAAAGTAAAAGGGTTCCGTCTCCTGCTTCATGTTAACATTGACTTTTTCAATCTTGATAAATATTTTGGTTGTCTCACTTCTCCCTCTATTCAGATTGTATCAGCGGACATGTTTGGCATGCATGCTTGCACTAGGAACCAAAGCCCTAGTCATGGCTGTGTACACAAAATATAGCAGCTGGGCAGATTTCTAGACAAGCCAATGTTAGGTCTATTGAGATTGTTGCAGGTGGGTAAACTGCAGTATGCATGCCCCTAGTACAAATAGGACAGATATGGAGAACCCCATAAGCATCAGTTGCAAACAAAACAAAGGTTTTCAGTTTCAAAGTTGTTCAACTTTCAAAGCAGGAGAGAATACTGAAGGTATGCCTTGTGCACATCTCAACAGTATATGGGAACTGGCGCAGAAAGCGATATGCACAAGTAGGAGAGTGGCAATTAGAGGCACTGTGGAGTGCTGAGTCAATAGGCAGATAAAGAGCCCCTTTGCCCACAGTGTTTAAGCTGTAATTACGTGCAATTGTGATTTTTTTTGTGTGTGTGTGCTTCTGAGCTGCTCTCAGCACCATGTTCCTCTCAAATGAGTCCTGTGGGGCTCACCTTCAATTTCGCTGCTCAGCACTTTCATACCACACCCACTGATGGCCTGCTCCAACTCATTATTGTGGAGCCATGTGTGGTTGAGTCTTCACGCCTACATACCCACAACTGCTGCCTCTTCTGCCACCCCAAACTTCATCAGTTTAATGTAATTAAATTTCATAATTTGCATCAAAGAGACTGTCACCACTGAACATGATCAATGTACAGAAATACTGAACCTTTCAGAGACAGTTTTTGCAGAGACACACTGATGCAGGGCAAGGACAGGACCTCCTGCGCAACACCAAGTGAGACATAAACATGACCCGACTCACAAAGTGTGATGTATGACTTCAAAACAGCACTGAAAATAACAAGCATAAAAGTCTACAACTGTATGCTAGCAGCTGTGTGAGGCTGTTCATTGCTTTGAGCTAAATGCTAACATCAGTAGGCTGCTAACAATAACAATGCCAACCTGCTGGTGTCACCATCTTAGTTCAGTGTGTTCTATGCTAACATTTGCTTATTATTGCTAAAACAAAGTACAGCGAAGGCTGATGGAATGCCACTAGTTTGGGCAAAAGACAACCTAGACAGCGTTCTGTTTCAAAGGTAAATGTGTATAATCAAATGCAATCCAGTGCAACAACCCTGTAATAAACTCTTGCTTTGTGAAACTTTTAAAATGCACTTTGTTGGATTAAGAGAGCTGCAGCTACCTCTGGGAGTGTGGCCATACCTATGCCATAGTGCAGGAGGTTCAATGGTTTAAAGCAAAAGGCACTGTGACAGTGTGAAGATACTGATGAATATGTTTGAGTTTGACACATTTTAAATGGGTTTTACATTTTTTTTGCATGATGGTGTGGATGTAGGATTTGAGATGACAGCATTTTGTTTTGCATTCGCTGTGCAGCATTGCATCATCTCGCATGTAAGATAAATACTTTATTTGTAATTTAGAGAACCCTTGAGAACCCACGGTGACACAGTTGTCACAAACACTTTAAATATCCTGGAAAGTTCCTCATACACTTCCTTGAGATTAACTTTTGAAGTCCCTAAGTGACACATACTGAACATCCTGGTGAGGTCGTGTGACAATGGGTACATCGCAAGTCTCTTAATTGCATCCCCATTTCCCTCACTTGCATCTTCTCCGTCTCTACATGCAGCCCTGGTTGGGAGGAACTAAGATGCAAGGAAACCATGCAAGGAGAGAGGAAATGAGGAAATATGTTTTAAGGAACCTTAAGGAACGATAAGGGGACATGTAAATTGTAAACAGTAAACACTTTGACATGTTGCAAAATGTTACAATATGTCAGAGTGACAGCAAGTAAATACTTTTGGCCCAGTCCTGTTGCAACCAGACCTGATCATCTGCGCATACTTTATATGAAAGATATTTACGTAGTTGATATTTTTATCGAGCTAAAATGGGAGTCCTGGCAGCCATACTCAATATTACTTAACCGTTTAATGCAAACTATAGTAATATGGAACAATTACTGGTGTTTAAACTACGTAGCATGATAGCACAAACAAGCATGAATGACTCTTGAGCTGTACTCCTCTTTGTCATCAAACACTCCATGTTTTCTGTCTGTTCTGTACTACGGGGGACATTTACACAATCACACACCTGGGAGAAGTTTCCACCGAACAAGATTGATATGTCACCTGAGACTTGGAGTGAGGAGCTGAGTAAATGCTTCACCAGATTATCTTCTCATTGCTCCGCTCTCCCATTTTACTCCCTTTGGTGATGTCTCTCATGCGGAGAATTGGAATTTCAAATTTCCACTCTTGATGACATTTGTGTTGAGGGCTCTGACATAATGTTTTCTCAGTTGAATAAATATGTAACTAAAGACCACCGTGTCATGTCTGATGAAACAAATGAATGACTTCATTGGCCAGTGGCCTCGAGGCTCTGGAATGCTCTGCCTGCAACTCTACGCCTCGCAGATACTGTGAATACTTTTAAGAACCAGCTCAAAACCCACCTTTTTAGGCTGGCGTTTGAGTAAAAACCCATGTCCTAGACCTGCTCTTAAAACATGTTTTACATTTTTATTTATTTTTTATTTTTCTCTGTGTATGTAATTTATTGACCCTAGGGTCACATTGTGTTTTTTAATGCTTTTAAATGTCTGCTCTGTTAAGCACTTTGTGATGTTATGTCTGTGAAAAGCGCTCTACAAATAAATTTCTTTCATTCATTCATTCATTCATTCATTAAAACTTGTGTTTTCGGCCAACTTTGTTTATTTTTTAATGATTTCATGTGAGAACATTGTGCTCTAATTGAGGGCTGGTTGTACTTGTTCGCTGCACCTATGAATGATACGGTAAACCATGGTATTTCACATATGCTGACTCATGTGCATCATATTCCCTTGGTCCAAATATTTGCAGAAGAGAAAGTGAAGCAGAGATCACTATAAATCGAGAACTCAAAAAGCCCAAAGTTGTGGCAGAGCTGGATCCTGGTGGTGTGAACGTTGAGTTTGTTCCACCATGATGCCACCCTGTGTGAGGCCCCAGGTGGATGCCTTAGGTTTTTTCTCTGCAGTTCAGGGTTTCTTTCATGCCATCTGCGCCTGGCTCGGGGACATGGCATTCAAGCAGGGCACAGTGCAGGCACGGCTCCTATACTCTCACTCCACTGAGGCTGGAAGCTTTCACTCTGAGTGAACAAACCTCAGGTCAGATGGCTACCACAGCAAATAGACATGGCATTAATATCAACAATGAGCACGTCATCCTCTACCCAGTCACGGATACGCTATTTTTCACCATTGCAGTTATTTGTAAGGGGGCCACTGTGAGGGGACTGCCAATATGAACTATGCAGATGTTCCACAGCACTCCGGAGACAAATCTGTCTGGCACATTTCATATTCCACACTACAAATATATTTTTCAGAGAATGTAGGTTGCTGCTGACATGTGCCAAAATATAATTGATGAGGACACCACCTATTTGATAACAGGGGCGTGACCGATGGGACGTTTTACTGTGCATTTAAAATTGAAATACAATTTTCGTTCATTTATTTTCATTCTTTACGGGAGTACATTTGAGCACTACTTCATCAAGTGGAAGAAATTGCCCAGTTCGCTATTTCGTTGGCAACATAAGATGAATCACTATGAACTCTAAACATGTAAAAAATTAAGAGTGGAATGCATTTGCCGGCATCTCCTTGACAGGTTCAACTCGCAGCTCTCTGTAGTTTTGCTGCCGAGATCAAGCTGACCTAGATTCCATTATTTCTAAATTCTGCTGAATTTCCAGTGGCAGGTAATTAAGTGTGATTCTTCCACCTTGTTCAACGGGGCCCAGGATGTTTCAGAGTTGGCTGCTGAGTCAGATGGGGTGGCGCTATGCGGCTAACTGAGATCTAGGGGCACATCTCGTGCTGCTGCCTTTAGTGTGTGTGCCAGCTGCCTGCCAGAGGCCCAGCCTCATTATCTGAATTACAAAGATCAAACAGAGAGGCCGAGGAAGAAGAAAGAGAATCCGCCGTCACTCTCCAAGAGGATGGGATGAAAGGCAGGCAGATAGTGAAGTGGGGGCAGCAGAAGACATTGTGTAACTAGAGTTCGAAGGGTGGGTTCCCTGATTCCCTGTCTGCTATAAATAACAAATGGGTAGCACCTTGATGGGCCTGCACATGTTTGTTGACATTCTAGTATGCTTACTGCTGTACTGTGGTGAAGGAATATCAGCCCTATTGTGATCTTGATGACGTCAATGAACACATATTCTACATTTCTGATATGACTGATGCTATCACAGCAGTTATGCTATCCTCTTTCGGAGCCGCCATTGTATTTTAGAAAGAATTGTCTCCTCTCACCTTTCACACATGTTCGTGCACTGGCTTGCCGGACACATACGCATTACTTGAAGCCTGAAAAGATGGATTTTCATGCGATGTGATTTTCATGCGATGTGATTAAAGCATTCACAGATCATTTATTGCCACTATGCAACACAGGGATGCGAAACGCAATTGGCCCAGTTGCAACACAAGAAAAACTAGACGCAAGACAAAACAGAGCAAAAACAGTAGTGCAATTTAAAAAAATTGCAATAGGAGGATAACATGGCCGACATCTTAACATTAAACATTCAACATCAGGAGAACATTGTCCATACATTTTGACCATGTTAGAGCATTACGCATCGTTGATGTAAACACAGAGTCCACTTCCTCTCGTCCCACAGAGTCCTGCCCTCTGCCCTGCGGTCCCCCCGTCAACGGCAGCTTGATCCGGGATGCCGGGGTGGAGCCAGGTCTCCACCAGTGGCGGGTGGGCCGTCAGGGCCTGCAAGGCCTTCTCTGCTGGCCTAAACAGAATCACAAAGCTATTTATATTAAAAAAATAATTTATTTATTTATTTATTTTTAATAATTTTATAATTTTTCTTAAATTATCTTATTTCTCATTGCACAGCTACTGTCTTCCTCAGTTGCTCTGCTTCCAGTGCAGCTTGTTTTAAGTAGAGCTTTTATCCAATCAGATTTCACCTCTGTGTCTCTTGGTTAGAAGAGAGGCCCGAGGCCTGCAGTCTCACCTGCAGCCAGTGCAGATTAAAGTGAATGGGGACGATATTGTTGATTGTCATAGTGTTCAACCAATCAGATCTTTAGTTTGACATGTTGGGCGTATTCTTTGACGTGCCAGAGCCTTCTAGCTGGCCTACAAGTACGTGATTGGTCAGTGGGCTAGCCTGCCGTGTGGGGCGGTGACGATCCCAAAATCTGCTGCCTCTGTGGAGCAGACATTTTCAGCCTCAAACGCATTAAAACGTATTCAAGAAATACAACTAGGGAGGCTCGACTGTCTTCACTAGCGTCCATGAATCGAGAAGGACTTCTTACTGGAACTAAAACGCACAGATGTACTGAACAACCGTGGGATTAAACTCTTTATTAACAAAGAAAGGAGGATGCACTTTGTCTTTAAAAAGTGAACAGCAGCTCTGGTAAGTTAAATGCGTTTGTTTTTACATCTACAGTAGCTTTAATATGCTTGTTTATACATTATAATTTGTACAACTTGTTTTTATGAAGATTTTTGTTTGGTTTAATATGTGATAGGAACCATTGTTGCGTCCAGTGTTGTTCTGGGGACATATTTAGCCGCTGCCAACTTGGCAACTCTCTCACTAAATCTGCAGACTTTCCAAACCCTCATGGCGACTTGTTCTGGTGTTCTTGGAGACTTTTCTGGTGTTTTGACGTTAAAGCAGTACGTTCTGCACTGTCATGAACGAGCAGTGGGAGCTGCCGTGAGCCCCTCCGCCGCGAGCTGCCGTGAGCACCTCCTCCGCCCCAAAGCACACACAGGCGCAGCAGTCAGAGCAGAGAGGAGACGCACTCCATCTATAGGTGTTGGCTTCATTTTGACACGAAACAAATAATAACCGTAGCTGTGTTTCAGCTGCAGGACAGCAGTGAAGGCCCAGGTATAAAATGCACGGCCCGCCACTGCTGTAAAGATGTGGGCGTCAATCTCCACCCAATGCTGGGTTAGCCTGAAGTCTTATTTCACCCATCTTATTTTCCTAGGACCAAACATCAGAGTGCCAGGGGTAGGCTGGGTAGTGGAGTATAGTAGTAGGTCCTAGCTGGGTTGGCTTAGCTTCCATCTCAGCTCAATTTCCCTTTCTTTGTCGTTTGGTCCAGCAGGTCTGGCTGGGTGGGCGCGGGCGGTGATCGTCTTCAGGTCCGCTACACTTGATCCAATCCCCACGCTTCCTTTTCCGATCTTGATGAATGTATGATGTCATGACACAAGTGCTTTAGTAACTGCGTCACCTCCAGATAATCGTGAGAATCCAGCTGCGGTGCAAGGTACTTTCATCAGTGCTACTTGATTGGATTTCACGCAAACTCAGACGAAATCAAGCAGGTTCACTAACTCCTTCAGCTCAGACTCCAGCGCACCTTCAACCTGCTGTCGGTGCTCCAACGGGAGGTGGAGAGCTAGGTAGCGGCTTCTCCACCCGCAGGAGCAGAGCTTTGCTTCATGGCTACGTCGGTCGCCCATTGAAGCCAACACTGACACCACCTTGCTGGAGGACAAGGCCACATTGCTGGGCCTGCTGAAGGGAAGGGTGACACGGAAGAACCAGAACCAGGACTGCGTAAGGCAGACTGTCAGACCCTGCTGCAGTAAAATTGCAAAAACTAAAAGGTAAAAAATGTTGAAACACTACCGCATCAGTCCACAGGGACCACAGAAATCTACACATGGTAGCTTTAAAGTCAATTTGATTTGAGCCCGAAAAAAACACAACATGAATAATGTTTGCATGTAGAAATAGATGCATCACACTCTTCTTTGGCCAAGAGAAAGGGTCAACTCTTTATAAAGCCCAGTGTAATGAGCAGAATTTGTTTTCTGTATCCTTTAGTCCAGAGTTCTGTCTCTAAAATGAAAAGATCAAAACAGCATTAAAATTGCTTATCTCCAAACCTTTTATCATTTTTCACTTATTATCACTCATTTTAGTCTTGAATCAGTTCATTACTCTGTGAATAAAGCCCTGATTTACTCAGGACATATCGATCCAGCCAGCAACTCACGATTCAAATCATGCCAAAATTAAAACATGCATATTATATCAGCTGAGAATTGAGTCGGGTAAAGCTAACACTGATTAAAGGTCAATAGGGGTGCAAAGTGCAAATCAATAAATATGGCTATGCAGTTGGATTTTTAATAAACCGCAGCACTTCTTCAAGTTCTGGGCAATTCCACTTTAATGTGAGCACATATGGATTTTACGGCCATTTTTCTGTAAAATAGTGACTGTATGTGACTAGATGTGTACTATAAAGTAATGTATTCCTGTCAGGCATATTTGTGTGCAAGCCATGAGCTCATTACTTGTCATTTATTTTGGCCCTCTATCCGATTCCTACACGACAGTGTAGAATCAGATTCCTACAGTACAGTGTAGAATCAGATAGACTCTTCTTGGACCCCGGAGATTCAACAACAGAAGCCCTGTTGTAATTGGAGAGATTTCTAGTGCATCACTAGTACTGGTAGTGAGATAGCGAAGCTCCAGGAGCAAGGTGACAGCAGTGGATCACGAGAGGAATTGCATTAGAGCGAGATAGACGAGATGGTGGTCCAGATCTCTGGGGAAGGGGTGAAAAGCACACTGGATAGCATCATCGCTTGTGGGGTTGACAGCTTTGGGTTAAAACATCTTACCAATATAGACACTTCCCTAATTAAGTCCTCATTTGCTTTTAGAAAGTTAATTGATGAGACAATTGGGCGGTAGTGGGGGTCTCTAGCTAATTACTTCTTTGGAGGGTTTTTAGACACAGGGGCTGAAATTGCTTTTATAGTTGTAGTCATGGAGGCTCTGATGCGGAGAAACCATAAAATCAATTGATGGATTGATTTTAGGAAAATTTGCATGCACATCAGAATTAAAAGTATCAAAGAGTTCCCAAGTCACTTAACTGGAAGTAACCATCTCCAAGCTTCATTGGGACGTCCCAAATAAATGGTAACACTTTAGTAAATGTTGAAGCATACATGTTACTAAATGTCTTTTTAGTCATGCTAGCAATACGTTTTTTTTTGTGAACAGACATAAATCCTAATGATTTTGATAGTTCATCTAGAGCCATCATGGGGTTCAGGTTTTTTTGAGTCAAATGTCTCAGCAACTATTCAATGGATTGCCATTTGATACAATCATTCATATCCTCCTCAGGATGACTTTGGTGATGCCTTTGCTTTTACGTCTAGCGCCGTAGTGGTCAGAATGATTTCTCCAGTACGTTGGATAACAACCAAATACCAGCAAAACTAATGACTAATGCTGATGAGCATGTTAGCATGCTACCACAGTAAACTAAGATAGTGAACACAGTGAACATTATATCTGCATGTTGCCATGCTAATCTTAGCATTTAGCTCAAACCACTATTGTGCCTAAGTACAACCTCACACAGCTGTTGGCCGATAGACCCAAAGGAAATACTCTTGCACACAGATAACAAACAAGAGTTATTACACCTTGACAAAGTGTGTGTAGTGTGAAAGATGAAAGAAGCTTCGAGCTAATGTAATTCTGAACACAACAATACATTAAGTATAATCCTTTGAAATGCACGTTTAATTGTGTTCAGGCCTTGAAAAAGAAACAATGTTAATGGTTTACTTTTTCATTTATACTTCTCGTTAAACGGCGTCTTCATTTTAATTAATGAAGATGAGAATATGTTCGGCATCACAGATACGGCCGAGGAGCTGAGATGAATATGCTGAACACTTCAATTGTATTAAAAGGGAGCTTCAGACAAGTATGCTCCGCATGGATTTACTATCCCTGGGGAAAGGGACAGACTCCATTACAATCTCCTTTCTCGTTTTACCCCCTTAAAGGTGTTGGCAGTGCTTTGCATCTAAAGTGTCTTAAAAAGGATCATTGTTACACGACTTGACATTAAGAGACACAACTTATTAAAGATCACTACAAAGATCGCTGGAAGAAAATGAAAAATTAAGAATCAGAGGTTTCATGTGATAAAAGCTGCTGTGAAACTAATTCATTTGTATCCAACTCCACTGTAAATCCAGAAGAATTTCTCTCAGAACTGGGTCACACATCAGATCTGCAAACTAAGCATACGCTGTGGCGAAGGCAATGCAATGCTTGTTATCTTTGCTGATTCTTAGTTCATATAAAACATGGAAAAGGATTAGATCTTCAGTCATCTGACAGCCTACTATAGCTACTGTATGTTCAAAATATGAAATGCTGCACCTGCTTTGAGAATCCTCTACAGACAAAGATTACGGTTTAAGTGAGGTTTTATCTGTCTGAGCAGTCATTCAGTCTCACAGATCTCAGCCTTTCATAGATCGCTGCAGTTATGCCAATGAGGATATTAAGGAAATACAAATGCACCACTGAGCTTCCTTACCTGAGGCAATGCAGTCGTTTTCAGCACAGTCGCCAAAGCGGAACTGCTCAATCTCCCTCGTGTTCAACTTCAGCCCAGGGCAGCCAAGGGAATGTAGCGGTGAAACAAGCCGTAAACCAAAATATGGTAACAATAACAGTACTTGTTTAACTGAGCATCAATTCTATCTGGTTGGAAAGAAAAAAGTCCCATAACAGTTATGTGTGCGGGCTCATTATTTCCAGTGTTATAAAGAAAAGATCAATATTCCCTTCGAAAAACATTACTCGTGTTTTCCAGGAGAAGAAATCACCATATTGGAAAACACAGCCTTTGCCAATGGATTTATTTTTACCAATTTAATTTATGCTTTGCTTCTTTATATTGCAGAAGGAGCTCAGTGTGCTTCTTGTCTGCCAAGACATTCAGGTTCATCAGCTTTAAGTCATTATGCGTAACCCTCTGGGGTTCATGAACGTGTGCACAAAATGTAATTTTAATGCATCGTTTTTTTAGATATGTGATGGAAGGACTGCCAGACAGAGTGACGTTGCCACTTAAAGAGCCATGCCACTAGGCTAGAAAAACCTTCCACCCTTTGGCATAATGCCTCCCACAGCAGAACATGTCGTGGCAAAGTGACGAGGACAGAGGGTCAACTGGAGTTGCCAACCAGCGGGTCGTGTTTTAATAAGAACAAGCCAACATCAACAAGTTCAGCATATAGAAAACTACTCCCAATGTACTGCTCTTCACAGATCACTCTTATAGTCAAAATTCACGCCTCCTTTTGCTACGTTCCACCAATCAAACCAGTCTGTTGAATCAAGGATCAGGACACATCTGGACTCCTAATTTGGGCAGGTTCCTATTTTGTTCTGGGCACACAGAACACAACTCCATGTACGGAGTTGTTTTGGTGCTCTTGAGAGATTAATCATTCTTTATCTGGCCCTGAGAATCATTTCCCAAAAACGCTGCTGCGAATCAGAATAACACATTATGTAACTGTTTACGTGTGAGCCCAGATGCGTTCAGTTCAATTCAAGTTCAGTTCACAGTTATAATGCTGATTTTCTTCTACAAACACAAACACCTAATGTATTCAATATGCATTATACATTTACATTGGGTGGGGGTGCTCAGTAAATCCACCACTGTGTGGGGCCTTTAAGCCATTCTGAGAGCAGCAGAGAGGTCACATGTCCCTATTGCTGCATGGAGCCAACTTTTTCACCAGCTATTCATCCATATTTGCATATCCTCCTTATTTGCCATGGGGAACTTATATCAAAGGTTTCTAAGAACATTTTGCTTCAACATCTCTGTGACTATGAGAGAGAGGCTGACTAAATGAAAGGTGTTTTATTTTAGACCAGATTTTAAAACATTTTGTGATCCTTAGTTAATAGCATGTCTTTTCATTGCAGTGCAACTGAACACTCAGTGCTTTGTGAGTTCCAGGAGTATGTTTTAAAATGTCAATGTCCATTAAAAAGTTTACTTTGAACAATATCTTAGATATTCCTCAACATACTAAACAACTACAGGGTTTGTTATGGCCAACAGTTAAAACATGTTTACCTTTCTGACTGAGAGCTCACATTTTTGCTGTAGTTGGGTATGTCGAGTAGCAGTAAATACCCATACCCATGAGTCTCACTGGTGGAGGCTATAAAGAAGACAATAGCCCAAGGTGAAAATCAGATGGTACGGCACAGGTATTCTTGCCTTAAGCGCATTGGGACTGACTTGAGTTTGACAGTCATCCAGGGATTATTATAAGTGCGTTAATGGTCACCTGTAAAAAAACCAACTTCTATTCGTGGAACCCTGGCTGCCCATTATACATATTACCACTTTTCTTGTGGCAGTTATTGGAAACAGTAATTAGTTGCAGACATTTTGACGACATTTTCTTTTCAATTATCCTCAGAATTAACCTCTATCACAATTACTTATAGTATGTGTTGTTACCTTACCTACAGTAGGACAGTAAAATGTCTTTGGACATAATGGTTGTCAGCTTCCCCGCAGTAAGAATTTACTCTTTTATGTCAAACTCAAAACTGCAGTGCTGGAAACGTAAGAGACTTACAAGATTTGTTCCTTCTGCATAAATAATGAGAGGCAATTTATCACTAAGTAGACATATGGAACATGTCAGCCAGATAGCTAGCTCACTAATGTTTCTCATCCAACTTTTTATTATATACAGTACACTTCAAGCAGTAAAAGCAACATTATCGCTCATTCTGGTGCTGTGTATCTGGCCACCTGATGAAGGTAAATCCAATATTCATTCTCTTTTAGCTCTGTTTTTGGTCTTTATCAACTCCTGAAATATCTGGCTCTTTACATGCTCCAATATGTTCACCATTTAGTCTTTAATTGTGTCTCACTGTGATGGGTTTTAGTGCTTTTTTTGCTAAAAACTGCGTCGTGCTGCAGCCGAAACATATGAGAGCAATGAGAGAGAGAACCAACACAGTAAAGCTGTGGGCCGGGCAGTTAAACAATTAGCTGAAACTCACTATAAAGCCGAATAGAGCTTCAGATTATCTTGTTTCACGTTGTTATTTGATATATTGTGAATATAACATTATGAATTTTAAAATAATAAAATAGAACCCATGCTACATGGTCCAAATGCTGCTGGAAACCATGAGGTCCTACCAAATAAAACGTTAAAATGGCACAGGACAATTGATTAACAGTATGTTAAATTCTTTGATTACTGGTTGGAAGCACTGATCCACATCTTTCGTCACATCATACCACACAGTTTCCCTTTAAAACTGCCCCATTGAATATTCTATCATTTCTTGGAATTAGCCTCAAAAATAAGATGACGCTCATTCATGTTTCTGGCTGAATTTTGTGAAAATCTACCAACAGCAGAGTTAATAGTGACAAAGGCTGCAGTGACTGGGGATTTGATTGGACATCCCAAATTGGAATATGATTGGAAAATCTGCAATAATAGGAAAAGAGGATATCTATAAACAGTATTAAAATACTATAAAACAAGAATAATACAGTAGTTGGCTGTTACTCATACATGCTTTTTCATCCTTCAAATTAAATAGACCAACAACTTAATTTGGAAATTACTAATATTAAAATGTTAAAACGAACTAACTAGTTTATTAATGAACCTGCAGTCAGTATTGAAAGTAGTACACAAATTCAGAAACCATTCCATCATATAGTACACACACTGGTAAACTGTATATGTAGATGTATGAAAGTTATAAACTGTCATCACATGAATTTGGTTGGAAAAACACTTTGTTCTGAAAAAGTGGAATATTTGTTTTGTTTTTTAATTCAACAGCAAGACAAGAAAGGGCTTTAATATGCAGTTTGCATATTATAGTGAGCAGTGCTGTCAAGGCCTCCTCTCTCTGTAGAGCCTATGATAATGACTTGCTGTAGTTATTGCTCCTGCATGAACAAAAGAGTGTGTTTCAAATATCAAACACTATTTAATAAAGCTTTTGCAATGCAGCAAGAAGTCCAAGCTCTCCATTCCGACCTCAATCAACTCGTCTTTAATCTGCTGTAGTCTGTCACTGGAAATGTCCCTTTTCCATGTCCATCAAGACCTTTGCTGAGCACACACTCATACAACCAATCGCATCACTCCACACAAACCATCTGCAGATGATATGAAGAGGGTGTTAAAAAAAAGGTGAAGAGGGAAATAAAAAGCAGACATTTAGCTCTTTTTGATTTGCTTTTTTACCGAACTCAACAGCTGAAGGAGCGATAATGCAGAGTGCATGTCACACCAATGACACGATGCACACTCACAACACACACACAGACACACTCTGTGTCAATACAGGAGCATCATATGCATAGTTTCCAGAAACCCTCCTTTTTTCCATCTAACACATTTACATGTTAATGGTTTTGATGACATCATTCATCCACTACACTTTTGAGCATGTCTTGAGCTATTTTTCAGTGGAAAATGTTGCCAACAGTGGGGTAGAGAATAAGCATAAATGTGCAATGTTTCCTTATGCCTGGAACTACAGCCTCTGGCTCTTGTGCCAACACAACAAAGAAAAACAACTATAAATTGAAAGGCTAGCCAAGGCCAAACAATCACATAAAACCAAATATTTGCTAATGTGTTTGTCCTAACACCAAGTCTCGCAAAATGCATTTCCACATCGTGGCTACAGCGCAGCCGACCCGCCTGGCATCAGAGCCATTCTTTAAAAAACAAACATTAACACAGTTTTGCTGCCTGTCTCCACGAACAACAATTTAGCCTTTAGATCTTGCAAAAATTGGCAACTAACAAAGATCTTGAAGATCAAGAGCTGCAGATTTATTTTTGACGACACCATTCAGTGTTATGCAAATATCATTTCCTGTCTGGCGCGGATTTTTTTTTCTCCTACTGAGCTCATGACAATGGAATGAAATGTATGCATGGTGAAATGTGTGCACGGTGTTGCAACCAAGGAAACATGATTTACGGTATTCAGGTCTGAAAATGCCAGATTGGACGAGAAGGACCCTGCCGTTGCCGCCTCCAGGGTATCATTATTATGAAAAACCAATACAGCATATTTCAATATACACTCCCCACGCTAATAATGTAAAAGTAATTCAGTGGAAAATAATACGATATAACTTTAAAAACATTCATTCTCATAAAGAAAAAAAAGTTAGACTCTAAGCACTAAGCAGTGGAAATAATGCGCCACAATAACCAACTAACTATGAACCACATTAAGCAAAACCGCTTACAGCTACGACCTTTGTTTTCTAAAGGGTTCGGGTTCGATCATTTTCCAGATGCGCGGTGTTTCCAAGCAACAAAGTGTAAACACATGTCAACACTGACTTCTACTGTAACTACAATATCCTAATGTTAGGAGGGTGACTGCAAAGTAAACTGACATCCACAACATTTAAACCAGGACACCTCACTGGAGGAGGTTTCATTTCTTCTCCATCCCAGTCTTGTGTATTAGTCTGTTCCCCTTCAAATAGCGTTTCCCGACTTTTAGAACAGTGTGGTACCCTTTGCAGATCACATATCAGCAGAATTAAATATGACAGTGTTAAAATCTACTCCAAATTAGAAATATGGGATTACTATTTATCTTTCAATAGCCACACGTTTTTTTCTTCCTGTTTTTTCTTCACTATTTTAAAAATGACATTGTAAAATGTTCAGCTGTGAATGGGGAGCCCATGCACATTGATGTTAGCAGATGTTTTAAAGTCACCAGTTTCACTCCAAAAGCACCTAAAGCACTTGTGTATTCTTTTTTTTAGGAAATCTGACTCAGCCTGACTACATGATGGCTTGATGATGGAATTTCGGCAGCACTTTCACACTAAGCCCTCAATGATGCCGCTGTTCACTGAGTGAACACACTCCACACATTCAAATCAATGCACCATTATTGCTGCATATCTGCTAAAAATATATATAGTTCTCATGATCATCAGCATTGAATACATCTGCTAAGTGATATACGTTTTGTGTTAATTGCTCCCAGGTTAAGCAGAGCAATTGCTGTCCTCCCAGGCTTGATCCTTTGATCTAGGGAGAGAGAGTTGGGGGGGGGGGGGGATGTCAGCAGGATGAACAGAGCTGTGACAGGTGAGAGAGGAAAGAGAGAGGCAGAGAAGAGGCATTCTGTCAATCACGTTAGTTGAAGAAGAGGACGTGCATGTGAACCACACTTGCACGTTGTTTAGTCAAACGAAGACGAGTGGCACAGAGACGAGGAGGGACAGGGAGACTCCATCCCGCCTTTCAACGATAGGGCCGGGGAGCTTTGGTGCAGATCCACGGTAAGGAAGAGAAGGTGAGTCACAGTTAAACAACTAAACAGCCTCTAAAAGTGCTTTGAAAGTCAAACTACAAAAGAAATGTGCAAGGTGAAGAACATGGAGACGACAGTCAACTTCATACTGAAGCTACTTGGACGGAATATGATACCTGCCGACAAAAAAGTATTGATGACAATTTGAAGTGTAACTCCCAGCCAGTTTGTATCTCATGCAGAAAAGGGTTCCTGCTACTGTAGTCATTGATTCACATCTAATCTCCCTTCTCCTCACCTTGGGTTGATATATCTTTAATTGAACTTCACTTCAGATGGATTGATGCAAAGTCATTGACTCTTTTGCAAGGTTCATTGCAGACCAGTTCATCCTGCTCTGTCAGGGGCTAGACCACAGGATCATTAACAATATAAGAGAAAGACAATGCACCTTGGCTCCCAAAGCAGAGTTCCAGATTACTGAATTTCCTTGTGTGACTGGGAAATACTGGACTATCAGGTGCAAACCATTCTAGTCTTCATAACAAAGTATGTTACCTCTCTGTATTCCTTCTCAGTGAATAGAACTATGTTTTATTTTGAAACATAGCCTCGGGGTGGAAGACTGAGGCATGCAAATTGCTTGGAGTTTGTGTTATTAATGCACAAGTTTATCTGAGTGGAAGCAAGGCCTCTAACAAACAAAACGCCCCTTCCTCACCATCTGCCATAAAATTACTCATGCTTTTGGGTCGTGAGTTGATAAGTAATGGCTAATTTGTTTTTTTGGACTGTATGGGTAGCAATGTGTAATGGAGATGGACTATTCAGCAAGTTTCATTGTTCCTCTTTGCGCTTAAACATCTGTCAGTCGGTGAATCACATAATTGTTTTTTCGATTTAAATGAAAATGTGCAGACGCTAAGCATAGTATGATTCATGATACATACTTTTGGTTTTGAAAAATAGAATAAAGTGCATTTTGCATGTACACAGAGATCATTTTAGGAGAACAAAGCAAAGTATTTTACAAGGTGTGAGCAGTTTTCCAATGCCTGAAGCAGTAGCATCACTGAAGCAGTGACACAGTGTGGTATTAGTATTATTGAATCACTGCGGGACGATCCGCTGCATAATGTATACGCTAATGTATGAGGATGCAGAATCCTACACAGCTGCTGAATCACACCTCAAGGTCTTTCTTCCCAGGCAATGCCTTGCAGTTGGTAGAATTTGTTATGGCAAAATAAAGAAACAACAGAATAAAATCAATTGTCTCATTAGAGATACAACAAGGAACATTTTTCAGACAAATGAAATGGGATAGCCTGCAATTCACTACAACCTTTGCCTTTTGAATTTTGTTAGTGCCGTAATCACACTGAGATTGAGTAATTGTTTAATTAAAATAAACAAAGGGAGAGAAAAATAAAATAAACCACATCTTTATAAGAGACACTCAGGCGGATTCATAGTTCAAAATACATCATTTATACTTGGATAACCATCTCTTTAACATCATTTTATCTGTTTAGTTGAACATGTTGTTGATTGTATTTGACATCATCGACTTTATTCATGACAATCATATCCCAAATTCAAGTCAATGTATATTTCACATGCTGGTCTTGATTTACTAGACATTAGAGCGTAGTGCACCAGATCAAAATAAAACATTCGCACAACCAATTTGCATAATGGTATTTGCTCATACCACGTTAATAGAACCAGGCTATAATAACCTCCTTTCTCTAATGATCCTCCATGGCACCCTGCGACTGTTGTCACGCTTCAGATAACCACCAAGTGCACCTGTGGATTTTAGCCCATGCAATGTTTCCTGTGGTGATCCATCATGGCACCAACCTCCACAGTCCCCCTGATGGGGGAACTGTAGTCAACCCAGGCTCACTCAGGAATAACAAAGAGAGGTCATGGCCTGATGGGTCAGCCTGGCCTCACTCTCTCACCTTTCCCTTCTAGCTGGAAAAGTCACTTCCTGGGAGTGTAGATTACTCACTTGGTACAGTGCATCCCGCTTTGATTTTACAGCAGAAACATTTCCCTCTTCTCCAGAATTAGCAATTATATTAATTTGCCATCAAAGTGAATGTTATATAAGAATATGCAAGCAGGCCAGGTTTAGCTCACTCTGAATTCAAAACACATTGGACTGTATCAGTCAAGACATTTCATATTAAACACGATTTGTCAAGGGGCCAAGGGAAAATAAAGGTCGGACGAATTAATAAACAAATACTGTATGAATAGGATATGGCAGTTTGGGCCATAAGCTTGAGACGCGTCACATTTTCAATCTCCACCAGTAGGAGGACAAATCGCCTGAGAGGAGGGATTAGGGTTGTGAATCACTGATGGAATAAAAGCCTCTTGTTGCTGCTTTGTAATTGTCTCTGCCATATTTACATGTTAAAAAATGGAAATCTTTTGTGAGGCGCTGGCATGAAAATCGTTCTCCTATGAGTCAGTGGCGACGTTAAATATTCATGACTTTATTTGGAAAGCAGCATTTAGGTCCAGGATGCCAATGAGAAGTAAGCAAAGGCGCGGATTAGCAGAGGTGACAGGGCTGATGAATACAAACATTTTAGGAGATTATGTTTTTGATTGGAATAATGCTTTGCAGGCAGATTTATTCGGAGCATTGGGGAATGATTATATTTCCACCCCCCCATCATCCATATGGAATTTTGACACGCTGTGTACAACGGCTCCACAGCGGTGTGTGTGTGTGTGGGGGGGGGGGGGGGGGGGGGGCATTCAGTTTTCGACTACGGGGGGGGGGGGGGGGGATTGATCCACAAGGTGACACCCAGTATAAGAACTGTCAATAGAAGGTCAGGAGCTCTCCACCGCCCAGCATACAGAGTGTGTACATACTAAGCCTCCTGTGCAGCCATGCAGCGTCGATCAATGTTATATGAGAAGGTTGGCAAACATCCAACTGAATCACCCTGCATTGGATTGCAATAGATGCCAAGCAGCATAGGTTTGGGTTGAAAGGGAAGCGGCCACAAGAGAGAACATCATTGTTTTGGAAAACCTTACAAAACAGCCCTCAAAAGGACTGGTGGTTTCATGAAAATAAAAAATATATATATATACCGTGGGATTCAGTGATTTCTTAATAACTGTGATCTACTTTCATGTGACAGACAAAACATCTTCAAGCAATTCAATTTCAGTTTGATGTTCCCTTGTCAGTGTCAGTGAGATAACAAAAGAAACACACACAAGAACAGCCGCATGGACACACAGGCACACTGGTTTGCAGACACAGTTACAGTGGGGGGGAAACTTCAGAGATACATTTCTGTTCTTAATGTTTGACTCTGATCTGCTTCTTTTGATGTGCACTGCTTAAAGAATGAGTTCCACTTTTTTTCTCTATGACCTGCTTCCTGCCTCGACATCAAATAAGCAGTGTCCTCTTGTACTGTAGATTGAAAAGTAGTTGAAGTATCCTCAGGTCTAAATCAGAGAAACTATCTGGATCTCTTAAGTTGATGACATGCCATCCAGAGCTTGATTGTTATTAATGGAAAAGGCCCAGCAAGGCCCGATGCTGTGCTTTAGTGTTTCTGACTTTCAGACTTAGAGTTTACAGCAATGCTAGCAGCTTTTTGTGAATGTACTTCAGCAATGAGCTAAATGATGTCAACGTCCTAACATGAGCACAGTGACAATGTTAACATGCTGACTTAGCGCCACTACTACACGACACTACTGCTACACTGCTGCTGCAAGAAAGTCCAATTATCTTACATTTTGTTGATGGTGGTTTAAACAGTCTATATAACAATCATTGAATTGAACGGATGTGTGCAGAAGTACAGTTTATGCCCCCAAAGGAAGCTCCATCACTGCTGCTACTGCTTGCATTCCGTGGTCAAGTGCTGTGTTCATTATGTAACTGTGTTGTTGTTCTAGTTCCTTTTAATTACTAAGTTGATAGGTGGTTTCACACACCTGCAGTTGTAACTGCTACTGTCAATATTTACCTCAGTGTCACCTTAAAGGTAAACTGAAGTTGTTTCACTTGCCGTGCACTTACACGACCATTGTTGAACCTCGACATGAGTTTGCAGTGTTGTAGGTAATTCAGTGCCTAGTGAGAGCATCAGCCCACGGAACGCACACGAGAACTTATACAAAATAAGAATGAGCTCTGACTATTTGGTGTAAATGTTTTTTTGGTTAAAAGGATTGGTTTTCTAGTTTTATATTCTACAGGAGTTCTACCACGGCTGCTTGGGTTTGTCTAACTGCATTGCCCTAATTAGGTCAATGGCTCTGCCTTACAAGCCTGGCTGAGGTGGCTTGCCTAGCTCTACAGCTCGAAATTGTACACTGTTTTCCTGTATGTCTTTAGGCTTGGGAGACAGGATTAGTGTAATGGAGTATCACTGTTAAGCATCTTAAAAATACTCAGTTTGAATCCTAAATATGCCCACTTTGTTCTTTTTCTCATCCCAAGTACAAATAATTTTGCTGTCTCAACAAATCGAGATAAATACAAATAGCTGCTCCCAACTGTACCACTGGACCATTTAGCTTAACATTTTTGTCAGAATCCATGGGACTCTGAAGTAAAATAAAATGGAAATAATAATGTTACTTTCTATATCAATAAATGAAATTAAATGTGAGTTAAAAAGATCCAATTCCAGTGGATTATTCACAGCCAAGTCCACCAACAAAAGTCAGCTTATCGTGACAAGAAAGGGAACAAATAAACTCATGAATAAATGCAAATGAATATAAATATGCACATACATAAGCCAGGCCATGCTAGTCTGATGACAAGAGGTGGTTGGATACAGAGCCTTCGCCTTGCCCCATTGTTGATGCACTGTCGAGCAGGGCACCCCTGCTGGCCCTCAAAAGGACTCAACTACAACCCCGGTACTCCGTTTGCAATCGAAATGTACTTAAGGCACAGCTCCATGTCCCTTCCTCTGTTTGCATTGCGCTGGTAAAGGCGCCTCTGTATTCTGACAGTAGCAGGGCACTGTTTTGAACTGTACACCGTGTTTTTTAGACTGACAGGCTTGTTGGTATGCAGAACACACACAGCCGTCACATGGGGAGCAGCTGGGCCTCAGAGCAGAATAGGAAAGTTCAAACTCGCTCAACTACACCTAGATGAACAAAGAGGGCTATATAGGGATAAACACAAATGTCCATGCACATGTATTGGACTTACTTGGCGGGGGGTAGCAACATAGAGGGCAATGTCAATGACCAGTCTCTCCTCCAACTGTTCAAGAGCCATTAGAGAAGGGGATCTATATTAAGAAAGCAGAGCCAGGAGCCTTTTAAAACACAGCAGGTGTAATGGCATTAAAACGACAAGATTGATGTGTGAAGAAGGACACGGGAGCTTGGCCTCATCTTCAAAGACAACAAGGACTGTCATAGCAGTGAAAATGGGATACTAACAGAATTATTTGGAAAAGTGTCTGCTAGGCTCTCAGCCAGCACTCAAACCACAGAATGAGGAAGAGAAAGGTTGTGTCGACTGCCACGTAGAACACTGTCATTTTGTGTGTGTGTGTGGGGGGGGGGGGGGGGGGGGGGTTCCTAAATGGCCACCATCAGAGTGCGGCGTCGGTACCACCCAGGGAAGAGACATGTGGTTTAGAGGGCCCCACACTTTTGGTGCCTTCTGAAGAGAGTGGCCTTTCATGTTGCCATAGGGGGTCCCTACAAATTCTGCCTAAAGCAGAGGTCTTCAACAAGGGGTCCGCGACCCCTAGGGGGTCCACGGATGACATGAATATTTGAAGAGCTTAGTATTGAATGCACAATAAAGAGGTATGTTTATACATGGCACTAGGCCCAGTTTAATATAAAACACAATTTTATACAATATATATAGTCGGGGGTCCCTGCTCCATCTCTCTATCAGTTTAGGGGTCCTTGGCCTGAAAAACGTTGAAGACCCCTGGCCTAAACGCATTTACACAATGGAGGCGTGACAAAGAAATTACATGAAAATGCGAAATACTTGCCTGCGAATATCATATTTCGAGGGCATTAAAGGTAAGAACAGAAAGAGTGCGGTCTTGGTTCGGGCTACAGACCCTCTGTGTTGTTGTTTCATTAATATTGGCAACTAAACCTGTTGCGCACAATGTGATCGGTTGATGCCTTCATTCGCAGTGCGTGAGCTCAGAAAAATCAACCACATTCTGAAAAAAAAAACGTCAGCCTCTTGTCAGTCTCTTATCGATTTGCGTCTGTTTGCATTGCAACAGGCAAAAGAAGTTGTGCTGATGAGTATTAGGGATGCACTGATCCAACTTTTTCAGTCCCCATACCGACACTGATGCCCTGGCTTTGGGTATGGAACGATACCGAGTACCGATCCGATACCAGTGTGAATACTTTGTATGCCTCACTGTGTGGAAGTGACTGGGATCTTTCTTTTAAGCGTAAGGCAACAGCAGGCTTAACTTAAACATTGCTTTACTGTCCAAGAGGCCCCAAACCAGCCCCTTTTACAGTTTACTATTGCCCTCGCCAGGATATCTAAGCTCCTCAACCTGTGTGCTCAGACACACAGCAGAGGAATCTCATTTCAACAAACGTAGAACTATGACTGTAGGTGAGAGTTAATACACCAATCATCCTGTCAATTTCACACTCCCCTTACGCTTATTTGCGAACACAGTGAACAAGACCTTGATTAAACTCATTCACTTCAGGCAGTGACTCGCACCAAACCATCGCTGTGGCAACTGAGTTATTTGTAATTTATATTTTATTTGATGATCATCAATTTATATCAGTTTCCATTTGGATACAGTTATATGAGTAATGATGGTCCTGCTGCCACACCCCTGTTTCCCTGTTATGTCATACACATGCACACTTCTAAGAAACCTATTGGGAACTCAGTTAAGTAAAGAAATCATGTTTATCTAACGTACAATTGCCACGAATAGTATTTCCTGGCATTAACATTAAATAGAAATGTACATAATATAACAAATAGTATTTTGATGTCTTATTGCACCATTCAAATAGCAGTGTTTCCTCTCCACAGTTATTCTTCAGAAAGAAGAAGTCACTGGAACACATTAGATTGCAAGCAATTATGCATACACTTACACAGCATGATCAAAGTAATTCAAATTGTTTTGCATTCAGACACCAACGTAGGATTTGGAAATATCTGTATAGGTCCCTGGAGGAGACTGTGCCAGAATTCTTAATGTGATTTCTATCTTAATATTCCGAGACCCGAGGAGATCCTTTGCTCTTTTTTAGATGGCTCACCTAATCAGATTACTTAGGCACTGTTTGCCCCGTGAACAGGTTTGATACAGTGCAAATGATTTGAATTTCACCAGGCTAGCCTGTGAGACAGCTCTAGCCTTGCCTTGCTGATTGGTGAAGTGCTCTTTGATTGGTTTAAACTTTGCTCTCGCTACTCAGGGATCTACACGCTTAATTTCAGCAAAAGGTCAATTTCAATAAATCCAATGCTAGAGAAGGGAGGGAAAAAAAATGCTCCAAACTCTTCTGGCTCGAGCTGACCACTGGGAGGGGGAAGCGAGCTGACCCTGGTAACGCGGCGAACCAACAGGGTGCTAAGAGAAGATTAGAATTTGAAGCTCCGTCGGCCCACCCTCTTGTCAAGTGTTTATTGCCCATGACCTCTGCGAGATGAGGTCAGATTTTCATATTATAGCAAACCAACTCCTTTGGCACAATTGGTTGCAGTATATTCAACAACAGAATAATGAAATGGCGAGACGGGAAGAGGAGGGGCTGTATCAGCAAGTGAGGAGAGCCGAACCGGGATAGGTAGTGAGTCTTAAGGGGCGAAGTAGTAGAGACACTGCACAAGATTGTTTGCAGTGCAGAGCAGATGCAGAAAGAAGGAGACTGATATGAAAGAAAATCTACTCTGTAGGGGCCTTTCTTGTTGCATCAGCTCCTGTCTTGTGCATTAGAAGGCCCTACAGTGGCAGGCATGAGCGGCTGCCGTGCTTTGGGCCCTCAGGGGGGGGTCCCCTCAGGGGTATCCACACTCCATACTTGCCCCTTAGGATTTCACTCACCCAAATGGAGAGATGAGCAGTCCCACTGATTACATGTCTAATACTTTCTACGGCTCATCACTCTCTGATGCCCAAGTGGAGCGCTCGCTCAATCCACAGCCACACACTTTCTCACACACAAACACACAGACAAAGAAAAGTCATAATCACCAGCATCCTGCCATATCCATCAAGAGATTATGTCACCGGTCAATCAAAGTGATGGTTAAGTATTTCAGTTGACACACAAACACACACACACACACACACTGAGACAATTAATTACCACCAAATGAAAACGAAATGTCCTGACTGACTCTGTGATGATCTTAAGACAGAGGCTGTTCTCTAAAGAACTGCACAGTAGCCAACAGCTTTATAATGATAATAATAATAATAATAATAATCAATTAATAATAATTTACAATATGTGGACTTTTTTTTCTCAAAGTGGACACTGTAGATGGAAAGAATGCGTCATGATAGCAAGTATTTTATTAGCTGAAATAGAATGACCCTTCTCAATATACAAGGAGTTGTGGAAGGCATTATTGGTAATCAATTACACCATTATCTAACCCAGGCTCTGCCTTAATCACACTGAAAGCTGCATTTTAATAGGCCTTTACTGTAAGTGTCTACTAGACAAGAAGAGAACTGTCTGCCCCGAAAACAAGTGGACCAAAACTGCACAACTTGGTTATCAATAACCACCACAGGTGCACCACTCCACCAGCCGAGTGAAGTGGAAGCATTTTGAGTCTGGATAGTTTACCAAAGAGACCGGAGCACAAGAATAATGGACTTGCCATCAAAATGTCATTGCCCATGTGCTTTACCAGCTTTGCGGTGCTGATCACGTAATGCAGTGCTCAAGCAGTGAGGAGGACAAAGAGACAGCTGTGTTACATGTTTTCTTCAGCTGACCGGACCTGGCTGTTAAACCATCTGCAGTGGTTCTAAGGAGAAACACCCGGACTGCTGCCCTCTGGGTACCTTGCTTGATGAGCGCTTCATGAAGGCATGAAGGAGACTGGGGATTGGGGTTTGTTGAAACCTCGCCCTTCCTCATATATCACCATAATGGAACACAGGATGGGACCAAGGTGCACAGATTTCAGCTGTCAAGAAGGGGGACTTAGCATCGTCTCAAGCAGCGATGATAATCCATGCTCACCTATCCCCAATCAGGAGATGAGAATCTGTAATGACAGGCCCCAATAAACTTGAACCTCGGTAGCTAGGGGGCTAATAGCATTTCATGTCCAATTATGTTAGTTGACGCTGGTGCATCTCCCTGACACAGCCTCTTTTCTGTGATAGGCAGACTCTGACGGAGAGGGAGGAGAAATACCTCTGACTGGGTTGACAGACTGGGTCAAAATCAGCTCTTTGGTGGGTTAAGTAAGGCTGACACTGTGTCTGCCTTCCTGTGTAACTGAGCTGAGCCACGATATACGGTGCACGGAATCATAAAAAATTTAAAGTGATATTCTACTTTTGAAACAAAATAGCCGCGGCATCATCTTCACCACTGAGTCTTAAAGCTTAAACGCTGAGGTGCATTTCAGACGGGGCTGGGAGAAGTCAGTAGGGGTGACGCCTCTGAGACTGCTTTGATAAAATGGGAGAGTTGACCGGTGAGGCGTGTGATGCAAATTAAATTCCTCTAACAGAGAATCTGATTGAAGTCAGAGAAGAACTGACCAAGCTGAACACAGACCTCACAAGTTCATCATCCCAGCCTCTAGCTCCGTGGCGTGTAGCAAGATCTACCCCCTGTAGCCGAGCAAACACAGATGTGGCTGCCTCATTTAAATACCTTGCTCAGGGGGCTGCAATCTCAAACATGCTTCCCCAGCTGGCCACCAAAAATCTCCAACGAAAGGGAAATTTCAGTCTTTAGAGTAATTGCCTGTTGTTTCCAGTTACTGATTTGCATGGTTTCACTGTACACAAGTACGCTCGAATGAGTGTGAAGTCAGTCTTGATTTGTTTTTAGAGGGAAAGTTGGGGAAGCAGTGTACATATCGGCTCAGCTAAGGCATTGCTTTGTTGAGAAAGCGAGAACCCTCGTGATCCGCCAGAGTACATAGCAGAGTTATATTGGTACGGTTGCCCTGCTCTCTCTAAAACAAACCTGATAGAAACAGTCGGGAATATAAATAAAAATCAGTACGCCTCTGCCAGATGGAGCCCTGTTTGGTGGATAATGCCCATCGCCAAGCCCCTGAGGTACATTAGCAATGCTTATTTAAACAGCTGGGCTGAATATTGCCCTTTTAAATGGAATGAAATGGTCCCATTAGCGGGCCATGCACTCTACTCCTTCCACTTATTGTTTCCTGCTGCTGTAAAACTACCTCAACATTGAAGGAAAGTTGATTTACAGTAAGTGTAGCTGAATGGGTGGTAAGGTGGCAGCAGAACAAAGCAATGCTGCTGGAAGTCAAAAAGACAACATATAATGTCGGCATACGCAAAACATTTAACTTCAACTTCTGTTTGGCATATCTGCTCCTCAAAGGCACACGTTTAGCCTTGTTGACGTTATGTTTTAGTTATTGAGGGTTTCTTTTGTCAGTCTTTCTTTCTGGTGTTTACTATCCATATTCTAAGATACATACAGTTGTATTACAATTTAAAGAGACATGATTTTTAACAAAGGCAGACCACAATTAATGTGTTAGCATTCATAAAACTGCAGCTCCCATGGAGATTTACCACTGCCCCTCAAGTTAGATTCAGCTTGTCTCACTCTGCTGCATATTCGTTTATATGAGGCTCATTTGCAGATCAGTAAATTTACTTTTCATTGTAATGGAGTACTGCTGCTTTTTACATCTTAGCTTGATGCAATGACGTATTAGAACCAGCGTTATGTGCCAGGTATGAGTACATACACCAGAAATTTGTCTCCAGATATATTTTGCTGACATTTGGCACAATATTTAGCTTATTCTGATTGGCTGACAAAGTGTATAGTGCGAAAATTTAGTGCAGTGCACCCGAGAGGACAGAGCCTACTGTATAGAGTCTTTTGGAGCCTGTGTATATCAAAACTACAAACCCAAATATGTTTAGAAATTGTACTTAAATATGAACAAAAAACACCTGTAAATTGACATAGCAACATACTTTTTTACATGAATATTATGCAGGGTTGGAGAATGTGTCTCGGTGAAGCATGAATGGTTTGCCAGCACATTTCCTAGACATTGGCTGTCAGCCTGCCAGGTGAACTATTCTTTTTTCAGGTCTGATTAGGTTGACAGTATTGAACGGTCATTTCCTGGAACAATTGCATGGCTTCCTGCGGTGAACACTTTCATCCCTTCCCTGCCTGTACTTTAAATGAATGTGGTGTTACTGGACAGGAAATGTAGCCTTGGGGCATTGTGGATTATAAATGTCAAGTTGGAGCCAATAGTCCCTCCTTGCAATTACATGTCAGGTATGAGGTGTACCTGAGAAATTCAAGTGAGACAATGAAAACTCTTCAAATTAACCTAAGTGCACTACAGCGTATCAGGTATGCAGACATGGGCTTGTATGATGATGATGAGTTTGACAGTGAGCCTGTATGTGAGGGGGATATAGGGAGAAAGGTTAGAAAGAACAAGCCAGGCAGAGAGAGTAAGTGCGGGTTGCAGATTTTCATTTTTGTCTCCATTTGAGAACAGACTATTGGATCCCTGAAGCGAGGGTTAACAAAGCAGACTAATTTTGCTTTTTCCTCTGAGCTCTCAAAACAACATGAGAAGGAACAAAAGACCAGGGGAGCGCTGCAGTCCTTTCAGTTCTACAGACAATTTCCTGATAGATACATCAGACAGGCAGGCAAACAGACAGAGAGTCTGACAATAGACAGAAAAATAGATGGAGGGATGGAGAGCTGGAGAGTCCAAAATAGAGGAAGCAATCATCATTGACTTTCATCGAACCTCTGGTGAAGTAAAAACCTTTCCAGAAAAAAAGAGACATGGTTTAAAGGTATGCTTAAAAACCTTTTTTTTTTTATAAATTGTGTGAACTTTGTTCTTTTAGCAAACAAAATAAGCTGACAAGCCTTGTTTTCCTGCTTCTTTAACTTCATTGAACAAAATGGTGTTTATTGGTGAGCAAAATGTCTCTCAAAAGTCTCCAGATGGATAGGGATGATATAGTCACTTCTCCTAGGCCCCCGGTACTCTAATCGGCTTTGAGAAGAGAGACCGATAGAGGACATCATTGTCTGCTGCTTGGTGCTTCAGCCCTGAAGGCCTCAGCTCCTGTGTACCAAGGCCAAGCATCTCACTGGCCTCACGCAATCCAGCTTGTGTGAGGCGCGATCTGTTTTGTGCCGCAGGGAGCTCGCCAAAGTTTGTGAAGTCATCCCAGACTTTCATGTCTAGATGTGTCAGCGTCTCAGCAGGATCCCAGTATAGCCAGCTGTAGAGGGGAACCCTTCTCAAGGCTCTTGTCTTTGTTCACAACAAAAGTTTAGCATTTATTTTTTCCTCTGACTTTACCCGTCTGTGCGAAATGGAGCCATTGAATGAAGGCACTATTCCTCTACCGTAAAAGGTCTGTTCCTTTTATTGAATCTATCGAACTGCCCACGCTGCTCAAATTAAGTGTCTCATAAAGCGTTCCACTTAAATTGTCCTCTAAAGTGTATGCAAAGGTATTGCAGATTCTGCCTTTAAAATCTCTATCAACAATCCCCCTGCCTTATACAATTTGCACTGGCTTCTAGAAATACACAATCCCACTGTAATGAGCAAGTGAAAATACAAAGTCAAAGTCCCATTTGCCACCAGAAACAAAAGTCTGCATCCATTATTCATTTGCAACTTTACTGCATTTTGCTCACCCTATTGTGTGTTATGTCACCTTGTATTCAGCATTACCAACACTAAATTGTACCAATGTGAGGTCTACACTTTCCCCAGATTGTCTAAATATGTGTTGTTTTTTTAATAATGCATGCTTTGCCCAGTTCAGCAATGCATCATGCTTAAATGTAGGAGAGGTTCTTTTCACTGATGATTTTTTTAACATATCCAACCTTACCTGTGAAGGACCCATAGCACTGTCTGATAATGAATAAGATGTAGTTGCATTAGTTTCACTTTGGCATCTGGGAGACTTGATAGATTCAACTCACCTCATGTTTTGGCCCAAAGTAATGGGAGGGATGTATTTGATCAATAATGCATCATCAAGATAAATGCAGAGCACTCCTGTTGTTTATTTCAATGAATACAAAGGATTGCACTTTAAAATTTCCAGATTAGGTTTAGTTCAATTATCCATACACATTTCACCAAAGAGCAAAGAGTAGTTCCCTCACTTAAAATACTCAAATAAAGATCTAAAGGTATTCTAGTCTGTAGTTAACAGAGGCCTGGCAAAGTGATTTTATATGGCTGTTGTTAAAAATGCTGATGTTTGATGTTAAAGGAATACTTCACCCTAAAAACAACAATTGGTATATCAATTACTCACTGCACTTTCATTTTAATTCTTCAAGAATTTGTTTTTTCCCCACATGCCTCCACAGTGAATGGAAAATCATAAAACTCTTCTTAATGAACAGATAATGGAAGTCAGGTTTAACTACAGCATAAAATCATCCGTTTACAGCCTCTCACACAACTCCTGCAGTATAATCCAAGTCTAGTTTTTCCAGTCATATGCTCAGTACTCAGTAAGTTGTGTGCTCTTAGCTGGTTTCCTAACGTTAGTGGTAAACCTACGCTCAGGAATCACCTGGTTTTCTTCAAAGAAGGAGGATGTGTGAACACTACGTGACTGTGGGGACAGGACATTTTTTTTATATACAGCGTACCGTAAAAATGTCAAAGGCGCATTTACAGACCTAATTTTAAGTTTTGAGTGAATGAATTTCATCACTTTTTATTTACATTTGAGCTATGATCTCACTGTTGATGATTGCTTAATTTTATCCTGAATTGGGAAGTTCTTTTTTGTTTCAAGAGTGCAATAAATAAATCAAGAATCATCCTTCTGATGTGTATTAATTATGTTGATTGAGATTTCACCACAGTGATGGTTGGCAAAAACAAAAGCAGAAATAAATGAACAGTATGGCCTACAAACAGCAACAGCCGTGCGCAATGACAACCGCTCTGGCACGATTAAAGAACCAGTCTGTAAAACTGCATTTTCGAGTGAGTAGCGGAGTATCAACAAACAAACAGATGTTTAAGGGGCATTCCTACATCCATTTATGGCTACCTGTAGGAGTGGCGATGAGGCTTGGATGAAAACAATTAGTCATGAATTTACACAGACCTTTATGCATCTGGCCCCTGAGGTGCCGTTTGTGTTTGTGTGTTTGTGTGTGTTCGTGGCTATGCTGCTGCTTTGCATGGTGACTCAATTCCAAGGCTGTGGCTGAGCACTGGGCTGCCCTTGGCTGTCACTCATCATTTGCCGGACAGCTGAGCAGAGGGCAGCATATGAGCAGTGAGGAGATGGAGGGAGTGCTGAGTGACAGACTCTGGCATTGAGTGACTGTGCCCTGTTAGGAGACTTAGGACCCCCATTGTCTTCATGGGGATCCTGACCCTCAAGGGGTGTATAAAAGGATGGAGAATAATGCTGCACGCCTACAGTACGCATACAGGTGCAGACAGACTCAGCAGCAGATGTAGAGGTATTAGAATCCATACATTGAAATAGGTTTGCATACCTGCAGAGACTTACAGAACCACACGTGCACGGGCAAAGACAGAAATGAATGTATCTTACTGTGCAACAACCCATATGAGGACACACACACACCTATAATTACAAACACACAGAACACACCACATATAATGAAATTCCATAGCACTTCACTCCTTTCTTTTTCTTCTTCCTCTCGGCAAAAAATGTGAATGCATGCAGTAGTCCGTATATGCGCACATGCAGGCACTTGGGAATGCAGTGACACAGCAACATATAGCTATATAAAAAAAATGCAAAACCAATTGAAGAAATACAGACATAAATACACGGCCATGCATTTAGCACGTCAGCAGAACAATAAACCATCTTTAAACTGAGAGGACCTTCAGCCAGAGAGGTCTGTGATTAATGCAAAGCATACATAAAATGCACAGGGCGCTGTAATAAATGGTTGCTCCTTGGGATTATTAGACATAAGAAAAAACAGTTTTACCCTGTGTATCAGCAAGATTCCTGTATCGCTCAAACTCTCTCCACAGAAAAAAAACATCAGCACCATCAGTGAGCAAGATGTAATACACAGAGGACTGTGAACAGGAAAGGCAGCAGTGCCTGTCAGAGGCTCATCTGTCAGTTTAGAAGACGGACAACAAAGTCACAGCGAGAACATTCAGGTTTTCACATTCACTGCATGATCCAGTTTTGGATTGGTAAGCAATATCCGATGAGCCAAGGCGATGGATATTTCAGATATGTAAAACAAAAAAGGTCAGTGAACATACCACAAAAAGGATATCCGCACTTTTGCTCCTATTTCGTTTTGAAGTAATCTCATAGCACAGGCCTGAGCCCAATCATACCAACATACACATCAAAAGCGACGAATACATCCGCAGTGACAATTAGAGCCCCAACTGAAAGGCAAGGTAATGCTGCAATGCATTCATGTGAAAAAGTCTGTATTGACTTATGTGTGTGTGTGTTGTCATACATTATTTGTGTTGCCAGATTTAATTGTTGAATGCTGTGACAGTGTTGGTGAGCTCTGCAAAACATCTTAATAAGTCATTTCATTTTATATTATGCCTTGAAATATGATTTATAATTAAGTAAGTACACTGTCAGTGGAATGAGGTAATGTCACCTTCCCCAATGCCAGTTGCCTCGAGAGTTTTCGAGAAAATCTGCCTTTAAAATAAGTCAAGGCTACAAGATTCATTTTGAGCAGAACACTGATAAGGGTTTCTTTAGTGTTTTATCATGCTGTCATAGTGCAAGTGGCGTTGGTTTTTTATTAATTTTTTTCTGCCTGACAAAAAAATCTCTCCTTCCCTCATTTCTCTAAACCCTATTCCTATATCTTCTGTGACAATCTCTGCTGTAGGCACAGATTAATCAAATTGTGATATATTTTACTCTATCAAAAAGACATTACTTAAAGTCGAGGCAAAATGAAAACTGCTTTTTTTTAACCCTTTTAAATCTCATCCCTGGTCATATTGTGCAACTATTTCACAACAAATGAAAAAAAAAAAAAAATCTAAATCCAATCATCTTTTTTCCTGTAAAACAAATTCGACGTGTGCTTACTTTAGCAAATACCAACCAATAATATCATAACGTCCCTTCATCGACACATCTGCAACTTTAAGCCACAAGTACACAAGGTGTGTTTGGAGCCACAGTACACCATTGAGATATTCTGTTTCACTGGAGAATACTCACAATACAGTACACTGGGACTTTAAGTTGTTACTTTTGCTCACCTCACAGCAGAGCAGTGCAGGCCTTTTGATTACAGGGTAACTCACTTTTACCACTTTACCAACGTTTTAAAAGTAAAACTGAAATCTACCCAAAATTCAGAGGTTCCCTTCTCTGGCATGCTCGTTGTAAATTAGGCCTACTTGATAACGGCCAAGGATTTGGCGATGGTTCCACATTTGCTTGTTATCAAAAAAGACAGTTCTGGATCAGTTTTGGGAGCTAAAGCCCAGAGTGGCTGCGTGACTACTGATCCAGGAGCTAGTAAAACTCACTAAATGTGTGTCTAGAATAACGAAAAGTAAATCCATGTTCCTTTAAAAGTCTCTAATCTACGTCTTGCTTAAGCAGCGCCATTCATTCGCATGAAGATTGCCGTTCAGCAGACTTACCGCAGCCCCACGCTCGCGTGTCCTATGCTCTTGCTCACTGTCCGTGTTATTCACGCTCTCATTACCACTGTGGATTGAGGCATTAATGTCTGCTCCATGCATTTAGACCTTTTACATCTCGAAATCCCAAAAGACAACACAGTGGGTGCTAATGTTTTTGCCGTTTCTTTCACGAGGGTTACCTGCTGACACACTGTGTGCGAGCTGTGTATGTGTGTGACAGAGAGACACGTTGCATCAGAGAAAGTGGGCAGCGCATGGCGTGAGAGCGCTTTGTCTTCCAATCTGCCAGCTGAGTTTCCCAACATGAGTTAAGTGTTAAAGATAAGTATTTTTGAGTAGATTTAACTTACTGCTGAGTCAGATAAATGTCCAAATCTGAGGTATAACTGCATTGTACCTTAAACAGCCCCAATTATAAAGTTAAGTTTGTTTTGTATTCATAGCTTATAAAAAAGAAGATCTATTATGGAGTAATAACGTATTGTTAGTGTGGATATGCAAACATATCCTATACAATACATGTATCCGCACAAATATGTTATATATATTGCCGTTGCAGTCCATGTGTACTTCTTTTAGCTTGTGTGCTTCTGTTCTTCAATATTAAAGAAGCCCAACATCATGTCAACATGTGGCTCAGGATGACAAATCTCCTCTCACTATCTACAGCCACGCAGCTCTCCACTGCGTGGCCGAGGCCATGTTTCCCTGCCTCTCTGACACACCGGCAAGCGGCCTGCCTGCTAAACTACCCTCGGTCCTCAAATGGAGTTCTCATTTTCAAGGGGAACGGCTGCATGGCATAACGCACTTTGTCTTGGGAATTACTTTTTCTTTGCCTGTGTGGCTCTCTGCGATGGACATGGCTGGCTGGCTCCCGGGGAGACAGATGGAGGCCGCTGGCTAGCCTGACACGTGTTGAGAGGCTGTGATGAGTCAGTGACGAGGGGTGGGCGGGATAGGGGGGCACAGCACTCCGTCTATGTGATGTGTTGAGGAGAGTGGGGAGAGTCGGAGGGCGGAGGCGGAGCTTGGCCTGGAATCTGCTGTACCAAAGCTCTACATTAGCGTTGCACTAACCTGTATAGTGAGCGCGATTTAGATAGGAACAAGGAAATGTTTCAGCACTATTTGGGAGATTAACTGGCAGAAATGAAATGAAGTTATAATATAGTGCTGATAATATTTAAATAACAGTGGTATTTTTTTTATACAGCCTATTTTTTGTCATTCCAATCCATAAAACACAACAAAAATATCTGTAGTTCTCTATTTATTTCTGCGTAAATAAAGATCCATGTGCATGCTAATGAGTGAACTAAATATTTACCATTTTCACTATCTTAGTTTAAATTGTGAGCATGCTAATGTTAGCTGCTCAGCGCTAAACACAAAATACAACTGAGGCTGGTGGGAATGTCATTAGTTTTGCAGATATTTGGTTGTAAACCAAAGTATTAAACAATTTGAAATTTTGAAATGATGGAGATAAAGTCTGAGGATTACCAATGTTATTACAATTCATGAATGAATAGTTGTTGAGACATTTCACTCAAAACCAAATGTGAACCTCATAGTGGTACTATAGGAAAATCAATAGGCTTACCAACGTCATTATGATTTATCTTCTGGGAACCATGAATCTCTGTCACAAACATTTTGGCAATCTATCCGATAGCTGTTGAGATATTTCCCTAAAAGCCAGAATGTAAACCTGTTGGTGGTGCCTGAGGAAAAGTCAGGGGAAAAACCAAAGTCAGCAGGCTTCATCCTCTTTGTCTTGATACAAATTCTCATGGCAAATCAATCAAATGCATTTGATTTCTATTAATTAAGATGCAAGTTAATCAAAGGCTAATCTGATGCAAGTGTATAGGAAACTATGACCTACCTTTCCTTGTGCACGTACAAGCATATTTACAAATGTTTTATTCCTAGATTAAATCTTGTGCATACGGTCTACGAATGTTTCTCTAAGGGTCTTGCTGTTTTAAACCAAAGGAGAAAACAAATCAATAGATGTTAATTGCAGTGGATGTGAATATGTGTAAGCTTTCATTTACTTAAATCCAAGAACAAAACTTAATATGTTTACACAGTTGGTGGAGGGGGGGGGGTTATGTTTGTATTGCAGACCAATTAATAATGATTCAGAAGTGGACAGCTTGCATTATCTTCAGTGATTTTGATCAAACGGATCTTTCCATGGGCAGCAAGGCAGAGCGTTTACTTTGATGAAGTGAGTTTGAGATCACAGCGAACCGTTGCATCGTTTAATCTGTAGCTGCCTGCAGTCCTCTGACTGCCACTCTACAAATGTTTACTCGACAATAGCAGTCTTCCTCTACCGTCTTCTGCTAGATTCCAGACCATGGCAATGGGAGAGGATCTTGGGCTGCCTTCGGCAATGAAACAAGACTGGCAGTAGGCATCAGGGTCGAGTTGAATAATTCAGCCCCTGGATCACAGTACATTTTCATATTCATATTTTCTCATTCATTTTTATCTGAGCAATCCTCGCCTCCTCTGCCTAAATGCATCTTCCTCTTCAGACCCCATCAATATCTGAATCAACTAATGACTCCTCTTGAGGAATTAAAAAGGCATCATTAGGCAGCACCTGAAGGTTGGGTCTGATGTACTGTGAGGACTTTGTTGATGCTGATGAGGAAAACAGTCTCAAGAGTTGACCTGCATCACAGCAAAGACATATGTAATGAGAAAACCAGGCGTACATTAAATGTGCAGCATTTCCATTTTCACTATTGTCAACACAAGGAATAAATAGGAATTATAGTATTTTGTGCAAAGTTATGTTGGAATACCATTTAGAATGCTACACAATGCATAGCAGTTATTGGCGTCAAGGCCAACCAACAGATGACAGAGGCTCACAGTAAAGAATTGATGTATTTCCATGTCTATTTATAGAGTGACAGCTTTTATACCTATTCTCGGCACAGAAAAAATGCCATCAGCTGACCAGCGACTGACATTTCTATTACAAGAGCTGTATATCAACTCTACATAAGTATAAATAATTCATTTTATAAGTCCATTAAATAAGAGACTAATCAATTAGAAAACATGACATATAGTGAACATGTATTTTTTTTTTCTCCACATCACATCATGTCAGCTTTCTGGATGTCATCAACGTTTGTCACAACAGTCGTGCATTTACGTTCTAGAGGTAATATCTGAATCCTCAGAGGACACAGAAGATTCAGAATGTTGCACAACAAATCAAACAGTTTTGACTCAAGACAGTCATTTTCATCAGCTTTCTTCTGATATTCTTCCCCCAGAATCTCATACTTTGAGTGCTCTATTTTAATGAAGCTCTTTCTTGTATAGGTGACGATAGCACACTAGGGATGATTCTACTTTCCCTCTCAGCGTGGTAGACTTGCAGTAGAATGCATTTCATACACTTTAGTCTCTAGCACAGCTGAGACAAATAATGCTAGCCGAACGGGCAACAGGTGTGCAAAAGAAAAGTAGGGGCAGGAGCAACGAGGAAGATGTGGAGGCAGCAGATATGACCCACATTGGTGCTACTCGTTATGAATTTGCAATGATGCTGCTGGGCTTGTTAGCATGAGGGGGAGCCAGGGGTGATGGGAGATGCACAGTCGGCTATCTCGGCTAACCCCTCTGCAATTCTATTACACTTGTTTATAGCTCTTGGCAAACAGCACACCAAAGATACTTTAGCTTCTGAGGAAAGGGTAGGGTTAAAGGGGGACGACGACTTAGCATTTCACAAGGAGACAAAGAGGGCATCTTGAGCAAAGTGAGGAAAGAACAGATTGAAAGATACAGATACAACTGGGCTGACTGTTATTGATGCATGGCAATAGGACCAAACAGGACAAAAACACGATGGGATTAAATGTTATTATGGATTATGTTTTTTTTGTTTTCCTAATCTTTCTGTGAATTTCAACCTTTGTGGCCTTTCCCGAGCACAATTTGAGAGGATTTGGAGGAAATCTCCCTGGTCTGCATGAATATTGAGATCATTTTTGAGTGACATCCCCTGATCCAGTTCCAATTGTTGTGCCAGTTTGAGAGGCGCCAACTGTCACAGCTAATGTAATGCAGAGTCGGCTACACTATGCTTTTTGTCAAGCAGAGCGGGGATGATAGTTGTACTTGCAAATGAGCAACTCTTTTCACACACACAAACAACCAGCAAAAAGTGTTTTTGTGTGTTGATATGATGTAACCTGAGCCACCAAGAGCACAACATGATTGGTTTGAGTGTTTCAAAATGGCAGGCCCTATTTGTCTCTGTTATCCACATGGTTACTGACCTACAGCAGTTAACAAGGTTTCCATAAGATATAGGTGATGATAACTTCTGTAAATGATCTAAACTTCATGTGCAAGATGGTGAACAAGTACTCTGTTGAACTAAGTCATCACTTTACCACAGTAAAGAAACATAGTGCTACAATGAACCATCTACAAAGCTTACACCTGTACTTTTAAATTCAATTACTGAATGATTTCTACACTTATAGGTTGCATAACCTTATCTTGAAGATGTTTTGTTTAAACTGCAGCTTTGAATTGCTCTGCTATTCCTTCCCATTTATTGCTTAAATTAAATCACAAATTTCTTAGCAGCTCTTGCAGAAGCACAATCATGGTTAATAATCAATCCAGCATAGAAAGTCTATCACAAAAAATGTGAACTGATACAATGATTACCTGCTAGCAATCAAATCCAAGTTTTATCCAGGTCCAGTGATAACTTGTCAGACAATCCTGAAAGACCTGAATGTTTCTGCCCATTTGTTGAACAATTCATCAAACAAGTACATTTGAGTAAATGTAACAGCAACATGGATTGCCAGCACAAGAATTAATAAATTAACAAGAGATACATCAACCAGTGGCAGTTATTGATGGAGCAAAGTTGATGGATTCAGGTTTCTCACTGCATATGACTTTCTATCCTTCAGGCAATGGAAGGAGCAGCATGTCTAAGCTTGCTGTTAAATTGGTAAAGCAGCTACAGGAAGTGTCAGCTTAGTTATTAGGGTAATAGTCAGCAACTTCAGTGGTGGATAGGTTTTGGATATAGGAAATCTTGGTCTTGGGGAGTATTACTGCATTTGTAAAGGAAGTTACATCATTTTTGTTTGGACATTCATATAAATTGCCTGTACTTGGATCATACAGTAACTGAAGAGAGTAACAGCCCACCCACACTTCAGACCCAATGCTGGATTGGTGCAGAATCATGAAACACTAAAACTCAATATACTTTACAATGTCTTTTTTATCTGTCCCCTGGTGTGATATTCTCTCAGAAGACAATGCTGGTTAGCCAATTTAGACTGTCCTGAGCCCTAAATGAAGTCATTTTGGTTGAGACTGAAGTGAGAATTCTTCTGCAGTAAATTTCCAGATTTGTTGTTGTTTTGCAAAGCCAACTGCTTCTCAAGCATTTTTAACTGGACAAAGTCCAGATTACCTTCCTTCCTCACATGTATGCAGTTTCTTTCACTTCATGAATTGGGCTCAAACTCCTTTTAGTGGCATGCAGCATTTTTATCAGTTTTGATTGCCATTATATATGTACAAAACCACAGCAAACATCTACTATGAGCTTTAGCTGTATTCCAACACATTAAGGCTGCCCCATCACATCATACTCTAAATTAAAGAGGCTAGCATTGATCCACAATAAGGGGACTGAGGACTGTTGAGTCATTTCTGCTCAAAAACACGTCTTGAATATGACACAGGAGCACTCTTCACAATGAGACCACAGGCCCTCTGTGACCAGGGGCTCCAGTGCAGCCGTATGGACGGGACTATATTTCCACCACTGGTGAGGAAAGTTAATGAGAAATCAATCAAACACTTAAGCTTCATTTCGTTGTGTAAGAGCACTGATCCATCACAGGGTGTTATGGTCTGAGACAGCCTCTGCTCCTCTGCATGACTGCTGAATAAAAAAAAAAAAACACAGACAAATGCACGCACAGGACTGAAATATCAAAAGGTCAGTAGACAGGCAAGAGGAGAGGCTGGTGTTGTTGTAAGACAGGCTGAGCTCTCTGTCCCTTACTGTTTGTGTGATATCAAGCACAACTGGGAATCGAAAACAGGGCGTGATGTCGACGTTTGGCCATGCATATTGCAGATGCCAGATGCGACTTCCAATTCCTTTGGTTTATCAATCATCATGCAGTCTCAGTCATCATGAATCCCAAAATCCAACCACGGAATTATGATAGAGATTATATGAAAAAAATACTTAAGCCTTTTAGTGAGAATGCATTTTATCAGTGGAAATAATTTCACGACACATACCTTTTTAAATATGTGATGCCAGACATGGACTGACATGCGAAGGATCTCTTAATTTAATCATGAATATGTGTTGAATGTGCACTGAAAACTGCAATTAATCCTCCTTTGGTTGTACATCATGTTACCGTGTGATTTCTTCACACGATTGTCATGTCAACGAACAATTCATATTTCAGTGCATCAGTCGAATAACCAAGAACATGCAACTTCTCTCTGTCTGTCCACCATTTTAGTCCTCAGAGCAGAGAGAAAGCAACACGTCACAACTACACCACAGTGCCACTTAATGGCCAGGAGAGGAGAAGCAGAACTGTTGTAGATTAATTAAAGGGATAATTCTGTAGCTGAAATTGATCGCTTAACAAAGTGGGAAAAAGGTTGTGCTTCCTACCTCGTCTGTGTGTTCGCAAAATATCTAAAACATATTACCAACACTTATTGCTGAAAATCACAGCAGAGACCATCCTTGGCCAATGAATAAACTGATTAGATTTGGATGATTTCTACCATTGGTCACTGTTTATTTGCTGCAAAGTACCAAGTTGAGCACCAAACAACAGCATTATGCTTGTTTGTTTGACAATCAGACCTCAAAGGTGGATACTAGAGCATCACATACTTTTCCGTTTCGTGTCCCTCGAACTCACATTCAAATCCAGACAGTCACTCACCTCTTGTCTGTTGGGAAGGGACATTTATAGGTCGAAAGAATATTTAGATCGAATTAAGATAGATCAATTATGCACATTATCAGGATGCCTGTCATTTATGCAAATTAAATCCACCTTGAAGTTCGAAAAGAAAGAGAATGACTAAGAATGTTGGTCAGCTGACAAACATGATTTTGTTTTGAGAGCAAAATCCATCATAGAAGACAGGAGAAACTGTGTGTTTGCAGCTTTTTGAGCGATGAAGGGAATCTCGGGTGTTGAGAGCTGAATGAGAGCTAATTAGTGGAGAGGTGGAGGGTGTTGTATTGCTGGTGGAGGGGTGGTCTGTACTCTTCAGTGTGGAGGGAATATGCTCCCAAACTGATTCTTACTTTTCAATGCTGTTGTCTAACTTTTCAAAGTGTATACCTACAGTATACCTGTAGGGGGAAATACAACTTCTAGCCAAACAATTATTCAAAGAATTCACCCTTCCAAACATTAATATTGAAAACTCAATTTTCTCCATAGATAGCTCATTGGTTATTGATACCACTGTATTTACGGTAAACATAAAGCCACTGCCAGTTAGCTTAGCTTAGCACAAATACTGGAAACACGATAAAACAGCTAGCCTGGCTCCATCCTTTATAGGACAAACTACAACAGCTCAATAAAGTCGGTATTCCTGAGCACAAAACAGTGCTGGAAATCTGGACTGAGCAAAGGCCAGGCATCACATCAACAGTATGTGTCATTGAAGGAGGTGATCTTTCCCCCAGAGAGAGGTTTCAGATGGACAGGCTCAATGGAGTGTCACCTTATTTCTACTCTTGGACTGATTCGTATTTTTAAGGTTGAGCAACCATTTGGAGCACAGCCTTTTTAATTATGGAGATTTTCTCTTTTGTGTGAGTATTTAGTGTTTCCAACAGCCAGGTCTTGTTTATTATATATCCAATTGACAGAGTGTGTCTGCTCATGAATAAGTCAAAATACTCCTATATTTGTCTTACCATCCATGTAATCATACATCTTTTTGCTTTGTGGAAAGGGGAGGGTATAGATAATCTGTATTAATTGCTATTATTGGCTTATTTTCACTTTATTATCGTACAAATAAATTCTGTTCACGTCTTGCTACAGCGATGATGAATCCATGAACTGTGGGGAAGGTTGCCAAAACAAATAAAAAATAATAAAGATGGTAGATCCCTGCTGTTTCCAATAAATATGGGTATGATAGCTTATTGGAAGGCAGGTAAACAATGCAAGTCAAATAAAATCTCTCCTGGGCTTTATTCTTATGGTACCAAATTACTAATGTTGTTTCGTCTGGATAGGAATGTCCAGCCTGCTGCTTATGTGTGTGTGTTTTATGTGAGCCGATATGTGTATTAGTCTGTTCATGTATAGGTGGGCTTGTTTGTGAGCCTGTGCCCAACTAGAAAAATAAATATGTTCCATAAAACGTCTCTATAAACAGCATGGCACAATAAATCCAAGGCCGGAATATTAGGTGGAACCAATATTTAGCTGGACCCACTCCAGATTCCGAGTAAAACTCACGAGTCGGGATGACCTTAGCATTAAAAAATATATATATTTTAGAGGGGGAAATAATCCAATTCCCTTCCAATGACGGCATCACTGACAAGGAGCTATCTTTGCTGTGCACCTGGGCCTTTCCACTGGGAGGTCATTTAGTATACATTCCCTCTTTTAGGGACAGCTCTATTAAATACACCATGAATAACCAAGCAAAAAGGTATTTTGCAATGTCAAGAAAAAAGGAAACAATGGCAGGAACAAAATGTGCTGGAAACTGTTGCTGTGTTCTAAGAAGGAAACCTCCCATATGTGCAGAGAGACTAAGCAGTGAAGCTACAAAGGAAACTCTGCTCAAGGACACCTGTTTCTTGCAGGGAGCAGTTTCTGAGGAGCAACTTGTCCGTGCAAACTGCAGCAGCCATCTGCAAATGCAAGGAAAGGCACAAGATCCCATTGCAGCCCCGCAAGTCCACATTAAGCCACGCCGTGATTTAGAATCTGACAACATATTGAAAATGTGATGAAGTCCTAAGATGACACAGTGACTGTGCACTTCGAAAAGGATACCATTGAATATGAAGCATTGATTTAGTATATTTTAAAGAGATAAACGTGATCATTTATCAAAGAAAATATGCATAATATAATTTAATAAACTGCAGCATATTCACTCAAATAGCATGACCAAACTGTCTGTGATGCTAGTAGCAACCACAGAGAACAAATTCATCTGCATCCACTTTACCTGAATCCACTCTGCATTTTTTCCTTATAATTATGTTAAGGAATGCATCCAGCCTCTGGCTGTTCAGTACAGTTATCTGCCAAAACCCTGCATTGCTCAAGAAGTTGCTGTTATGAATTTGCTTTACTGGCTTACATTATTTCCTTTGGATAACTAATTTCATATTCGGGTAACTGCCTGTGGTGGGGTTATGCAGGGCTTTTGTGTTGAAGAAAAAAAATGCTGATGAAGAGGACCGAGGAAAGGAAAAGTCATACTGGTCCTCCCTCCCTATTTCTGTCTCTCAGTCAGATGAGGTCATCACACACCAACCTGCCTTGGATATATTAATGATGTAACAGCCAGGGATTTTTGGACACCTCTTCCCAAGAGACTGCTTGACTGGAGGCAGAGGAAGACTTCATCTTGATTTAAGAGAGATACAACACCCTCGATAGAACTGTGACAAAGGCTGGATAGGCAGCGTGAGAGGAGATAGTGGGGGAGTGTAGACGTCAGGAGACAGGAGAAGGCAGGAGGCGAGCGGGGCTGAGGAGGGGACTGTGTGATACACTGTGCCTTTAAAGCATCAAGCTCCTCCTTCACAGAGCCAAGCAGAACAGCCGAGTGGTGCTGGTAGGAGCCTGAGCCCCACGATAAACTCTGGCATCAGCTTCCCTTCATCCGACAGTCAGCGAGGACACAGTGAGGGCGCAGGGGCAGAGAGACGGGGACGGAGAAAGGGAAAGAGCAAGAGTGACAGAAAGGTGGGGGAGAGAAAGAGAGAGAGAGAGAGAGAGAGAGAGAGAGAGAGAGAGAGAGACAAGAACAGGCAGATAGGCAGAGAGGGAGAGGCTCTCATCACACAGCTCCCTTTTTTCCACAGCAGCAGCTCAGCCGTTCTGTCTGCTGCCTCCCGGTGCAGGCGAACGCTGCCGGGGATGACGGGTGGCATGTTTTCGGCAGCAGTTATTTAAGTAATGGTAGTGGCCGCGGCAGCATCACTAACGGAAGCAGGACCTCTCCTCACCGCTCTGGCTCTTAGTCATCTTCAGCCTTCTCTCTCCCTTCTCAGAGTGCTATTAGGGCCATTAATCGTTCCCATCTCATGCCTCCTGCCTCCTGCCTCCTGCACAGCTTCATCCTCCACTTCTACTCCTCCTCTGATGAGCCACAGCTTCAGAGTGAAATAACCCTGCTGATAGAAGCGTTCCTCTCTGTCAAGACAGTAAGTAGGAGAGAGAGGGAGATGACTGTGTGTGTGTGTCTGTGTGAGGGAGAGAGAGAGAGAGAGAGAGTGTGAGACAGAGAGAAAAAGAGGAAGAGAGAACAGCGAAGATGTTAGTGTGTGCGACAGAGGGACTGCTAAAGTAGCAGCAGGTTGTCTGTGGCTTGAATGATCCTGCTGTGCGTGGACAGTGAGCTCTGGGCATAGCAACAGCAAAGTGATGCACAGGAAAGGTGAGTAGGTGTGTTCTGGTGTGTGTGTGTGTGTGTGTGCGCGCGTGTGTGTGGAGGTGAGGCAAGTGCTGCTGAAGCAAGAAGTGTATTTTGACAGCAGCTAAAAATCATCCAGCAGTTAATTCCCTTTTTTATATCTGATTCTCCTTCACTCTATTGAGGAATATAGAGAAAGGAAGGATAAGATATTAGAGAATAAGTGATTGCTTTTCTTCCCATCTGTCCAGGTGCCATGTGCGAATGGCCAGCGCACCCCGTGGCAGTGGCAGTGGCATCGCCCTGGATTTGGCGAGAAGCTCTCCCTCCTACTTGTTCTCTAGGGCTCATCTGGGAAGCGTTCATGGGATTTATCTCTTCCTGCTGGATGGCACTGAGCTCTCTGCCTCTCTGAAAAAAAAGTCCACAGAGAAAATATACACTACACGGATAAGAAGTAAAATAATTATCCAATCACAGCACAAGGAGGCAGACCAGGTTCCCTTAGCAACAACTGAAGGAGAGAAGAGAATCCTTTTCTGTTTCTGCTCCCTTGGTTTTCGGGCACACCCCTGTGGACTGCTGTGGGTCAGTGTTTTCTGAGAGGACTTGGAGAGCGCTGTTGCATAAGACAAGCTGCCACCCAAATTCCAGGGGAAGGTGCTCATTCGCCTCCCTGCCCCCTTCTAACTGTGTCTCATCGACACCATGATCTTTTTGTTATCCCTCCACAAATTCTCATCACAAGTCACGTTCCGCTGGCTTGGAAATCAATTCATTCTGATCCCGAGCCACCTGAAATAAGCCCTGCTTTTGAGGGGAGATTGGGCGCTCGGTGAAAAGACCCACATCTGCCTTCCTCCTTTTCACGGGACGAGAAATGAAGGACAACATGATTAAGTCATCATCTGCAAAGAAAATGGATGTGAGGCAAAGTTTATTTTGATGCGAGTTTCCACTGAAATTCTTTTTATTTTTCCTGGAGGTGGAAACACCACAGAGCACAGAGGAATATCCCCTTTTTCGAAACAGGATCTGTCCTTCCTCTCTTAAAAGACAGAAGCCCTCACTGAAGGACTATATTTAGAAAGCAAATCTTGTCCCCGCTGGCCAACAATAATGTAGAACACGGTCATTTTGAAAATTGAGCCACTGCTGGGAGTTCTATTTTTCTATCTTTGTTGGATAGCCTCGATAAAAAAGTGTTACCGGTAGTATGGACCTCTTTTCTGCTTTTCTTTTGTATCTGAGCCTGCCATTATGTCACTGTGTTTCAAGTAAAAAAGGTTGTACGGGACAAGTGCAAGAGGGAAAAAGTCTATTCCCTGTATAGACAGGCGTTTTAAAGAGCATCTCCTCGGGAACAATTTCAAACGTACACACTGACACATGAGATGAGTTGGCTCAACGCGATTATGTACGAGTTTCATACCAGCTTTAGCCCATGTGTTTTGCCTCTTCCTTTTCCATGGATATACAGCGTTTGACTTTACCCGTGCTAATTTTCTCTCCGTTTCTGGAAGCATCTACCAGAGGGCATGGATGTCAGTGTGTGACCCTGTGCCGAGTGTGCGAGCGAGGCAAGGTGTTTTTGCTGCACAGGTGCTTTTAAGATGTTGAGGTCTCCCTGCGTGGCCGGGGCCCCTGTTCGGATCAGTAGCACTGAGGCTCCTTGTAGCCAAAGACATGGACCCCGACTCGGCTCCCCCACGCCCTCAGCCTGTTGGCCACTGGCCCCACGTCGCCCTGTAAAGGATGTCCCTCAGCAGAGCTCCGGCCCGGGACACCTCTAAGACCCCCAGCCCGAGAGAACGCATCCGCAGCCACATGAAGATGGTGATCGACCAGCTGGATGGCATACTCAAAGAGCTCAAGGATGTGGCGAAGGAACTCCGGGAGGTGAGGTTCAAAAGCTTACACATATCAGGCTTCTGGGGGGGGGGGGAGGGGCAAGGAGACAATGTGGGTGCCAGGTGGGTGTGCTTTTCAAGCAGGCTGCATTTAATGAGTGTAAAATGTTTTTTCGCAGCATGGAGATTTTGATTAAGATTTGAAAGTGATGAGATCTCACTTTCTTCTTTAGTAGCAGGAGGATTATTTGTTGATTGCAAGCACAGCAAGGCTGTCTTCCTTTTCCAATCAAACAATTGCTTATCGCCAATTACAAATGTGGTGTCTTGTGGGAGGTACAGCAGATGTGAAGAGCTGTTGAAAAGCAGCAAAGCCGAAGGAAACACAGAGGCAGGCTTTGATAAGATAGACGACTTAGCGCCGCAATAGTTATATCACCATTTTGTCAAGGATCAGCTGGATTCCTACTGTATTTTCGCAACGGCCATGATAACACTGTGAGATTTGTGTGTGTGTGCATATATGTGTGTGTACAAAATACAGTTTGAACAAGGATCAGCATAGAGGGATACCATGCGTGTGCATGTGCTCATACATGCTGAAGACTATACACTAAACAAACATGTGTGATGGCTGATAATCAGACTACATGTGTTCATGTGTGTGTGTGTGACGACAAAATGCTGGCCCTCATCATCTTTTTAGGATCTTCCTCCTGCAGTGTCCTCAATGCTGTGAGCTCTTCCTGCAAAGCTCCTCCAAAGAGAGAGATAAAGGCAGACAGAGAGACGGAGACAAATTAAACTTGAGCAAACAGTTGTGTCCGACCCATCCCACATCCTCCGAGCACATCGCATGAATAACCTCCCACCTGCAACTGATCAGGCATGCAGCGGGAGTGTATGTATGTGTGTGTGTGTGTGTGTGTGTGTGTTTCTCAATGTGTTGAAGAAGCGAAATAGTGGATGTCAGCCCATGTAAAGACCTGAAGGAGGAGGGTTTTGAACAGCTGGGGTGAAGTTTCTATAACTGTTCATCACCGTACAGATCCCCTCTGCACCCCCCCCCCCCCCCCCCCTCCTCCCAACAAGCTCTGTCCCACTCACCATGCTCTACTTTATGTACTTGCACAGTTGGAGGTGCAAGGGCACAGCTTACAGTGCACCTTCTCTCTGGTGGGTAGAAGCCGGCCTGCGCGCGAGAGTGATTGATGATTATGGGACAACTGCAAGTGGAATAATGCTGGCTGGAGCTATTTATAAACAAAAACACGGCCTGTGCCTCTGCCAGCTTCAACGAATACTTCCATTCTTATCCCAGACCCCATTAGAGAGGGTTCTGCACAGTGGCTCAAATGTCATTTTTTATTGGGGAAGCACAATCCCACATATTGAAACGGCTAAGGAATCATATTAGCTGCAGTGGCAGTCATAATGCAAGTATCAATATCCTGCAATTAACTGACCTATGAGATTGCAGGCGGAATCAAACGGAGATGAAGAAACAGACTCAGTGTAGTGCTATCAGATGCATGAAAGCTTAATGTTCCATAAAATCTCTCATTCTTGGCCACATGAAAGGGACACCATAATAGATAACAACTGTCACAATAAATAAATGATGAATTGCCGTGTGAATGTAGTGAAATAAATAACTCAGAGTAGGGGCAGTAATGACTGATTATCACCCACAAGGTCTTTGGGGAACGGTAGATACCGCAGGGCTCTGAAGAGTTAAAGATGACACTCCAAAGCATGTAGCGGCCCAGAATTTAGAAACACACTGGTCTGTTATAATGCTTACTTCACGGTGCATAGCCCAAGATCACATAACTACAGCATCCCTGTGCCAACTGGTTAAAAGCTGGATTCAAAAAGTGGTTAAAACATTTAATTGCAAAACATCATTAGTAACACTGCAATAGCATCTCACTGGATTAAATTAGCTGATTGTCCATTTCCTCGAAGGTGCGTGCATTGCATATAGCAACTTCATTTAGTCCATACCTCGAGATGAATTCAAATGTCAACTTGAGGGAGGTTTTTTAAGTCAAGTTTCAGCCATCTGGTCGTTATGACCTCATTCATTAACCATGAAGACAATGTATGTTCTACAGATGTTAGTATACCAGTTTTTACAGATATTCAAGCTCACATCCACAAAAGCAAGTCACACAAAAATAGTTCACTTTTGTGAATTGATTTGCTTAGCTAGTTTTGTGAGAAGTCCAGGGGAGGGCACCATGAGTGTCTCCTTTTTCAAAACATGAGAATGATCCATCCCAAATGACGTGTAGTTTCTTCAGCACCAATACCAATGTGGTATTGGATAACTGATATTGTCAAGCACCAATAAGCAAAGTGATTAGATGCTGAACACATGAAACACGATGGCATAAACTGGGAAAATAACAGTAATTAACCATAACTGTTCTTTTAGAATGACTTTCACCTCCACTGATTCTACCCCAAAGTGGCTTGCTTTTCTTAAAAAGGGGTCTTAAAAAGGGGTCACCCATTGGTCTTTCATGTCTGCAGTTTGGATTACAACGAACAACACTCTAAGTGCAGTCGAATTAAATCTTGAGGTGAACCTACCATTCAACTTTTCTGTGTGGCATTTTGAAATTTAGTTTTAATAGCAAAAACTTCCCTTGAATAATCTCATATTCTGCATGCTTTTTTATTGCAATTTGAGCAAACATTAAGCCAAAAGCCATTTTGAGGGAGCCTGAAAATGACAAATCATAAATGTTAAAATTAAAAAGCAATACCATGGCAATTTCCATTTAAGTAACGTTTCTGAGGCCTTTGCTTTCTTCAGTCTAATATTTCCAGAGTATATCAGTGTTATTCCTCCTACTACTCTGGTCCCTGAGCACATTAATGCTGCTTTTATATTTTACCCCAGGTAGGGAGGTAACATCTTCATACCACACGATTAACATAGCAGCCAATAACCTAACAAAGTTGTCCCTGATTGGCTCTCAAAAAGACCAGTTTGAAAACCACAAACATGCAAAACAATATATTTAGTTAATTTGGCTCTTTGGCTGTCGGGTTTTTAGAATCCACAGACGTTTAGCAACCCATGTCATGTGGTTACCTACCCCTAAGCTATCAGATGAAAACATTAAATTATAGGCTGTCTCGACAACTATGCATTAACTGTATGATACTGAACAAATCCATATGAAATGTGTATAAATAAAAGCAGTTTTATGAGAGAGACCATTTAATTTAAACATGTAAAGTGCCACAGTTGCTTGCCGATGCTACAGTACAGCCTCAGTTCATAAATCTCCTTTACATGTCAAAGAAATGTTACGCAGAGCACACATGGTGTTCCAAGATTTCTCCCCTCAAAAGCCTGTTAAAGTCCAATGAAAGTCTTACTTGTGAATTCCATTACAGGCTTCATGACAGTTAAAATGAGAAGGATCTACAGAAAGGACATTGGCAGATAAAATACTGATAAACTACTCCATTTGTAATAAAAACACTGGCAGGAGTGGCAAGGAATAATTCATTTCGGTATCATTTCAACCTTAGACTTTGAGGTCTGAGGATAAACAAGGGAAAATAATGGCACCAAAGAGAATGCAAAGTAACCTCTGCAATTTCAGATTATTTGTTTTGCACACAAAAAAGGGCAACGTAGGAAATGTAGGAGTCCACTCATGTTGGAAATTTGAGAGATACAGACTGCTAAATTGAAAGAATTTCATGAAGCACAAAAAAGGGGGGTTAAAAGACGAGGGAGAAGATGCCGTGGCATTGACTTGGGGGAAGAGGATTGGCAGTGAGCTTCACGTCTTTATATGCAACCAAATAGGAGTGATTATAATTATTGTATCATGTGGATGTAGTTACTATGGAGAATCATACCACGAGCAGACGATGCGGCACGCCTGTGAACGGTTCAAGACAAACGAACACAGGAAGGCAATCAGGACTCGTTGAATTGGAGCTCCAAATGAGAGGAGTGAATATAAGCTGGACAAAGAGCAATTATCAGTAGCAGAGTACAGCATGTCCAGGATGCATGGCCTCCATCAGTCAGCCTTGCAGTAGTTGTGTGCACATGCTCATCACAATGCTGGAGACTGGCTTACTGTTTTGACTCAGCTACAGGCCTTAAGACGGAGAAGGGGAGGCCGCAGGAAAACACTACTGTCAGGAGAAAACTGAGTCCTCCAAATGTCAGCTTTTTAGGAATGAAGTCCAATGGGGATGTCTATTCAATTTCTATTCATCACCCAATGCCAGCCGCATGATCCCATTGGCCTGGCTGTCAAATGAAGTTGTTTGTACTAAAAATGGAGTTCGTCAAAAGATTTGATCATAAAGTGTACAGTGAGACACTCTTTGATGTCTGAGGCATGCTTAAATGCTGCATTGTTAAAGGTTGGTGTGGTATACAAGCAGCTGGCCCCAGAACAGCCAGCCAGCCAGCGAGCCAGCGGTGTCTCCTTATCGAGACTGAAACCAGTTATGACACGGCCCCTTCTCTGCGGAAGCTGCCGCGCTCAGCACTGAGCCAAATCTGTTCCAAACCCAGAGGCAGCCCAAGGGAGACCAAAACCAAAATCAAAAGGACCATTTTTTGTTTTTCCTGGGGGGGCCATTATGCTGCTGCTGAGCAGGGCAGGGAGCAGAAAACGTCCGAGCAAGAATACTTCAATATTTAACCATGAGGGGGACTCCAGTAATCACACTTTCACTCAGGGAGTAGAACAATATAAAGGATGCTGGTAAACGCACTCTCATGTCCATGAAATAGTTGATCCTACTACTAGGGAATACTTTGGGGAATGTTTTAGGGCATGGCAAAGACATTGGAAAGAAATGGGATGATTCCTACAATAGAATATTTCAAAATGATCATAGTAAGAAATTAGTAAGTAAGTAATTATACTGAGTATTTACAATTTCCAGATGTCTTTGAACATTAGATAAACCTTTTCCCCAATTTAAGTACATCTATCTTCATAGCCACCAACCTGGGAAAAATATGAGGAAAATGGGTACATTTCACTAAGAAGTACTTCTGCTGTACCTGTGCATGCTAAATGAATTACGTTGTAAATAAAAGCCCAGTTTAATTCAACAATTAATGATGAGTTGATGTGGCTGAATACCACACAATCTTGGCAGGAGGTTGTGGTTTATTGTGTTTGTCCAAATGGACGCCTTCAATCAGAAATTACAATCAGTCACAAAGCTGTGTCCTGGTGGATCATTTCCCACAAGCAACCATTTTGAATTGACCACCAGTGATTACTGCCCAGCTGACCACAGCACAGTGAGCTCCACTGAGGATGGCCCAGTCTGTTCCCCACCAGAGAATCCATTTACTTCCGATTGAGGCAGACTTTGGCTCGGTCCCCGGCCTGTGAACATGTCGACCAGCAGGCCAACAACACTCTTAGGGCAATGCTGATAACTTTACCACTCAAAGAGGAAAGTACTCTTTCACCTGACATCCCTGGGCCAAAGGGTTTCTTCTCATTAAAAGCTATTTGGAGGAAATGACAAGTACCTGCCCGCTGTGTCTATCAATTTGTTTCTCCTTGTTTGACCTGTTTTGTGTGTGGAAATTAAATTCCTGAATTAAACTTGGTCACGTGCCTCCAGCGGAGTTGCCTTTGCTCAGGAAAACAACAAGAACAAGGTACCTCGAGCCCTATCTATTCTTTGCTGAACATAAAACACCCTGCCATCTCCACACCTGTGTTGCTGCCTTGAGCTGAGCTCCACATAAATTTGTCCGTTCTTAGAATGAATCAGAGGCTCAATTATTCTCAGGACTGAAGAAATACTGCTTCGGGATTTGAAGTGAAAATGTCAGATCATCTCCTGGTTGAACTCATTTCAAATCGATTCGGACATGGCCACAGTCATGTTTGCTAGTACGAAACTATCATGGTGGTGACCCCACTGATTTACAGATAATCTCGTATAAATATAGCCTATCACTGCTTTAATGAAAGGAGAAGGTATTAAACATCTCATGCAGCAATCAGAATTTAATTCCTAGATCTTTATATTAAAAATTAAGCAGTGTTGAGGACTGAAAGGTGAGCGAAATCAAAGGAGGGAAGGTAAACAACGGGTTAAGACTTCAGCGGCATCTAACCTTGAGTGGTGTGGAGAGAAGAAAGCAGAATCATGCAAAGCATTCCCCTGAGCCTCTTTTACCAGCTCTGCTGTGGAGCTCTAGCTTCTTTAGGATGCAGGCCCAGCATATTGACTAGCCCATCATGCCTGTAAGACCCACTGGATTATCTGGCCCTTTGAGAGCTCTGCCTCCCAGTGCGAACTCTGCACTCAGCATTGACTGTAATGAGGGCTTTAGGTTAGAACTCTGCTGAGGTAAACACTCAAAGAATTGCGCTCATCTTGCTCATTGATTTGTATCAACTAACCCGCCAACTGTGGGCTAGTTACAGATAAAGCAGTGACATTTTGTGATTCAGCCACAAACCCCTTTGCTTGTCCCAAGGCCGGGATAGAGCTGAATGGGATGAAAACGGGCGTTAAAGGCAGGGGAAAAGGAAAGACAGAGAAAGGTGTGCAAGAGATGGGGAAAGAGAGAGAGAGAAGGGTGGATGGAGGTGAGGGTTTTTCTGTTGCACAGAATTGCGGCAGACTAGGCGGAACAGCTTAGATCAATTGTTGCAATTGTGCTCATTCGTGGGCGTGTTTAGGATTGTTTTGGCCCATCTCTGTGCTGTGAATAAAACCAGTAGGCTGTAGTTAATGGTGTGAAAAATGGCATCCCTCGAAGTGCACAAGCAGCCTCTGAGAATAGCTACATCATTTCATTGTGTCAAAGCATACTGTACGCAGAGGGACAGCTTGCTATCCATTAGTTAGGCTCGTTTACCAGGTGTGGATACTAAGTTTAACCAAGAGTACAGATGCACGTACGGTATAATGAGGGATATGAGTTCATGTGAAGAGATGCTATATTTTCCTCCATATCCATAGCCTGTGAAATTGCTCAGGGCAGCGTAGGCAAACCCACTAACGAGTGTAGCAGCTTAATCCAGCTACAATCTTTGGAACTGTGTTATACTGACGGACCATCGAGAGGCTTTTTTTCCCCCTTTTATTTTTAGCCGTAGTCTGTGATGCATCATAAATCAACCCAGTTTCCAATGAGATTGCTCAGTTTTAACCACAGCTGAACTGAGCTGGAACACAACCGAGCCTCTGTATCCTCTGGCCTTAAAAAGTATTTTTTATAAAAGTTTCTGCACATAGTATGTTCATAGTCCTGACATTTAACTCACAAGTGGGTTCTTAGTGCTATTACCATGCAACATTTATGATATTTGAACAATGTAAAAGGGAGATTGTATCTGCTAGTTTGTTTTGCTTTTTGAGAACAGTTGCATCAATAGATGTTAATGTTAGCTGTTGGGGGGGGGGGGAGGTGTTAAAATAGTCATTGTAATAAAAAGGAGACAAACATTCAGCCTTACGTGCAGCTTGGGTGTTTGTAGTTGGACAGAGGGAGGAAAAATGTATTGAAACATTGCCGTTTTTTGATATAGGTTAGAAAACATTTTGTGGGATGAGTATGGAGCATGAAGCTCAGCCTCCTTTTGACCTTGGTATAAAATAAATTTGTTCCGATCTTATTATCTGAAAACATGAACGTCCAATGATTCTATAAGAAAATTGCCAGAGTTCTACATCAGCGTACACTCAGGTCATTTATTACTGAGCACATTTCAACAAGCATCATTTCCAGAAAAAAACAACACACACAATCAGAGGATAAAAACGAGGACACTCTGCCAAGGAAAACACATTTTTTAAGGTCTATCAATTTTGGCACAAAATCTGCTCGGTTCTCCTGTCTTCAATTAGACCTGTATTATTGATTGTGTTGCTGTGCAGGCAGCAAATATGCAAATTAAAAATATGTATTAAATGATGTGAGCTGCATTGCTGCTCATGCACTGTTACTATCAGACACGTCAACAATATGTCTTTTGGGATTTGAAAGTCATAGCATTGATCGCTAACATTGTGATACGTGCATTTTGACATATCTCACTTTGTCTTCCATGACATTATTTGGCCTCTGAAAGCCATTGTGCTGAGGCAAATGTACAAGAGAAATCACTGAAGAACTAGCATCCTGCATGTTGTTTTACAAACTATTAAGTTAAATACACATAAAACAATTGACGTTAGAATAATAACATTCATTTTTTGCGTTTATTTTACTGGCTCAAATCAGAGCAGCTGTGGTGTTCTTTACACAGCCACAAAGTACCAATTTGCAACAGGTGGTGAGAAATAATTACTATCAATAAAATTGTCTGAAAAACTCTGGAGCCTGATCAGCAACAAAATTAAATCTGATCTTCAAAGATTCTGACTGAAGAAAAGCCATATGCTTTCTGTTTCATCAACAAAAATTAATTAGTTTTCTTCCAAGTCATTAGTTGCAAAGGCCAAATGTTCTAAAAGTTAGCATTTCCACAAGACAGCCAGAAAGTTGACTGTTCTTAAGGCATACTTTTGCCCAAAATGTGGCTAGTAGGCCTACGTACTCCAGCTGGGTGTCAGTACTCAATACCCTTAATTAAACAGCGCGCTCAATACCCGGGGATCCCATCTCCACCCTCGAGTGCAACAAGATGTCCTGGATGTAAGCCAAGGCAACACGGATGTACACACTTCGCACACACATCACTGAGGCTTTTATCGTTAACCATAAGGCCACTCACACAACTACACAACCCAGCACTTGCCTCTCACTAACTGGACAAACATGCACACGCTCGAACCCAACATACGGACTTTGGCTCGGCTTCTTCTCATTGCCGTCCCGGTATACAAGAAGAGGAGAGACGATGTCCTGCTTTAATCCAGGTTCTGAGGAAAGGCATTGGATCAAATGTGTCCAAAGGGAGTCTATTTAGGTCCACAAATACACGTGATGAAGGGCTCACTTCGCGCAAGCTGTCGCGGCTCTGTCATTTATGGTACCGAAACTTCTCCAGTCAAATGTTACCTGTAATTGATCCTTTTTGTGCAAAGATCTAACAGAAAAAAGTACTATTTGTATGGTTTAGCTGGCAGCCAATCACCGCAAGTGTTTAATGTGACTTGTGATTGACCCACTACAGCAGCAGCTACAACCCATAAAGCCAGGATTGCCTGCCTGCGCACAAGGTTAGACAGAGTTTACAGCTTTACTGCAAAAATTAGACTCAACTGAGAGTCCTGGCAAACAATGCAGGGCATAGAGTTTGCATTTGTTTCTCTGTATGCGAGATCACAGAGTACTGGAGGGAATAATAGGCTAAAACAGAGGTAACGCACTTTGCAACAGGACTTCAGAAATGCCAAAACATTAGATTTCCTGACTGGGATTTATTTCTAATCTACCTAATTAATGCCAACTAGACAGAGATTCATTTAACATTTAAATGTCATTAATTACTTCACTTTGTGAGGAGCCTGTCTGTCTGAATATCAAAGCAGGTTGTCTGAATTTGGCCCAGGGTGTCATAGATAATCTGCATCGTGGACCTGTCTTATTGACTTAATCAGATAATTTTGTTTTCACTTATTATGCATGTGGACATTTGAGTTCTACAACGGATGACACTGGTGGAGTCTAAAACCTTCAAACATGTAGGGTTTTTGCTATATGGATATCTTTACCCTGCAGTAACGTAGCCATCTGGGCACTGCAGAGCTGCCGTATTATTCATCAAGAAAACAGTGAATCCCTGAAAGACTCATCATGGACAGGTGTACTAAGTCTGTGAATCACGACATTTGAACATTCACATGGAATAGAGCCAGCTAAAATGGATAAGCATGGATGGCTGCCGCCACTGTCACTGTCGATAGCATGACAACGCACCATCTAACGCAGGGCTTGATGAAAGAGACACAGCGGAGAGGACAGGACGTGTCAACAAACTGTTTGGGTGATTAATATTTGTTGTCAACCAGGCAGTCACCTGTGCAGTTGACAGTTTATGGCCATGATGATGCAAAGTAGACGATACAGCAAGGTCGACAAGGGGGAGAATTATAATTAGACTTTTTGGTCCGCTGTTATTCTCAAGGACATTACCTCGGGATGGGATTTCAGGTTGATGTGGGCCGTGTGCTGCAGGTTCTGATTAGAGAGGAAAAATCCTAATTATGATTATGCAAAAAGCAGATTTGGAAAAACTGAATTTACTGATGAACGTGCATTAGCAGAATAACCTTCAAGATGCTTTGTTTCCCATTATTGCTTCAAACATTGTGACACTATATTTCTGAAATCAGGATATTTCTAAAATGATCCAGATTTTTTTATATATATTATATACATGATATATATATATATGTATATCCTTGTGGGATCTGACTATATGGCTTCGACATGTGCTGTGGAACAAAGAGAGTCAGGCCTTCCCTTTTGCAAGCACAGGTTTCATCCTGATTGTAGTTTGATGAGCACCAAACCCCCCAACTCTGAAGAAATTCATATTAGGGTGTGAGTTTCCTCCCCCCAAATGCAACACTGCTCTCATTGGACGAGAGCAGGGATACCGAGGCGGGACCTCCGGTAAAACGACCCTGCTCCCCCAAAAACGATTTGTTCCTGAAGTTACGTACCTGAAAGCACCGCTGCAATCTAATTGGCCGAGGGCCAAGACACCCCAGGACCCCTGTGGTTCAGCCACCTTTCTACAAAACGACCCTGCAACCCCCACCTCAATGCTTTTTCCATCGATCCCTCCGGGGTAGCAGGAGGCACACACTGCAACGTTGTTTGCCCTTTTCAACCACAACCTTGGTTTAACAGTTTATATTCGCTGGCCGAATTCACCAAACTGTCTATTTTATCGTTGTTCGTATCCACGAAGCGAACCCTTTTATTCCTGCAGAAGTGAAGAAGCCAGACTTCTTCAGAAAGAGAGAGAGAGAGAGAACTTCCACTCTCCACCAAGCGCCTCGTTTGCTCCGGTCATAAGGACGCGAAAATCCCTTATCCAAACGGAAGCGATTCTCTACCACCGAGAGATCCCGCGCTGCCTGAGCCCACCGAAGCTCAGGACTCCCCCTCAATCACCACGATTGCATCGTACCGTAAGGCGAAATAGATTCTGGGCAGAGTTAGAGAGAGTTTCATTTGTGTTTTATTTTATCTTGATGTGCTTAAAGTACTGTTCATTTTTATAACGTGGTGTATACTTTATGATCACCGACACTGCCGATCCCTGAAATTGCTAGTGTTGTGTAGAAGTTACCGTGTATTCTATGCTACCATGATTCGTGTCGAGACAGCCGCAGTGAGGTCGAAGTCGCTTCTCATTAGTTCAGGAGGTCAAAACCGCCGGCTGAGACAAAGAGTCGCGGTTCTTGCTCCCCTGGCTGAGAGAGCAATCTTCCGTACTCCCACACACACACACACACACACACACACACACATATAGCTTTTGAGCTAATTGTCAACGGATACAGTGTAATGATCAACACAGTGTGAACAAAAACGTTTTGTGTGAGTAAAACCTTAAAGGGACAGTTCAACCCCGTAAATCACAAATACATATTTGTATCTTACCTGTAGTGCTATTTATACAATTAGATTGTTTTGGTGTAAGTTGCCTAGTTTGGGAAATATCAATCAGCTGTTGAGACATCTGCCTTATATATATATATATATATATATATATATATATATATATATATATATATATATATAAACGGGTCAATAAGGCACCTAGCTTGTAGAAAAACTCCTCAGCAATGTATCTGTCTAGAAATCATGAGCTTCCCACAATATCTCCAAAACGAGGCAACTCACACCTAAACAATCTAGATTGACAAATAGCACTATAGATTGAAGAAATATATATTTGTTTTGATTTTGGGTTAACTGTCCCTTTAATGGTAATCATGATTGCAATGACAGCCCGCCAGAGCTAAATGTCCTGGCACTACCACATAACTCATCATCTTTAGGCTGCAGCTTGTATTTTTACGAACAATTCCGTGTGCATCTGTGACTTGCCTAAAGACAAAATTATTTGTACTAATTTACCTCATGTTTGACGCCTATCTATGTTTGGCTTTAGAGCCGTTGACATGAGTTCGGAAGAAGAGGGAAAGATGAAACAGATGTTGGGCTGCAATGATGACCTCCACGGTGGTTAGAAATGTCACAGCTGGAATTATAACTTTAAGAATCAGCTGTTCATGTTGGCAAAGAGGACAGCTTGATCGAGTGGTTTGCTCGGAGTCAGGACTTTCAGAGTCGGGTGAGGGTGAAGACACTCAGGTCATCCATTGTTGGGTTTGTGGGGAGGCTTTTGTCAGCACAAAACAAACAGGACAAGGGTATAGCACAACAGCAGGGCATCCGGTGTCCGTGTCTGTGTGTGGGGGGGAATATTTAGAGAGATGATGTGGAAAAGGAGGAAGAGTTGGAGGCAGGGTGAACGAGAAGGGGAGAGAGAGAGGGAGAGAGAGAGAGAGAGAAAAAAAAGAATAAAGAGAGCGAGAGAAGGCTTATCTCTTATGCCTGCAGACAACACTATTTTTTCAGAGCTGGAGCCGTGTACAGAGGGAAGTGTGTTCCTCTACGGAGTGCGTGAGCCACAGGGTCAGCAGTTCATCCCATATTCATATGACTGCAAGTCAGTCTCAGATGCACGACATTATAAAAACATGGACCGAGCTATTTAACACCTGTCATGTCTGCACCTGCACTGGAAGCTGACGAGAACGTCTGTTATCTGTCGTTATTATATCTTCTTTTCAACTCTCTTATTTTTAACTGATGCTGGGATTTCACAAGTCCTTTGCCCCGAAGAAGCATCGGATCCATCTGTCTTGCGTCACTGTTGCTTTGCAGAGTCATTTGTAACAACCAAAAATATCTTTGGTCTACATTTAGTCAAAGACATCTGCTATGACCTAAATGGAGGTGATATTAAATGGGCTGCGAGTAGCTAAAATCGTGGTGGCACACAAAAGTGAACTGTACTCTCAGTAGATCTTTAGATCTGAATTATGAAGAAAGAAAGGAGAAAAGGCTCACTGCCACGGACAGAAAAATACAAATGCCTTTCAAGTAACAATACAACTGGAGAGCCTCCTGCATCCTTAAAATTGATATATTGTAATTTAATTTGATCCAAAATCAATAACAGATTGTCATTCAGAAATATAATCCAATGTTGTATCAGGAAGACCAAAAAATATTTTTACAGGATGAAGGGCTAAATGTGTAGCAAAGAATTTGTATCCAATTTGTATTTGTATTTTAAACCACAGGAGCATTTGTACATACTTTTGAGGACATTTATTGCAATGTGAGTGTTTGTTGTCATCCCCTAATCGAAAGTAAAGTCAAACTCTTTCAACTAAAACAAGTGGTCATCAAAAAAATGGACTGCCGCTTTAAAGATCAGAGCAAAACATGAACACAGAAGACTGGGTAGGCAACACGTTAACTCTTTGTGGTGAGTTATGTGCTGTGAGACACAATGAAATCCTCAAATCAATCAAGGAAACTCCACACATTTTCTATGTAAATGAAAACCAAATTTCCCGACTTATCTCACCACTTTGCTAAGATCAATGTACCCTCTCCTTCTGCTTGGTTACAAGTCCCACAGTGCTTTGTACCCACAATTAAGTTGCCATTACGATGTCCCCCTTTGATTCTTCAAAACAAAAGCGATCTCATCCTCTGAGAGCTTCATTTCTTAGCAAGCGCTGTTCCTATTTATTGTTTCAGAACATCAGAATAAAGCGTCAACTCGCAACTTAATAGCTAAAGATAAACCTTTTTTGACATTAAGTGGTATTTCTTTTGTCATTGAAGTGCAGACAGATAGCATGCTCGTCAGGGGAGCTGTGTGTCTCTCCAAGAATGAAATAAAAGAGACATGCGCGGGATTCTCATTTCAAAACTTTTTGTTCGTGCTCTACTTTGACACAAGCAAGAGAAAACGTGACATTTGCACAGAACATGGCTGTGAATGTAAATCTCACACAACGCTCTCCAGCTCCACTAATTGAAGCCTGCAGCAAAAAGACAAAAAAAAGCTGCTGCTTTGACACGTCCACGTGAAGGCTTAGTGGCCCTCCTGGATGAGTGCTCCTCTGGAAACTTGCACTGCTTCAAACGCACTCTCCTCTGCTTGACCAGATGCGGCCCATCCGGACACCTTGAGCAGGGTGACGCCATTACCTCTCCCTCAGTCTAATTTGGTGGACATAAAATTGGCAGTTGGGAAACTGTTCTGAAGCCAAAATCTGCGGGAGAGATAACGGGGGCTTGATGCTCTGAAACAGTCCCTGCCTGATTGACAGATTGAAAACGGTTGACTATGGCCACTACCCGCCGCAGGTAGACGCGCCTTTTGCCCCCGGCTCCACGGGGCTCCAGCGAGGTTGGCTTTCGGGTGGGGAAGTGGAAAACAGCTCAGGAAACACTTTAGTGTTGGATTTGAATCTGGTTATAACTGTCGGTGGTCAGGCAATTAGATATACACAGTGCAAAACACAGCCTCATGTTGTTCTCAGTCCACTGCTGCGTGCCTGCCTCTGCACATACATATGCATGAGTGAAAGCTCAGGAAGAGAGGAGTAGCAAAATTATAAGCTATGACTTTTTTCATTTTTGAACAATATAATAACATATAATATAATTGCTGTTTACTGCCATGGTTGCAGTGTGAGTAGTACATTTAAACCTGCTATAATGCACTTAAAAATAGAAAAGGTGCTAACAAAGATGAATATATGCTGTTTTCACATCATAAATATATTGTTTTAGTGATACATTATTGATTTCTGATCCTTAGACACCAGGAAAAAAGGATCATTTTGTTGCTTGAACTTGGAGTGTATCAAAACATAGCCGTATCTGGGATTCTGCACACGTACTGCAAGATGCTGTGCAACCAAGCCTTACATCCAAACAAATAATGTATGAGCACGGCAACGTCAACAGTTTTGAACTCTAATGAGGTGTGTAGATGTAGATCTGCATACCACCATATCATCCCAGAATGACTGGCTTCAAATGCTTCTGATCCAAGAAATTCACAGGATTCATGCATCGGATTTACATTTTTATTCATGAACATGCTTGTCCTTTATCTTGGACTGACAAATAAAAAAAAGCGGCAGATAAATTCAAACCCGATATTGATAACTGAAAGAAAGAGACAACAAACAATTGGAAGTTGCCTTGGATATCATCTCTTTGAGGGTCATCGAGCCAATAAAAAGGTGAAAAGAAGCTTCAAGGAAGGTAGGAAAAAGCAGCGCTGGCACCGCCAACAACATCGTCACTCAGCCCACACACCCACCTCTTACCCTCCTTTTGCACCTCATTGTCAAAATAACTGTCAGAAATGTTTCATGCCTCTGAACTGCTGGAGAAAATGCTGGACTTTGTGGGAGGTGCTGTGTGCTCACAATATCTAGGGCCATAAAGAAAGACACAATCTAGCATAGCAGTTCAATTTAGAAATATCATTTCTTTGCTGAAAGGTGCAGCACAGAAAGCCTCAGTGAGACTCCATTTTGAAGCAGTGGAGAATTTGTCTGACGACAGACCTGCTGTAAACTTTTGCGACAGCCAGTGGCTGTATTTTCCATCCATTTTATACTTTATTGGATTTCCTTCCTTTATCCGCTATTGCCGTATTTAGTGTTGATGATTTCCAATGGGAGAGGAAAAATAGGCCATCGGATTCTCTTAAGTCACCGCACACACTCTGCCCCTGTCATTTAATTGATAGATGCATGCCCTTTCTTTTTTCACTCTCTCCCGCTCCCCACAAAGCTATCCATTTATTGCCACTTTCATTACTCGGAGCGGAACGGTGAGTTTTTTGAGATCAGTGCTGGGTATCTGGAGGCTAATGAATTGAATGGACTGCAGTGATTGCAGGAGCGTCAGCCTTCGACATCGGAGGACACTTAGCAACATGTTCAGAGTGACAATAGAGAGACGAGGAACTAAAAGCTACCGCTGCCACGTCACATCACATTTCTTGTATCTATCCCCATATATTCCTTCGGTAGTGGCCAACTGGTAATTGTATAGCTACAGATGGAGGCATCTTAATATCAGCTCTGCATTCAAGTGCTTCTGAGATACAGGTCCGTTCCCATGTTTATCCATACCACAAACCACTGATTAAAATGCCTCCTTAATGCCATGCAACTTGAGAGAGCAAGTATCATTGATGTGCCATCTCTGAGCTGGATCCCAGTAGTACAGTAACCCCCCTGCAGAATTGTGGCCAGAGGCAATCAGAAGCACAAGCATTGGCCCTCCAGCAGGTATAGGGAGCAGGTCTGGTTCGTTGAGTCCAGTTCCTTATTCTTTATTGGTTAAACTTATCCTACGATGCAGATAGAATACTAATCAGGCCAGTACGAGGCCAAAGAGAGAGCTGCAAGAGACTCCACTCCTGTATTCCCCCTCCATTTCTACTGCATTAAAGCTTTCAGGCTACTGTACTATTGAAGTAACCCTAGCCATAAGTTGAACTGTACTCCAGTGATATATTGACTACATCTCACTAAATTATGAGCAGCATTTGAAACACCCAAGGCCTTTTTGTAAACATTAATGTCACTTAATGGGATGCCAATTTTCACGACTGGACTATCCAAATAATGTGTGACCCATTAAATGGATATTTGATATGCATTTCGATGGGTTCTATCAGAGATGCTGCAAACACTACCCGATGTTTGTTACCCTGCTCACATACTGGGATTTCCTCCCATTTTTTGCATTCGCGTGAATACTTTTGAGGCCCAATCAGTCATTTGTTTGACGATATAAATTATTAAGTAGGTACAGTATATTCATACATAATTCACGAGTTTGAGTTGTAAATGGAAAATCAGCACTTTGTGCATTTCTCAATCGCCTATATTTCAGAATATAGGCTGCTTTATTGCAATATTTACAAACATTGCTGATGTAGACAAACTGTTTACACAGAGTAGACTTCAGTTGTGATACCTGGTAAATGGACTTGCATTTGTGGAGAGCCTTTCTAGTCTTCCGACCACCCAAAGCTCTTTACACTCCTTGCCATCATTCACCCATTCACACACTGATGGCAGGGGCTATCGTGCACGGTTCCACCTGTCCATCAGGACTAAACTAATCCACATTCACACCCATTCACTGATGGCACAGCATATGGGAGCAATTTGGGGGTTCAGAGTCTTGCGCAAGGACACCTGGGCTTGGACCGGAGGAACCGTCAATCTTCTGATTGGAAGACACCGGCTCGACCTCTGAGCCAGAGCCACTCCGTGATCTTATGGCTCTTACATTAAAAGACTTGTCAATCAAAAATAGAGTGTTCCCATCTTGATTTTTTTTAAATCTACATTATTGCATGGCTAATTCATGCTGCCTTAAGTGCATGCATGGAAGCTGGCTACTTATGAGCGAGCATGTCGATTTTTACTGCTCGCATCCGACCAACATTTCAGCTCAACAGTCATAACACAGCTCTACTGCAAAGATTACAGGAAAAGTTACAGTCACATTTGTGGCTGACCGAGCACACCAACCACCATCTTGCTCGCTTGCTCCTTTTTTGATTCTGGAAATGAGAGCACATGCCAAATGAAACCACGAAGCAGCGCAGCACTGAATTAAGAAGTAGCTGTAACCGGAGCACACTGGATGAATATTTAGAGCAATGTACATATTTTAGCATGCCATTTCAGGTCAAAGCCTGTGGCTGCACTGATTTCAATTCAGGTTTGCGGGCACGTGTCTCTAAGTGTACAGTGTGGCAGTGCAAAGTAAGTACAGGTTATCACAGGACATGGTCTCTGAATCCTGTTGTCTCTTTCTCCCTGTCTGTCTGTCTTTTTTAATAATGCTCTCTTAGTCCTTGAACTCCCCTGAGTCAATAGAGACACTCCACTCTTGGGTCTAAAGTCAGGGGGCCAGGAAGGCGGTACCCACGTGTCAGCACTACATTTGCTTTGGCCTGACAGACAGATAAAGAATGGTTAGGGAGGTTAGAATAAGGGCGAGACGAGGGTGCTAAAGACAGAAAAGGAGGGAGGTTGATGGTGCTTCATCAACTCCCGCGACAACTGCACACAAGGGGAAGCAAAGTACATGTCTACTTACAATCTGCAACCTTATCCAGCAGGCTGCCAGCTAGCGGTCACCTCGCAGACGTCTGGCCAAGCCCATCTATTAACCCAGAACAGCTGGCCACTTTCCAGCCTGCGAACGACTGCGCTTTTAATTCTGTCTGTGTTGTGGAGGAGGGGGCTTTGCAACGATCACGTTTACATTTTGATCATTACCGATGAGTCTCACCTCAGAGGATCACTGCTCAAGAGACAAAGTCTGACGACTATCTGCAGGCATTTTAACGAACCATGCCATCGTTAAAATGTAATATGTTTTTGGTAAAAAACAAACGTAAAATTATGTTTGTCTTTTGTTTAACTTTAATAACCTTGACCGCCCCAACCTTTCGACACACATACATTAACTTCTCAATCGTGTCGATGCTGCAGAATACATCTACATAATACAGCAAAAACGAATTTCCCTGTCTCCTGCTGTTCTTGAGTCCAGAGAAGATGAAAACATGCATTGCTGTTGTCCTGAACACAGCATACTCATCTAGGATTTATGCTTCTAGCTTGTATCAAATTAATTGTGCATGGAGCGAGGCGGGTCGAGAGACTCGAAATGGATTTCACCATGTCATCACGCAATTGCACAGAGTAAAACTATATTCCATTTTCATCCTTTTCATCCCAGCAAAGTCCACACGGCTGCTGCCTCCACCAGAGTACTGAGTGCAGAGCGCAGATACGCAGATGCGCATTACACGATAGCTAATTTACAGGCTTGTCAGCATGGAGTGGAAAGGGATGGTATGCATGGCATTTTCATTGAAATGGTTATGCAAGCCAACATGAAGAGACTACCGCTATAGGATTATCCCACAGCCTTGAAGTCTTTTGGCGCAGTGAGCAAGTTGGGGTTTTCTTTTCTTCTTCAATGCCATCTCATTTGTTTTTGGAGCCAGCATCTACAGAATAAAAGAACTGCATCCTAAGGGACTGCAATAATGAATTCAACATCCAGGTATGGTGCTCAACGCTTGACCAAACACTGTTTGGATACCATGAATTACAGATTACTTTTAGTTGCATTCATTTATCTTCATATAGATAGAATTCATGTCTCGATTAAAAGACTTGGATTCAGTGTGATGGAGCCAATGGTGATTCAATTCATCGCTGGAGCACTATTACTGAAGCTCATGATGTCTCTGAACACAGTTCATAAGTTTGAATATGGGAGTCAAATAACTCATTGCTTTGGCATGGTAATAGCTTTACAACCTTAATCGTAGGGATGAGAAGGTTTCATAAGCATTCATGATCTTCACATTGGTCTGTATTAGTATAGTTTTCTATTGGCCGAGAGTAGACCTACATTTGAGGAGCTGTAGATTCATTAGGTTTCTCAAAGGTATTAGATAGGAAAAGGTGTATAAGGCATAATCTAGTCATTGCTTCCCTCTTTTTTATTTAAAAAAATAACAATAAGAAAGCCTTCAATTGAAAATGTCTATTTTACCACCTCAAATTAGAAAAATGTGTTCGTTTGCACTGGTGGTATCAAGCAACCATGTTAGATAGCAGAGGCTCTAGATTGGTGTCAACAGTCCAAGTAGAGCTGCACCTTTTGCAATTTTCTTGGCCGTATACAATTTTTTTAAAGTCTGAGCTGCGAAATTCTGATTTGTGCCATTTACAAGTTTCTTTCTAAGAACTCTAATTGACAGCAAGTTGCCAGACAGACTTTTTTTGTACCACCATTCTAGAACTGTCCTGAAAAAAAGAAATCCCAACCGTTCCGAAGTCAGTGTAAACTGTCAACAATTCTAAATGTTATCCTTTTACTTTGTTCTTATCTCTTTCTTCGTCTTCATTTTTATTTGAATAGGCTACTTGCTTTGATAAAAACAATCTTGGCATTAGTTTTGATTACATATTTGAATGTAGAATATTCAAGTGTTAGTTTAGTGGGTAACAATTCCTTCTCTTAATATGTTTTTTTATATTTTTTAAAATATATTTTATTGTGCTTTAAAAACATCTCCTTATAACGACTGCATTACATTTCTCACAACATCATGGTTTAGGTTTAAATGATTACTCTGTTAAGGTTACAGAAAAAACATGGTTGAAAGAAAGCCATTGGCCGTAGGAAATGGGAAACAAACAGCGCTCTCCCATTTTAATTTAACATTGTTTTGAGCCAATCATCCACCCCGACCTCCTCCCTCCAAGGACTTTGTCGCTCTATAATACCTCAAATCACTACAACCTTTGTCATTTGAACGTAAACATATATTGTTTAGGGGTATATAGAGCTAAGAACAAAGTTTAAGAGCTATTATGATGTCACGTGAAAGTCACGCTTAGACAAAGTAGAGCCAGTGCCACAACAGCAGCGCCCCATACTAAGAAGAATGACCCAGTCCTCATAAAGGATTGGATAGTGCAGAAATGAAAGAGTGGAAATAGAAGACTGTGTCACACTCACAAGCCCCGAAAAAGGGAGGGGTTGACAGTAAACCCTGTAAATCCATTTGGTTTTTCAAACATGGAAGGAGAACGGAACTGACAATAGCTTGAGGGGCCAGTGCTCCACGGAGTGAATACCAGAGCGGAGGAGAGAAAAAATAAATAAAAAATGTGTCTCCTAGTGGGATGAGGCACCGAGGCAGGATCTGTCAGAACTCTGCTGCTGTCTGCAGATTAGATCTGGGGCTATTTAAAGAGGGAGCGCACGCCAAAGCCCCCGACGCCAGTGTCCACATTACATCCGCCGCCTCTCTGACATCATTGGCAGCCATCACCTTGTGACAAAAAAATAAAATAAACATGAAGCACAAATGATGGCTACAAAGTGGGCAGGGGGGGGGTAGTGACTGACCTGATCACGTTGCATGTTATCTGCATCCGTGTACATTCACCGCATAGAAGCCAAGGTCACACGAGTGGGAATGTGTCTGATGATGGCAGAGGTGCAGTCAGAGCTGCGGTAGACATTTTTAAGTGTTATTGGTAGCCTATAAATAAAACTCTCAAACCCTGAGGTTAGACCTACAAGCTGCCATCAGAATAATCACGGTTTCCCATCAGGATCAGAATAGTATGAGCCAGCCTCGCAGGTAATCTGATCTGTATATGTATCTGTTGCGTGTGTATGACAGTGTGTTTTTATTTGAGAGGGAAAAAAGAGCTCATGATTGATGCATGGTTGCGTGGGTACATGGGTATCTGCCAGAAGATGAGATTGGTTATGTGTACAGGAGTGTGTGTGTGTGTGTGTGTGTATATATACTGTAGTTTTGTGGGTGCCTATTGTGGGTGTGTATTCTAGCGTGAATGCACATCACGAGTGTGTTCTCTGTCCTCCCACAGTAGATGGATTAGATAGAATGCTGTTGGCGAGGCCCCACTGTGTGTTTGGTCACAGCACTCTGACTGTTGATGATGTTTCTTTTCACAAATAAAGCAACATTAGTCATGTGTGCCTCCCAAACATGAGCCAAGGATGATGAAGCTTTGTGCACAACCAAACTGCAAGGCCCCATTTACCCCGCGATACCTTCTCCCTTCCCTGCTCCCTTGCGCTTTTGCCCTCCTGTCTCGCTCTCTTCCTCCAGGCTGCAGCAGACTGACTCTCCGCAACAGACTGAGTCATTCTCAGCCAGTCAGTTATCTCTCCATCCAGCTCTTAGATTTCACCACCCCTTTTGTTGTCATCAATCAAAGCTCAGTTGCCAAAGAGAGAGGGAGAAACCCTGAAAGGTGTCAAAACAGCGGCCAACTAACACCTTTCGCTTGTTCGTTGCCGCCACGTCCACGCACGGACACAGAGTGCATGGATTATTAATGCGGCCCCTTTTCAAATGTTTCCAGGAACCGAACGGTGTGTGAAAAGCGTGGGGCTTGTGTTACAAGGTGCCTTGGCAAACACCAGTAATTGCATCATGGAGACTTGCAAACAGACACTACGTTACGTTTGGAGGAAGCGATTTGCTGGCAGGCTGAGCGTATAGGGGAGAGGGTCACAGCGAAACACAGGTGAAGACAAAGAAGCGAGGGAAGCTCAGTCGCACAGATCCTCACAAATGTTCCCCACAGATGGCTCGACAAAGCGGCCATACTATAACGCTACCTGCTAATTACATGCAGTGCCTGACTTCACACTTTCTCTTCCCTACCAATGCCAACTTTATTGAAAAGATGAATATGCTTTACATGGAACTATACATCTCCATTGTTCACTCCTTCCAATTTGTGTCAACAGCACAGTACAATGGGCCCACTGTTTATGGACTGGCAATTTAAAGCGTGAAAGCAAGAGATGAGAAAAATTGCCTCTCTTGTCCTTCACCTTCACAGTACATTGCTTATTTGTCTGTGGTAATTGGCTCTTCTAATGTTGCTGGAGAATGCGGGTACAGAACCCCACTGTGTTGTGCGTTTTCTAACAAGACAGCAGAGCAGAATGTAGCAGACGGGAGGAAATCTGATGGATGGATGATTTGTGTTACAATGGACTACATTCTCGGTCAGCCACCATGGACTTGCCATTTACATCTAGAGTCATCTATTCTAGAGTTGCACACATTTGCCTGTCACTGGGCAAAAAATTTGACACCTGGCTTTAGTTGAATGCAAATTAACTGAGTCAACCGTGACATTTTTTTTTAATGATTATGCATACTGAAGTAGGAGACAGTTATCTTTTGGTATGCCTTCATTTGGACAACCACAGCCCCCATAGAGTGTACTATGGGATGCACTCAGTGGAGTGGTTAACCCTCCGAATAGACACCACTGGCCTGTAAGGTGTCGCAAAACACACTTTGTTCAAACAAAAAAAAAGCAGCGATGAATGCAGGCAATCAGCTCTATGTCGTAATATAAGACTCATCATAGAATCTTGCCAAATAAAAAACTTACCAAGCTGGTTTCCCGCTTAGCAGCGATTGAGTTGTGCTCCAGCAGTGTGTGCACTGTTAGTTTTGTTAGCTGTCGGCCAAACACACCTTAAACTGTTATCACCTCATTGTGGGTGTAGAGTAGCATATTGGGGGGGGGGGGGGGTGCGTGTGGAGTCAGCAGGCAGTATGCAGCCATACCCGAGTGTCCAACATATTACGTAGTTTGCTGCAGCAGAATGTGAGAATATCCGTGGGCAGACCCAGGGGTGCACACTCACTCACACGTTACAAATCTCATGAGCTTCCTGGCAAACGTAATGAGTCCAGAAAGTACCAGAAAATATTAAGGCTGCGCTAAAATATAGCTCGCTGACAGAATTTCTTTCTCTCACTTTGGTGAGGTTTGTTTGCCAGGCTTCTCTTGTCGAAAGGACTTATGTGAGTGAGGTAGCGCTTCTCCACACACCACCATGTTTCCCTGCCAACTCTGCAACCTATAATTATCAATACACACACACACACACACACACACACAAATACACGTACAGACGCAAACATTAGAACACAAATCAAGAGAATTGTTGGGAGGAAAATATGCTGGGGTATTGCGCTGAGGGGCACACATATGTATTCTCTGCATATTTCAGGCAAGTAATCAATATGTTTTTGAGGTTATGACTAATATTTCAATATGTAATTAAAGGAGCTGATCCATGCACATTGACTAATTGTTCTCACTATGAGATGGCTGATGAAATCCATCCAAAAAAAGAGAGGGAAAGCGAGAGGCAGTCGCAGCTTCTTAATAGGGAGCCGTGCCAGCACATCTGGATTTTGATGACTCATTTCACATTCAAAGGCTGTATTTTATTTTGGAATTTTTTTTAAAGTTCACTCTTGCTGTGAGAGGATAAAACCTTGGATTGCGCATGAATGGAACGAGGATATGTTAAACGAACAAATAAAAATGGGAGAATGTGTGTTTCGATGCAGGAGAACATCTATTAGTGAGGCAGTATTTCGTGGTCCTTGCTTGCTTAGCTGTAATTACATGTGACATTTTACCACTGCAATCAAAGTAGTTCACTGCTCTGAGGGTTCTTAAAGCATTCAAAATACAGCCACTGTGGACCTTATCAAAATGCAGCAAATGCCCGACTCGCTTGCAAGTGCACGTTCTGCGGTAAGGCTCTCAATATCATTCCCTCAATGGGAAATGCTTGTTCAATAACATAATACCAATGATCAGAATTCAGCCCACTCCCCTCAGAGATGAGACACTAGCTGCTGTATTGATACGTCTGATAGCCCACTCGGATTAGATCACGCCTAGTACCCTCACCACCGGCCCCCCATCAGTCACCGCAGCAAGTTCTTACCTCACACTTAGGGTCTTCATTCTACTTCACGGCTCATCTTACTAGCTCTAACATAGCCAAGCTGAAAATAAGCAAATAGTTCTGATAATGACAAAGAAGGTCATTGGCGGCCTAACTATCTCTGCAAGGTCTGGCAAGGAGCCGGCTGATTGTTCATTTCTATTGTTAGCGACGGCAGACTGTTAGGAAGATGTTATCCACACATTACGGAGAGATGTGTTGACATCTGTCACCCCTGATGATTGATTGCTTGGAGGAGATTCTTCAGTTTGCATATAATTTGGTTGCCTGTTTTACAAGATGCAATGTGTGGGTGGGTGGAGAGGAGCGCGGCCTACAAATAGGAAAAGCTGGTGATGGTGAGGGAGTGATGGAAGCAGGTATGTGTAGCAGCCAGATGGTGCCTTGTGGGGAATGTCTCCCAGTGATTTTGTTTGCAAATAAGTCTCTGTAAAGTCACCGGCTCCTCTCCTCCAACTTGCATGGCGTTATAAGCAAAGCACTGCCAGATCTGATAAAGGTGCTGCCGACTCAAAGATGTCCCGCCGCTTGCTGGGGAGAAAGTGAAAGTGACACACTGTGACAGGTTTTGTCATTCTCTGAGGCGACCGCCCTACAGATTGTCACAGATAGAAACGGCAGATCCCTGGAAGCAATGGCAAATTGTTCGGAGGATAAAGAAGTTGGAGAGCAAGTCATGCCAATATTTGTGGCCTATACTTCAGCGCGGTGGTGGGGAAGGAGGAGAGTGTGCCATCACTCAAGACCGTTTGTGAAGGTGTCATAACCCCTCACGGATAGAAGTAACTGCGGATCGGTAAGCTGTCTGTAATATATAAAGAACTGATCATTAAGCAACCTGCAAAACATTCAACATTTAACTTAACTTAACTTTAGAATGCATTCTAAAGTTATAGGATTTTGTGATAGGATTGTATAATGTATATCATTTTCTTCAAAAGCTCCTCCAAGGTGAATGAACAATTGCAGAGGTTGCCGAAAATGTATCAAAAACAACACGTTTAGGTTGTCTGATGTCATATAAATGGTAAACTGAAAGTCTTTGTTGTCCAAATGTCTGCAACCAAGAAATAATCTTCCCTTCATAAGATTCTATCTTAATGTTTTCTACATTACTGTTAGAGCATGGTTACAGTACATATGTATGCTCCCTAAAAGTCCACGATACGAGTCATCGGTCACGCACACCCTTTAGTTAACACGCATTTTCTGCATATAAAGAGCAGTTCAGGACTTATAACTAAACTATGACACGTACGCACACCTTTACTCTCTCTGTGTGGAAGTAAATGATGATGTAAACAATGGCATTCAAATGTGCGTCTCACAGGTGAAACAAGTGCTGTTAGAGGAGTTTAGTGTGGGGTACTACGCTGGTTTTAAGTGCCGACTCTGAACATCATGAGTTCCGAGGATAGCCCTAATGTGCAAATGAACACTTCTATTATTAGAAAATATAGAAGTCAAGATTATTTTTATGTCATCAAGAGAGCAATCCTTGATCTGCTCCACTGGGTGAGCGCGAGTACGACATTGTGAACACTGTAACAGACGCCAGGGTGATTTCACGGAGATGTGGGCACATTTTCTGGTTCGTAACTGCAAGCACCTCACCCGATAAAGCTCATTTGGGTGTAAAAGCTCAAACAAACATTGTATGACGACGCAAATTCAATCTCCCAATTATTTTTTAATAGAGCAGCTACAGGTTGTTTTTTTTATCTCTAGAATTCTACACTACTTCTGGTTTTTTTTACTCTCCCATCTGTAGCTTAGGAGAAATAAACATATGAGTAAAATTGTAGGATTAATGATTTGTTTTATTTCTTTAACGATCACAAAGTTTTTATTTAGTGATAGAAGTGGGTCTTAGTGAGGCACAATCAGTTTTTGTTTTTATTTTTGGAATTGTTTTTAAAGTTGAGTGCAACTTAAGAAGTCAACGATGCCTTGGGATAACGCATCACTGTAAATGGGACCCCATCATAGCATATCAGTTACCGTGAGGTGAGATGGACTGCTTATTATACACGGCTCACTCCGCCAGACAGTGAGTCATAGTCACAGGCCCGGGGGTGAAAACGCTTTGTTGATGAGGTCAGAGGAGACTTGTTCAAGCTAACAGCGTGGCCATAAGTGCTTAGTGCAACAGCAACGTGAAGAGGCATCTAAGACTAAACATTAAACATCAAACCTTGGGGAGAGCAGATGACTTATGACTATGACAGACGTAAACCATACCAGGTACCAGTCCTGTTACCTAATTACAAGAATAGGCCTCTGTAGGCTTGTGATTGCCACATCCTTAAATAGGGGGATTACTGGATCGCAGGGTTTGCTGTGCCATAAAGATAACAGGTCAGTGTCACCATCAGTAAAAGATCGAGGCGACGTGCTTGCTTGAAGTGTTTTTCTTCGTACAAACTGAATAAGTAGCAGCTGAGAAATGAACTGAATGTACTATGCAACCATGCTGCTGAGCAGATGTGACTAAGCTTGTATTATTTCAAAATCGCGAAAATATCTGTCCTTGGAAATCTGTTTCTACCTGTATATACTGTAAGATGCTTACCATACAGCGTATATTCCTCTCCCGACATGGTTTTGGTTCACAAGGAATGATGCAACTGCAAACACTGAACCTTTGTCTGAAAGCTCAAAGCAGAAACAAAGATGACAAAGCGGAAATTGAATAGCTCCAGATAAATGCTTGAGGCCTACCACTGCCGCCCCCCCATGAGCAACAAAGAGAAGGTTAAAATTAAAATGAATTGCATTTTTTTTTTCCCCGTGCCTCAATGTTTTCTTTTTTAGCAGAGTAGATCCAGCTATATTTGGTGGGTAATGATATATGGCTTCACACAATAAAAGAAAATGGGAGCACACTCCCATTAAGATAAGCGCTGCAGGCCAAGGAAACCTAGAAGTGCCAGTGGCATATTGATTGCATGCCCTGTATTAATAGTAGGGTTAGCTGCTGCTCTCTCAGTGCAGACATTTCATCCAAAGTCGTGGGCCGACAACAATGAAAACTAACCCCAAGTGCTAACAAAATAAAAAAAAGTGCTGTAAAGCTGAAAAGGCAGTTGTCGACAGAGTAGTCGATGGTGGATATTTGTGTTGTTCAAGACCTTTAAACATTTTAGCGCAATGTTGATCCAAGGCCTAACAGTGTAGATCGGTGCTTTAACATTTGTTATATTCTTTAGAAAATGCTTTGCATCAAGGCGTGTCATGTTTTGTTGTAATTGATAATAAATACGTCAGAATAAAACAACCGTCATTTCTCGACACATGACAGACTGTTCGTAAGTGGATATTACGGGAGATGGTGTGGTACTTTGACACGGCTTCATTGTAACTCACTTTAACGGGCTTAACGGTAGATGTGAGTCTGTGTAACAGCACGGTTTTGTAGGGTATCATGAAAATCCACAAGCAGCCAGCAATGAGTATCTTGTGGCAGGTGCGATGATTATAAATTAGCATTGATTATCAATCAATAATTACATATATATTCCTAGGTGCCAGCTAATTAGCATCATCAACTATAAGAATGCTAATACCGAGAGCAATAATAAAACATGCCCCCGAGCTCAATGCATGATGATTCGCTTTCCTTTCTGGTATAGGCAGGAACAGTTCATAGGTGCAGGATTACACTTGCACATACTTTCTGCTGTTGGCATGCTGTTGACGGATCCGTAAACCTTCGTGTAGGTATTCTGTTTGTGAACAAGCACAACAGCTAAACTGTAAACCAGTGCAGTTGTTAAAATGTTACAGCCAGGCACAGCAGATCCATGGCTGACGTTTGAATAAAAGGAGGGACGAGCTTCTATAATTCATGCAAACAGCTTGAAACATGATTGCATATGAAGCAGAGCTGCAGACGTGGCCTGCATGTTCAATAGTTCCGGTAACACGTCATGGCGTGTATATGACAGAACTCTGTTTCATTTCTAGCTGCCTCCAAATTATTAGGTAATTCTACGTATTCATTCACTGCACCCTACATAGCATGAGCTTATACACGTGTACATGTTTTGATACATATTGCAGAGACTGTTCTCACTAGGAAGCCAACAGCATTGGTTGTTCAAATGCTTAAAACAAACTCTCTCCATGTTTTCAGGACAAGTGACCTTTAGAGGTCTCCATAGAGAAGGCAGAGGTAGTGTGAAGTTGTTTTACCTTCACTCAAAGTTTTTGGAAGGAGTTTGGGGAGGATCGTTGACAAAGTACATGACATTCACACCACATTTTACATCCCATCTCCTTAGGTTCTTCATGATATCAAACTCCATATCCTACAGTTTGGGACATTCAAGTTTTACAATTTTTATTAACATTTATATTAGGATTTTCCAGAGCCAGCCATTCAAAAGCTTTTATTATCCTCAGCGTGTTTACTGTAGTATTTAACACCCCTTGCTGTTACCACGGAAACCATGTGTCGCTAAAAGAGGGCACTAAAAAAGGTATGATCCATTTGGTTGAGAAGGATGACTTTGTTCCATTGATGCCTTTTGAAAACCAGATTTTGTAATTTGACTTTGTAATAACTGACGCGAAGGTTTAACTATTTTAAAACACCTTTCAGCTTGCGGCACTCCTGTACAACGCAGCAATGGTTGCTTAAGACGAACAGTGACGGTTTTGGACAGTTGCCAGTGGGAAGCCGACACTGAACTCTAGACAAATTATGTAAATAAAGAAACCCATTCGTAATGTGATGAACACATAGAGCAACACAACACCCTCTATAGTGCCTTAGAAGTGGTGTGTCTAAGTGTGACTTGTTGACATTGGTGATAGCAATCACAATAACTGCAAAGAGTCTGGCAGCTGTCATGGATGTTTCCGGAGTTATTAACACTAAATTACACTCCACAATTGTCCAGTTTTACACATCCTGATCTCCCGCTCCTTTTGTCTTAACCACCAACAGAGCTGCATAATCTTGTAGGGAAAAAAAGGTACTGTGATTAAAACAAAGTGTCAGCCTTCAGGGTAGTTTTTGTCTTTTTTTAATCTATGTGTGTTATTCTAGATTTTTGGGGGTGTGTAAATCCATTTACACCCTTGGAATTGTGAAATAACACCCATTGCTGCAGCATTGAAACTGTCATTAGGCGATATCACCCGTCCCCAGCCTGAGAGGATAGACAGTGATAGGAGCCATAACAGGAATTTGGAAAAGAAAGATGTTTAATTACTAAAGGGGTGCAGGTGATAGCTTTTGCATGGCAACACTAGACATTGATAATTTATCACGCAACCATAAATAGAACACTCCGTCTTGTTGGCTGAAGGGAGTGGATACTGCAAAATATTTTTGCTGAGTGGGGGGTTTGCAGTTCCATCCTCACCTATGATGAAGACATTGATGACTGTGTGTGACTGTATATGACTAATAATGTGACTATGTGAGTGAGGTGCAAATCAACTCTGATGTTGAAAATAAGTTTTGTAGTCGGCTACATTTTTCAAAGATATGAATGAGGTTCTTCACAGATACAAAAGTGGAACAAAGCTGACAGTGAGATTCTAAAAGAGCTGCGCAAGTTAAATGTGAAAATATATTTGGATGAAGATGATTTTTCTTGCCAATCAGTATTTTGCCTGCTGCCTCCCTCTTACCCTACAGCCATCTTTCATCTTTTTCATGTTCCTTCTTTGAAGAATGTATAATGACTGTTTGAAGTTGTAACCACAGATGGATGCTTGTGTGTTTCAAGTAGACCAATATATGGACATAAATAAACGTACATGAATATTTGAGTGTGCCTTTTCACAGCTACCTGTGCCAGAGACCCATTTCTTTGCATTTAAAGAACTCAATGAAGTCTAAAAGGTGGACTTTAAGTTGGCATTTCCAAACCAAATCTAGAAAGTGATTAACAACTGAGACAAAAACCTCCAAGTACACTGTACTTTCTCTTCAGTTTCTCATATTTTCTTTCGATACTGCCGATTGTAAGTCGATTGACTATTTGAACTCCTACCACTGCTTTTATAGGTCTTCATACATTCCCCACACTACACAGAGAGTATCATTAGTCACCAGTGCAAAATTGAGATGATGGATTTGTATTATTATAGTACCTTCCGACCATTCGGAGCGCTCAAAGGGGCCACCTGCTCATCAGGTTATAATCTAAAATGCTCCTTCAGTTGCCCGAGGACACTTTGGCATGACGACTGAAAGAGCCAGAGATCAAATCACTGATCTTCCAATAAGTGGTCGACTTGCTCTACCTCCTGAGCCACAAGCACCCCACAATAGCCATGTAGCAATGTAACTGTACTATCAATGTATCTTTTTTTTTCTTAGGGTAGACTTGCATCTTTTTTTTTTCTCTGGATAGATTTGTATCTTAGCTTGTAGACAAACTGGCAGTGTAAAGTGTCAGGGTGAGGGATTTACTGCTGGATTGGGCTGAGCCGGTTCCTGTGGTGTTGCATTCTCCTGTGCTGGAGAGATTCTCCCCACTTTTTCTGGAATAGGTCAACTACATTCACCATCCAACCCACCACACACACACACACACACACACACACACACACACACACAGGCACTTCAGACCGTCACTGGCCTCCTACAGAAAGACACCGTGTTGTTAATGAAAACTCTACCGAGTCATTAAAACGGGTCAGTGTGGCCTGTCTGCGCTCACACGCACACCTTTTTTCCTGGCATGTGACCAGCGTGACCTGACAGTACTCAGGCTTAATCCAAGCGCTATCTCAGGGAAGCAGACATACTGAGGAGCCCCGTAGGGTGGCACTACCATCTTTCTCTGGTCATTACCAGCGCTAGGCCTCTCAACACGGATAGAGGCAATGAAGGAGAACCTCAATAAACGATTGGTGCGCTCTGCCAGCACCCAATGCATGCTGCATCTGCTGCCTCCCTGTTGCTGGACTACAGAGTTCCCTCACTGATTGTACAACCCATAACCTCTAGAGCACAATAGTATAAATCTTCCAAATTTGCCAGACAGCAGGTGGATGAGTTTGGCCGGTCTGATGACCTAAATCTGGCTCAGGAAGTGGTTGATTCTCCAGACCTCAAGGACTGCAAAAGCCCACCTCTCATGAAGCCCCAAAGGGATAAATGAGGCCCATTATGCGGTAGAGTTTGTAATGATGCTTTTGATTAGCGAGTTGTCAGGAGGTATTGGCCCTGTGCTCATCACAGCGTTGTTTAGCACTTTAAGGCCTCCATAAAGATGAGGGTTTTTGTTTTTTGTTTTTGTTGAGAAAAGATGAAAAAGCAGGGGCCATGTGCCTAATGAAGTCTCAGGCTTAGAGCCCCTCTCATGACAGGATAATTACACCAAATGCTTCAAGCGAACACTTCAAAGGACACTTCATCCCTGTGCCAACACCATGCAACACAACTCACCAATCAAGATGGCCTGACCTAAATCAGGTCCCTGTGGCTCGTCTGTAATATCTCCCGCCCACAGACCCACTGGACCTTTGCAGACTCAACTGCAATACAATCACAACCACACTCAATGTAATTGAGGAGAACAATTTGCATACAGGAATTTGTCTTTCTGGCGCTGCTGAAGAAACATTGACAAATGGCATTTTGAAGCACAGTGTGCAGGTATGTTAAAGTGACAGACCAAACTAAATTTATTTTCATTTGTACATGGCTGTGAAACTTGTGATTCAGTTGATTGCTCCGTCTTAAGGTCCTGTTGAAATCACAGGCGTTACAATGGATTTCAGTGAAGTTCTGCCTGAAGAAAGAAAGCATCAAAATATCGATAAAAACTCCTGGAAAATAAGTCTGCTGTCCATCGATATGCGCCATGTTTCTAAACTCTTTTTTTCTGTCACAAAATATGTCTAAATACTCTGCATCCGTCTCAATCTTTGAACATGGCCTTGTTGAGATCATAAGCAGTTGTGTTCAACGGGCAGTGCGAGCCAGTCAGAGCGCCCGCCTCCTGCTTCACAAAGCTGCCCTGAGGTTTCATGTAATGTGGCCACAGCTTTTCAAGCCAACAGTGCTGTGCACATATTGCACCGCTATGCATGTTGTTCACACACTGCTGGGTAATATTAAGTATGTAACGAGAAATTCAAAATGCTCCCAAAGTGCTGTTTCATCCAACACAATGTATAAGATGTCTAGAGGAGATTGCACACATTTACGAGTCACTGGACAATTTTTCTAGTGAATCCAGTAAATACTTTCCTCCAGAGCAAGTCGGGATGATAAATTAGCTTCTGGGGGATAAGAAAAAAACCATATCACCACATTGTGAATGGCTTGCATGGTCCCCTCTTCACGTCTTGAGGGGAATTAAATTGAGAGGAAGTAAGCATGGGGTAAGGAGTGAGAAGAAACTGCATCACTGCAGGAGCTAACTGCATTAAAACAATGTTTGCGAATGTGTTTACTTAAGAAGTCAGCATGCAAGGCTATTTTGATAATTGCTGAGACTTCCTAAAGGGCATAAACCACTTCCAGCGCTGGAAGTGCTGCACAGGGGCATGCTGGAAATGTATTGTGACATGTTGAGAGAGAATTAACACCGAGATGTGTTTGAATAGCTCCACTGAACACATTTTTGGACTTTCCCGTGGAAAAAAAAGGCAAAGCCATGCTAGACATTGGATGCTGCATAATTAACTAACAAGCGCCGCAAACTTCTCTCAGTCTACTCTAAAAAGGACTCCCAGAAGAACGGGTGGCACAGGAACAGATGGAGAGAGGCCACTTGAACACAGCGTAATGAAGCGATCCACAGAAATTCACTCATACGTGCATTTCAAATGAACCCAGTGAGGGTGTTATGTCTCATTTATTTTGGTAACCCACACCTGATGTATTTTTTTTTTTACATATGTTCAAACTGCAAACTGTGCATCTGCCATATTTCACAGTTGTTTTTATTTGCTGATAAATACTAAAATATGTAAGATGGGAAAAATTTGGACAACTTGATATTATGATCATGAGAAACATGTCAAAGAAGCACTTTTACATAATTTACGTGTACAAGACTTGATGGATGGCAATCCTCCATCTGTTTACTAGACAGCTAACAAAACTCTTTTCAAACAGAAAGCCATCAATGCACATCAAAACAAGCTATTCCCGTCAAACATATGTTTAATAACGGAGTGATGAGAACATGTGGTAAATATTCCCCTCCTGTGGCAATTTCACATGTTCTCTGATTTTGACCTCATTCAGTAAACATTGAACAGTAGGAGTGGAATAAGTTATTCCAGCACTTTACATTTTAAATAAGCATTGACAGAGGACAGGCGCTCACTTGGGGGAGAGAAACGGGTGCCTCCTCACTATAAATAAATCATGATACCAGGTGGAGCACAATATTAGAGAGAAGGACTCTTGTAGTGATAGTGGACAGTATGGTGTCTATTTCCCAAATCACCCCTCTGCCGGAGAAGAGGATCTTCTGAGATTTTCTACATTACTGGCCATATCGCTCTGTGTAAGATTACCCTCGCCTGTCTGTTCCATCATCGTACCTTTCTGTAACAGACAAGGCTCCAAGTGCCCTCTTTCACTCTGACCCTCAGATACCCAGCTGACCCTCAGATACCCAGCCCAATCATCTCAGACAGGTGTTGATGTACAGTAATAAACCCTCGCCTGATGCTGGCGAGGCTGCCTCGCTTAAAGCACCTCAGGGAGCTCTGAAATGACTTGCTGTTGATCAGGTGCAGCGACCAGTTGGCTGCTGGCTGATAGTGTGCAGTGAAAAAGAAAAAGAAATACAAATACCACTTATTGCTCTGTATGGGCTGTATAAACTAGATCAGAAGTGCTTGTTGGCTGGACAATCCAGCTTTTATAGTGAATAAACCGTATTCTAAAACATTATTGAAAAACCTGTTTATTGCATTAATTTGCCAGCTTATAACTCACAGACAGAATCGTAGATATTGCAATATTCATCATCATAGCTTTTAGTAGCTGCCACTAAACACCACCTACAGTAAAGAAAGTTCGTTAAGTTGTCAGCGGATGCATTGAGAGAAAATTAAAGACCAAAGATAAACTCAAATCCCCAGCACTTATATCCACTGTTATACTTTACACTTCTGCTTAACTGTGTTGCAAATGGAGTCTTTTCAGTCACAAGGATGTGCCATCACTGCATCATAAACTTTGTAGAGTGGTAGAGCCATAAAGTCCGTGGGGGATACACAGCCCAACTCCAGAGGTTTATCACAGCTTCAAGCTGCATGTCCTGAATTTTAAGGAAAGAAATAATGGTCAAAAATACTTTCCTATGTCTACTGTTACCTAGTATTTAACAAATAGACCTACATTTCAGGCATTGTTAGAAGCTATCGGAACAACTGTCGGGAGGATATCACTCAGTTTAAACACGTAACATGTTTGTTGTCACACAGGTGTTTTCAATTACTTTGGGCGATTCGCCTCATGTGCACAGGATTAGAACAGTAAACATGAGCTGGTTATCGCATAGGAAATGAGCATTGGGCTATTTATCTTTACTCGTGCAACGTTTGGTTAATGTTCTGCTCTTACACGGCTCGTTACTTCATAGTTGCACGATAAGGCAGACTAAAGGACGATCTCAGTATAATATCAAAACTTTCTTCGCTGATGTACAGGTATTGTAAGGTGTACTCTGTAAAAAGAACTCCATGTTAAGTCACATTACTTTTGCAGTCTATTCTTGCCTCATAACGCGTTTTCTATTTTAAACATTATGCGCATTATTAATCACTGCTTCCTGATGTGTTCATTCATCCTTTGTGCTAAAGCAATCTGCTCCTCTAATTCACTCCATAGCTCCTTCATCACACATTCTCTGACTGGAAGAAAAAGCGGGGACTAGTGTTCATTGTTGCTGTGAAGAGCATGTGCTGCATTGTGACCTCGAAAGATTCGGCAGAACCCTTCAATCAGAGACACCTATCAAGCTAAATGAGCCCACGTACCGCAGGCAGGGGTCAGGCTAACCAGTGGGGGAAGCGGACGCAGCTTACTTTTAACGCTTGGGAATACATTTAAAAATGGTAAAAAAAAAAGAATTAAAAAAAAGAGGGCCATGATCCATTGCAGAGAAACAATAGCAACATCCGGGTGAAGTTCGGCAGCAAGAAACATTATTCTTACCATTCCTTTAACCATCCCTTTAAAGTTGTCGGGCCTCCTCTGGTCCTGAGAGACGTCTTCCAAAAACAACTCCATGAGTAAAAAGACGTAAGAAGTAATTCAAGGATAAGAGGGTTCATACAGCCCAATTCCCTCCGGACAGTCTGCCAATGGAGAAGCACGGTCCAGGTACTTTTGACGTTTACGATGCCACAACTGGCAGATCGGCAGAGAAGCTCATTGACATATGAGCCAATGCAATTCATGTAGACGTATACAGCCCAGATATGAATGCGTGTGGTGTGACTTAACAGCATAAAATATCTCAAGAAAAAGGATTCAAGAGCTGTGTACAATGCAGTAGTGAGGAGAATAGCAGCATCCAGTCATCACTTAAATGTGCAGCTGGTAATGTAAGTCTGCGTTTTTATTTTTACTTTTAATTCAATGATTCAGCAAATTTCATATCACAATTGAAATCATCTTGAGATATTTGTAGAAGCTCATCGAGCTCGTGGATGTTAGTTGCCGTGTTTGCAGTGGAGATCTTCTGAGATTTTGGGGATCACATTGTCAATGTGTCTTTGTATTAACATTCTGAGACTCCTCATTCATCTTGAACAGTTTTGCGACTTTGTGTCGTCAATATAGAACTGTACTCATTTGTAGTCAAAAGAGGCAGGAAGGAGCAAACGCCGCAAATAATTACAGAGGCACACATTTTAAAAACAGGATTATGTTCCACCAATCTCAAAAACTACACTCTCTCTGCTATTCAACTGTAATTATGTCGCAAACTCATATGTGTAGGTTTCTAAAATAACTCTTGCAGAGTTTAAAGCTCTGGGCTTGTTTGGGGAAATGTATGATTAACAAGCTGCATGGCCGGTGAGTGATTTCGTTTTACAGAACAATGTTGTACAAAGCAGAACATGCTGATTAAAAGGTGCGGAAATGTCAAGTATAGAGGGCCTGGATTTTTGGTGTTGTCAGCAAACCAGTGCGCTTTCAGCTGAAGTGCTTTCTATTCTACTCACCGCTGTGGCCGCTGATGGCAGAAGCACTGAGGTTAATTTTGAGTTAACGGTGAATTAAAGGCTTTCACGGGATACATTTCTATGCAGCTGGTGACATTGAGTTTATTGTGTTTGACATGGACATTACAATAGCACTAGAATCAAAATATATATCAATGTACAAGCATGAGAAGCACTGGGTCTGTGCCGTATAAGTACAAGTGTGTGTTCATCTTATTCATGCTGCTAGCTGCAGTGCAACATCAATGAACTGGACTGAAGATGTACTGCTTTCAGCGCTCATCTGAGAGGCTTCTTCAGTTCTTCTCTCTCTCAGAGCTGAAGAAGCCTCTTTGATGATTAGCGACACGTCTTCACTGCTAAAACCTCCTTCCAGTGGATATCTCGTTTTTTTTCTTGATGTAGCGTGAAGCTAATTTACAACACCTGTCCACGGGAGGCCTTGGCGGAAATAAAAACAATTTTAAAACCATGAACAAACAATTAGGGATTTATGGATGAAAAGTAGTGTAATGGCAAGCTGTAAAGGCAAGCACAGATCTATTAGCAGCTGTCAATAAATCTTAGCTTTTGTTAAACCTGTGGGGGGGAAATCAGTGGGATGTCAAGAATCTGGAAATTGCATGTAATGTAGTATCCAGTAAACTGTCACAGATTGATATTGAAGTGAGTTTCACATTAGTACTTTTGGTTTCTTTCACACTTTTGTCAACTTTCATCATTAGAGTGAGTCTATTTACATACATGTATGAAAAGTAAGATCAGTTTGTATTTGCTTCTTCTGAATGGACCAAAATATGGGTAATATTGAACCCCGTGTGAACATTAAAGGGGCATGTTAACCAGATCGCAGTCTTCTTCTTTCAAACCTCTGCGTCTCATCAACAGACCAGCAATGGCATCTATAGAGCCACGCCGCTAAATATAAACATAAAGAGAAATCTCTGGATCTAAAATGAAATATCCGTCCTAAAATGTGTTTCTCTACGATGTCTTATCAGTTCCCTTTTCTATTGCAGGTGGTGGGTCAGATCGATAAACTTACGTCCGACTTTGACTTTGACCTGGAGCCGGATGACTGGATGGTGGCCACAGCCAGCAGCACGTCTAGCAGTGAGCGAGGTTTGGGAGAGGCCTTCAGGCTGGACTTCCTCAATGCAGATGTGCTTTCTGATAGCTGGGAGTTCTGCAGCTACCTGGAGGCTGCTGGCGCCGCCGCCCGTATACCTGGTGAGCAACCGGGAGATCTGCGAGCGGAGCTGGGGCGCGGGACCATCCCCACCCAGACGCAGAGCCCCACCCCGCCCCCCTCCACTGCCTCGGTCTACTCCCAGATGAACGGCGGGCTGCCCATCCCCAATGGGCCCCGCATTATTACTCCAGATTCATCCAGCGAGGAGGCCAGCAGCTCCACGCACAGCCACAAGACTTCTCGTACCTCGGGCACAAGAGAAAGAGTCCGCTTCAGTGACAAAATTCTTTACCACGCATTGTGCTGTGATGATGACGAGGAGGAGGAGGAGGAGGAAGAGGAGGAGGAGGAGGAGCAAGAGGAATTACAGGACGACAAGAGTGGCTGTGCTACGCCAGATAGCGATAGTGAAGTCGGTCTCCCGTCAAGCTCAGTAACCCCCAAACGTTCTTCCTCTGAGCACTCACTCCTCCATAACTGTCTGGACCCCTCCTATGTCTCCTTGCCAATGAAGGGGACGAAGGGAGCTCACACACTACCCAGGAAAGGTCTCCTAAACCCCGGCTGCCGCAAAAAACTGTTACGAAACAGCAGCACACAAACTGTCTCTGACAAGAGCACCCAAACTGTACTGCCCTATATTCCAACCAAACAGAAAACAAAGGACCACTGAGAAATCTCTAAGTTTATCATAAATCTCATGAAGAGGACTGTGCATTATTTCATATTAAATACATAGCTCATAGATTAATACACAAATTAATTAATTACTAAATAAATAAATGATATATGGGAAATCACTCGACTACCTAAAGTTATTCTGAGGCTCAGGGAAAACACGTAAAAGCAGATCATTAAGATGAAACTTTCTGGCGGACCAAAAGGTTAGTGCCTGTTCTAATGTTGAAAGATACACTGAATAGATTCCCTGTGTGTAATCATTTGAAACAATGACAGAGATTATAAAAAGCAATCGTTTTTACAAGAACATTTAAAGTGTTCGAAATTTGGAAGTGAAGTATGAAGAGGTCCTTTCCCCTCCTCATACAATAGTAGAAGTCACACAAAAAAAAAAGAAGAAGAAGAAAATGCTTGTTCCTATAATGTGGATACAAAACGCTGCACATGCTGTACTCTGAATCTGTATAAACATTGTCTTTTTCATGTTCCAGTTATTTCAAATGTCAAAAGGGTTTGTTGCTTTCAGAGGGATAATGAATCCAGATGCACACGTCAAGCCTCTTCCTCTCTTTGGTGTCAACAAACAGGTTTGAGCAAAGAGCCACAAAACAACACAATTTACCTGCCCTTGGTTTTAGAAATCACCCCAATGTGATGTCTTCTTCGTCTGCTACAGAAACATAAGAGTGGCAGGCAGAAAAACACATATATAAAGTCATTTGAGAATGTGCGGTCCACTAAAGTGACATTTCCATTCTTTTTTTCTTTTCCTCGGTGTCTGGCGGTGACGTCATTAGACCTGGGATCCGAGCTTAATGGCCGTCTACACAAACAAAAAAAGAGCGAAAGGTTTTGTCTCTCCATTCAGTTGCCCAGTGGGGAATTGAACTCAGCAGAGCAGCATTTTATTCACAGGGCTGATGCCAATAGCCATTCCTGATCAATATGTTAGAGGGAGGTTGCAGTGAGAGGTCTCTCTGCTGAGCGTGCATGCCACTCTCCTGGGATCTATGAACAAAAACTCACAGTCAGACCTATTTCCGAACACTGAGTGAAACAAGAATTAGTACTGTGGCCCTATAGAGCTGACATTTAAAAAAAAAAGGCTTTTTTTTTTTTCACCGAGCAATAATCGACCCCGGGGAACGGCTTTGTGAGCCTGCTCCGCATCACTTACCGAATGTTTTGTTATCAAGTTTGAAAAGAAAAAAAAAGTAAAAATGTCAGTCGTTAAGAGGTAACTCCTTGCTGCTCCTGTGAAGCTGACCTTTGTGCCTCTGAACACCTAACAGGGCTCCGAACTAACTTTTCAAGCAGTAGCCTATGATTTGGTTTTACAGCATTAATCTGGTAGAATTTAAATAAATACATTTACTGAAGTAAATACATTTACTTAATTACAGTTCTTAAGCACAATGCTACTTTCTACTCCACTACATGTTATGAGGGAAATATTGTACTTTTTACTTCAATATATTTATCTATATGAAATACAATGCATTTTTATACAGCAAATTAAAACAGCCTAAAGTATAAAAGGATAAATAAAAAGCGTAAAAGCTCTATTGCAGCCAGTTACAATATTAAAATGCATCTTAAATGTTACTACATCAATAATACAAATCTAATAATACATTATATATATATACTGTATATATATATATAATGCATCAACTAAGGAGAAAAAGTAGTACTTCAAGTAAGTATTCTTGATCACATACTTTTACTTTTTTCTTTAATGCATGACTTGTTCATTGAAATCGTGGTATTCGCACTTTTACTTCAGTAAAAGATCTTAATATTTCTTCCACCACTGGTGTTGATCGATGACACTGGCTCAGTTGGTCCTTTCCTGCCTTCATTTTCATCATCAGTCATCAGCATCTTAGTCAGAACCTCTCGTTGTCTCTCCCTCCCCACCTCCTCCCTCTCCTCCCCACCTCCTCCCTCTCCTCCCCACCAAAGTGGTGAGGATGGAATAGGCAATGGCTAATGTCTTCGCTACAGTGATGAACATCATCATGTTCTTGCATGAATGGGACTGCGTCACAGGAAGTGTTGAGTATGCAACCATTTTGGTCGCTGTCTGAAGCCCTGCATATTGTGGACCTTCCACAGTAGGCAGAGAATCGTATTCACGCACATACTTAACTAATATATTTCATGCGTCCATGTGTTGTAAGGAGATTTTGTGAATTGGTTTTCACAGTGATGCAGGTGGTTGAGCACATATGAAATGTTATTTTCCTTGTATGCAGTAAAAAAAAAAGCAAAAGAAAGCCATCCTGTTTTTACCGTCAAATCAAACTACTTAATAGCTGATCATTTTTCCGTAAATTTTTCACATGTGGATAAGACACTTTCAGTCTGCAGAAATGTTCTAACTGGTCAAAGCAATATATTGGAATCAACAAACATAACTCCAGAAGAATAAAGTACAAATTAAAATATCATGCAAAGCACATAAATCAGACCACATTCAATTTCGTTGCAATGCAAATAGTAGTAGAGATTTTAAAATGTAGGCAAATTGTAATAAGGGCAATCATTGTGGAGCATGGCGTAAAATAAGCTAAGTTAACATTCAGCGCATTTAATGCAACCCTGGCTACCAGTGCTGGTATCTCTGTGTTCCCTCATGGCTTGGGATGAACCCAGTCTTCTACAACTGGCAACTGCAACACTGTATATTATTAGATACTCTGGACAAGCACATCCATAACAGCCCACCTCTTTGTTTATGTGTGTGTGTTCATGTATGACAGTTATTGCATAGTGCACTACTTAGGGGAATTACAGCTATGCTGTTTAGGCAGCATCATGCCTCAAGAGCCCGATATCAGCGAAGCAGAGTGAGCACTTTTACACCGGGCAGCTTGGTAGACACCGCACAAAGCAGCTACCGGCCCTGAAGCTGATGTGATATGCACGCATATACCAGAAGTCATTTTGGTGATTTCTTTTCTTTTTCATTCTTTTGTAACGTTTTCCTTTTGCCTTGCTCTGGCTCAGTTAATCCCAAGTACCTGTGAAGAAAGAGGCACTGTAGAGAGATCAATGGCTCACTCCCCGAAGCATTGGCTGCCATTTCCCTGCTAGATTGGGGACCACCAGGTCATCACAGCCATTAGCATAAACAAACAAAGCTACGCCGCACACAGGCAAAGCATCAATTACAGGAAAACAAACTAAGCCCTTATTGTGATGCCTATACACCCGCCAGACATTACAATGTGAGGGGGCTTACATTTTTTCAATCTAAAGATTGCATAAGTCATATGAGCGATGGAATCACCTCTTCAAATACAGAGCTGTTCGGCACTGCCGCAGAATACATTATCATTGGGGACAGATTTGAGATATTTGGACAAAACATTAGCGGCGTCTCTTTTGCCAACATGTCCATTATTCATCTCTGATAGGGCAGAGCTTTGTCCTCGGTTCTCTGTAGGACAAGGATGGGAGGCATCCAAAGGTTACGAAAACCTGAGCACACTGACGCCAAGTCATCTGCCTATACCCTGAAGATCATTTAGTGATGCCGCTGCATACAAAACCGATGTGTGTTTGCGAACGCGTGAACACGTGCGCGTCTCTCGTCTCGTCCGCTGCCTTTGTGCCTGCACATTTTGTCAGGAGACAAGTGATGTTTCCCAAATTACACACTGCCTCGTGCTTCATATTTCCATGTCACAGCGATTAATGGAGATCAATACAAATAGCTGCCGCACATCCCCGCCCCCCCACATGTCCATAAGACAGACAACGTTAAACTAAATCTCCTTTGGATGGCTGCAAAATGAGTCATGCCAACATGCCAACTGTGTTTTGACATCAGCGGTGGGCATGTATTAGTTCACATCCATGATCAATCCACTAATCACTGTCAGCGGGACACCCCCTGTTCAGTGACTGACAAATAGTGTCGAGCAAAACCACTTTAAAAAGGTGATTATGGCAACATAGCAAATAATTATACCCCCCCACCCCCCCAAAAAAAAACCTCGTTCCATACACACTTGATATATAATTACCACACTTCACTCTCACTGCCCCTTGACCCCGTCAGTGTGCAGAGGAAAACAGATGACAGATCTCTGTTTTCTCTGCTGATTGGTAAGGGTCCATGAAGCGGAGAGCTCAATGCAGCCTCACTGATTACTATGGATTTGCTAACGGCCGGGGCTACCTAAGGTTGATTTGTTTCATCTTTGTGCCATTTATATCCTGCTATTACTACAACAAACTATTTCTATTCCATCTCCCTCCTCCTCAAACCTCCTTTCACCACACATCGCTTTCCATTCATGATATCACTGGTCGGCCACTGCACATCTTCTACTGAGCTCATAAAGCGACAGGACGACAATTTCACGTCTCAGCTTTCGTTCAGACAAGTAGAAAGTGTTGTGTCATTGAGCGAAACATGTACAGTACCCAGATCACAGCTTGAAGAGCTCACTGCTCCTGATGAGACAAGGTCAGCCGCAGCGGAACGATGTGTTGAACTTCAGGTGGACTGGATGGTTGGCAGAGGGTTACGTGGCATGCCGTGTGCCCCATGTAGAGGACATCGACTCCCAGCACCAGAGGGATGGCCGGACAAGGCCACGTCAACCATCAGTCACCATTTGATTTTGCCGGGGGTGTGATTAATGAAGGGGCCATGCAACAGCCGCAGATAAGATTAGACCTTCACAGGTGATGAAGGACAGGGCCTGTGGCTGCGAGTGGGGGGGGGCTAGGCGGTTCCTGGAACAAAACACCGCCTTCAGATGACTTGGCACACAGTAATTAAAGTTAATGAGAATCCTGTCACTTTCACATACAGCGTGGCATTGTGATTGAACAGTGTGTCAAGCAAAACAAAGAAAGGTAATAGGAGGCAATAATTATTCTATGTTGGGTTAAAGAGACAGCGACCGTACGGCCTTGATCAAATATAGCTCCCAAATCATGTTTAGTGCTTGAACTGGACCTTGGTTGGGGAAACCTGCATTAGTGCAGGTCAGATAACTGTCAGAAAAAATTACCCAAACTTGACATTTGACTACTTTCCTATGCCTGGCCAAATTGTGTTGCACTGACTTTAATGTGGCAAACTGTCCTTTTTTGCCACCTATTAAAAGGTAAAACTAAATGTATTGGCTAATACTAACCGATGCAGGGGCAACTGCAGTCATTTGTTTCTGGTAAGCTTAAATGCACACGAGACAACAATCACCATTCAAGAGTCACTGAGACGCATGTTCATCTTACAACTGCTGCATCCAGTGAAAAGGAAATAAAGCAACAGATAGATATCATTTCATGATGCAGTTCACTTGAGGAATAAATTGATCAACACACCCAGGCCAAAGAGAGGAAGTTACGCTACCTGACTGATAATTGGAATATCTCCATACGTGAACTTGAAATTGTGGCATGAGCAAGCACAGCCGAAGACATTTCTCAGTGAGTGGAAAAAAAAGAGACAGAAATAATTGCAGCGAAAATGCTGCAAGTCCTCAAATTGAACCACCGTAGAAATGTAACCTTGGTGCATACCACATTAACTTGCACACAAATGATGTGTGTAATGACATGCTCAGCTGAGCAAGGAATACATCAAGAGACAATTGAATCAGTCCAGAAAAATACACAATTACGCGAAACACGAGGCATTTTCCAGCGGAAATATGTCACTGAGTTACTGGTTGGTTGTGAAAGTAGGGAGTCCACCGAAGAATGCCGCTGTTAAATGAATTTGTATTGAAAGTTGAACTGTGTGGTATATAAATCTTAAGTGCAGTGCTTTGCGTGTACATCTTATTCCGACAACACATGGTAGCAGTCAAAGAACAGCCAGCAACAGTCTGTTTCCAGACAGCTCAGGTTTTATAGGTAAAAGCCAAGAAGGCAGGGAATTGCTGACACTTTAGAAAGACCAACAAATAAGAGTTAAATGATAAGACAGGTACAATGTACAATGCGAGTCGCCAAGTGCCCCTTATTTCACCTTAGAAAGGGGCTTTCCCTATTGCTCATATTTACTACTTTCACAGTCCACACCCTACTCTCTCTCTCTCTCTCTGCCTCTCTTTCATACATCCTCCTCTGTTCATTATTTCCCATGCGCTTGTGTCCTCTGGCTGTAATGAGCTCTCCACTCTAGCCCACAAAAAGGTATGACTGAGGTCTTCATCAAACGCAGAGCAATTCGCAAGGGGCCAAGGACAGGTAAGAGTCATTCTTCTGAGGCTCCACTATGAAACAACAGGGAGGGGAATAAGGTGGAGTTCAGTTGTGGCGCAGCACTGACAGATTAATTGTACCATGGATTGGTTCCCGTCTTGGGCTATTCTGTTAAAAATCAGACTGGACCCTCTGATTGCAATAATCACTTTTGTAAATAACTTGCTCCAATTAGTGGAGGTTTTGAGGTTGGGGTATTCTTTGTGGTTCAACAGCTTCCTCCATATTTTAACTGTAAAGTGGGTCACACAGACCGATAGGGGTGCATGACTGTTGTGTTACGCCGCTGTGCATTTCCAATACATTATAGTTGTGATTATTCTCAAATGACTGCAATTAGTCAAATGTCAGGCTCGCTTTGCCCTGTCACGGTGGCTTGCTGACGAAGTAGTTCAGAGGTGTGTCAAAAGATTAATAGCTATGGGATTTCATTAAGTCAGGTGCTTGAAAGAAACAGCAGGAATAAACACAGATTAATTAAAACTTCAGCGCTTTCCCTTAAGTTTAGTCCATAATTAGGGACAGAGGCTCCGGCATTCATTCTAGTCATCATTTATTTATCGAACAAAAGATAATTCCCAGGAGATCACGAAGATGAATGACGGAAAACAAATCACAACTATTTGTAAAGTACCTGTCATGCAAAGTTGCAGGCCAAGGTTCCTTATGAAACAGGATTTTTAATACAATGTTAGGCGTACTAGAACTAGAAATGTAGCGAAGAAAACATGATGAATGTTTGCAAATTGTTTTGTGTCTAAATCCACAGTCACACGCGGGTCAAACATAATTAAAATGTTTTTGGTCCTGCTGTGCATAAATGAATTTTCACAAAAACAGACCCAATTTGAAGGGGATCTGAGCACATAAATATCCAACTTGAATGGAGCCAGGGATAATTGCATCGAAATTGTGGTCGACCCGAACAGACCCCTAATATAGAAAGGACACCAAAACCAGCATCACATGATGTGCTATCAATTAAATTCCATCAGAACAAATGTAACGTTACCGAAACTGTCAAAATTGAAACTCTATTTCCATCTCCTGATTCATCAATACAACATTTTACAGCCAACTAGGTGAAAGGATATAGTACATTTCTAAACAAGTCATATATGTAAATCAAATGCAAAAATGTTATTGTCATGTAATAGCACACACTTTGTACATAGGCTATGGATTTTCTAAAATATCTTCTACTGTGGTGATGACTTACCACAAAACTATAGGTGTCCAAATATTGTTCTACTTTCTGTTCATTAAAATATGTTATTTAGAATTGGACTTTTATTTATTTTCATTGCTACAGCAAACATATATGATTATTCCTCAAACAGAAGTATTAAGCAGGAGTCAGTGTAGGGTAGAGTGTGGGTTGGTCGGATGCCAAGTTACGTGACAAACAAACATCACAGCTTTTCCTTTAAAATTGATCCTAAGGCTTCAAACGGCCTGCAATGTAGCTTGGATAAAAAGCAATCAGGCTGCAGTTTTAAGTTATGGCATCTTGGCCTTGTCCAAGTGGTCAATCAATGGTCTCTTTTGCTTGTGTCCTCAGTGCATCAGCATGGGCTGTAAAGCCTAGAAAGCACAGCCGTTAAATGGCTGTGTGGGCCCTTTGCTAGCCTGGTGTCCGGCAATCTGGCAGGGCTTTCTGGCACCCTCGGTGTCGGACCAGGACTTTAAGAGCATGTAAAGTGTAAATCTCTCAGCTGACAGACAGATCTCTGCTGGCTCCAGACCGGATTTACCACCTCGCACTGAGCTATAAGAAGCCTGCTGTAGAAACATTACTATATTACTCACAACACTTCGGTCTATAAAATTTGCATGAATATTCCATCTCAATTTAGTGTGCAATTTAAAGTCGGACAATTACCTTAGCAGTGAGCTATCAGACTCTGAAGTGACATTTTGCTGTTGTGTGGAGAGATTTTTCACCACCCAAATTAGTAATGGGGGATTTATGATGCAGCAAAGTAGGCGTAGATGTGTTTCACTGGCAATCCGCTGCAAACAAAAGATGACTGAATTTCCCAATGTCTGCTCACATGAGTCTGGTCAAAACTGTATAAGGTGCACCTTTGTGTTTCGTGCAAACTGTAGGCAGAGGCCCCAAAAGTACACAACCATATATTTATGTACATGTGACATGCTGCTATTAATATCTGTTTGTAGATTGCATAATGCCTTGCTATTTTAGTAAAACCCTTCCATCATCCCTACCAAATGTGAAGGACTTGCTGTCCATCAGAATGTAGTGCAATTTGTCCAAACAGGTCAAATTCTCGACTAAATCATTTATAACCATCTTTAGACCCACATTTCTGCATTCTTGTGCAATGCTTCTTGGAACTTGGGTGGATTTTAAGGAGAGACACTATCTGCTGTTGGCAGCATATTCTGCTGCAATATATTCAAATTTGGGCCGTCGTATATTTTTACCTCCAAAAAGCTTTCCAGTGCCCCGAAGAATTACGTTCCATTCATCCATCCATTTTCCTCAACTTATCCGGGGTCGGGTGGCGGTGGCAGCAGGCCAAGCAGGCTGACCCAGACTCCCAGCTGGGAGATGTAATCCCTCCAGCGTGTTCTCGGTCTTCCTCGGGGACTCTTACCAGTTGGGCGTGCCCGGAAAACCTCCAGTGGGAGGCGCCCAGGAGGCAGCATGATTAGATGCCCGAACCGCCTCAGCTGACTCCTTTCGAGGCAAAGGAGTATAGCGCCTTAACTCCAAGTTCCCTCCTGTTACATTACATAATGGACAAATCCAAATCTCACAACTGTACGTCCAATGCAAATGAACAGTGCCAATGCAGGAAAAGGGTTGCCCTATGTTTAGCAAGGCAGAAAGAAAGGGGGTTGGGGGCTTGGGTGGGCGTGTAGTGAGTCTTGCTTTTACTAGGGAGACCATAATTGCAATCTTTCACTGACCTTAAGCACGCCATAGTTGAAAAGTAAAACGAGGGAATTTAAAAAAATGTTTGCAGAGTTAAATGGATAATTTTCCAATCATGATAGTCTTGCCAGAACAATAATATTAAATTCCTCTTAGGAAAAGCCAGTCTGGACTCTCTACGTCTTTACCTATTGAATACATCACAGAGAGGAGGGCCCTGCTTTTAGAGAGCCAAGAAGACCTGATGTGATTGCCCATCACTGATACCAGCCCCTAACACACCCACTGATGATGTATTGTAAAATAATGCTCTTAATCACAGCAGAGTTTGGTAAAAGGTACAAGGCAAATTGGACATTGTGGCCCTTTCCGTGCCGTTAACAGAGAGAGGTGCGTATCAGCAGTGCAGACGATAACAGTTAGAAACAGGTAAGCCAACCTTATCATTGAATGTGTTGAATGCAGGCATTAAGCTCCCACCATCCCAAAAGCAGTGAGTGATGTGACACGCTGACAGGAGTAGAAGATCCTCCAAGAGGTAGCTGGTATTCCTGTCTGGCTCCTCAATCTACATAAAGGAAAAGGGAGGACATTGATACTTGTCAAATGTAGGTGGAACTAGTACCATTAATAATGTCTGCATTACTCTTAACTGTGCCAGTAGCCAGAGTCACACCGGTTATTAGTCACACCTATGCTTTTCCTACATTGACAAGTCAAAATGTCTGCCATGAAAAAGGCCCATCAGTCACATTTGGCTAAAATACATTTCCATGCACACAAAAAGCAGGTAAATCCTTAGTGAACAACCCGAACCCACACAGCATTCTAATCCCCAAACAGTCATATCACGGTTGAATTAGGCTGTGCAGTTAAGTGCATATTGTTTGTACACTGGAACATGGATTAAATCAGTTTTTTACAATATGAGACGATTTTTAAAAAGTTACCGCTCCCCATAATTACTGATTTTACATGACATTACATGAATTTACACGACAAGTGATTTATTGTGGTGATATTGTTGCATGATGTCATGTTTGCCACAGCCATAGGCCTATTTGTCTCGCAATTAAAAGTGCAATGCTCCAGGCACTGCTGGGGAAACTGTCAAATAACGAGTCGCTGCTTAGGTTTCACTCACTTTTAATGAGGGGCATGACATTACTCACAGTGTGATACATGCACAATATACTTTGCTTTGATCCTCTTTCACAAACGTCCTGACACGCTTCAGTGTTGCCATGGTTGCCTAATGCACAGCACCGATAATATCCATGAAATCTGTTTGGGGTAATGATCCAATCAACCACGAGAGATGGTTATCATACAGATGGCACGCTATAGTAAGAATCTGAATTTCACTCAGCAATGAGCAAAGTCACACATGAAGTGTATGATTAAATATTAATTGCCAACTGTGAATAACTAGAGACCATCTTGTGAGGGGATCACATCAGGCGCGACCTCAAATCGGACCAAGTGAGTAGAGTTGCGGGGCCCCTTCCTCACTTCCTACTTCTCTCACCCTTGCCCGAACCCCGCCAATCTTCAAACTTTACCTTAATATTCAGTAAAGACCATGATCTTTTCATAGCTTTAATCAAGTGCTTTCAGTTAAGACAGATTAAAAAAGCTTCATCATACAAATTAAATATGTTGTGAATGATATGTTCTGCCTCAAAAATGTTGCAACTTACCAAATATGTTCATCAACATTTTCAACTCATTCAACTCATGTAAGTTTGTGTATTTAAAGAGGCAGTACCCGATATGCTGAGGTGATTATAGCTACGATCGGCAGGGGTTTTATGATTCACACTACAACACGGATGATGGAGCATCTAGCTTTGCGTTTGTGAACTTGTTCTACCTTTTAGCATTTGGTATGCAGTGTAAATGTCATTGACTGATGGAAGTGTTTACTGAAGTGATGAAGTTAGACAGCATTGGTATTGTCGACCAGTGTACCCCGACAAACAAAATCAACACTTCTCGGAAGCAGAATACAGAATTGACTTTCCCCGAGCACAGTGTATGTGCCATTTTTAGCGTTTCCCTACTGTTTACCATACAGATGGATATTAATAAAGAATAAATAAATATTTATTAAAAACTGTTGTGGATTTCACCTTTAAAGGTCATGCTTTTCGAAGAAAAAGTTATGCAGTCATAAATCCTTTTTCCCCTCAGCTTCCATTTTTCCCTCTGCCTTCCTTTTTTATAGAGGCAGCTGCTCACGTACTTATTCATTCATTCATCCACCCAAAAAAGAAGTAGTGCATTGAGAAAAGGAGATCCCTTTCTCAGGCCATTACCAACTATTTCCCCCGAGGTGCTAACCCCATCACACAGTGTTTTTAGAGACTGTGAGAAAGAGACTTGGCAGGGTAGAAGAATACATTTCTGCTTAATGAATCCCATTCCTTACTTTAGGTATTAAAAGGCAATGGTCTGTTTAACAACTTTCGGCGACACTAAACGGGTAATTAGTCACAGCCTAATCATATTTCATACATTTTATGGGTATGTCCAGGGCGGGGTGTGCTCCCTGGAGGGTCATCCCGTTAGACACCTCACTTATTCCACGCCCTTTTCAAAGCTCCCTATACCTCCACACAGGATTAAGCCATTCCCTTTCTTCTCAGCAGGTTTGTGATTAAAAAGTGTTATGCTCTGTGATCAGATACCCACACCTCAGTAGCCCTTACCTCCGGATCCAACCACCTGCTTCTAATAGCATTGGACACAAACCTTCCTCAATGTGGGACAGCTAGAGGCGGTGTGTGTGAGGTAGAAACCATTTTCTCCAAAATGAAGAGGAAAAAAAACCCAGAATGGCAGTGGGAGCCTGGGCACAATCAACTGTGGCACATGGACTTGCAGCTTGTGCCAGCTGTTGCAGGCAGCCAATCCTAAAGCTCAATACAGCGTTTGTGAAATGTATTCAAATGCTTCGGAAATTAGTACCACTTAAATGGTGAGAGTCGCCCACTGCCCAGGTGTAAATACGATTTAAATAATGCTTTCTGTTCTCGAAATAAGCACAGCTGCTCAGACACACAGCCAGGATTCTGAATTCAAAACATATTTTCTGAGAGAATAAAGATAAAAATAGCTGAATACACCAGTGATAGCTTTAATCTTGGCTTGGTAAAAAGCTTTAAGCGCCCACAGAAGCAGAGGCTAAAGACAAAATCAGTTAAACAAAAGACAAAATCAGTTAAACAAAAGTGCCCATCTTCACAGCCAACTCCAACATCCGTTTGAGAATTAAGATCAGCGGAGTCCTCTATATTCATGCAAAACATCTACATCTTTTTGCTACATTACCAAACTGGACCTACAAAGATGAGATGAACATATAAATGTAACTGATGGTGCTGTTAGATTGCTGCTAGACCACCTCATGAATACATGTATCATGTAACAACGTCTCAGTGTTGTTGACCGTGATGACAGTGTTGTTTTTGAAAGGCTAAACTCCAACATCTATAGATTGTTTGAATTCCATTGAAAGAGAGAGAAGGTGGACTACTCCACGCATTGTTTCTGTAAGTTATTAAAAATAATAACAATGAGAATGTCAACATTATGAACGAAGCTTCAAACTATTCGGTACAGCCATGGAAATGAATTGGATTTGTGATGATAACGTTAAACGCTGTGATACTGTCCCAGCAAACACACAATACTTTAAAGGAAAACTGTTGTTTGAATAGGAGACACTGCTATTAAATACTTTTCATGTTTAGATATTCTGAATAAATTCAGGAATATTTAATTCCGTGACTGACTGTATTGCTTGCAAAGAGCTTCATGGTTCTATTATCCCAAAGCTTCATCGGGTGTTGAGCCACCCGGCTGCCCGACAACACCAGCTGCAAGACTCCAGGGCCTCGACCTCAGCCGGAGAGCCTCTACTGGACAGCTTGGCTGTACCATGTGTAATCCACCTCTGGCTAGTCGTGGTCAGCACATATTGCTACTTTTGTTACATTTTCATCAGCCGTTTATTGTCAACAGCCAAACCACCCAAGATCATTTCAACCAGGCCATTTCATTTTGCTAACAACAGCAAAAATCAATCAGCCTCAACCTAAAGCCTGTGCTATTAACCCCTAAAACGCTGAGGTCATATCTGAGCGGATCATACAACACAGTCTCATGCATCAAGCAGGCTAACACCCCCCCCCCCCCCCCCAAAGCGCATGTCACTGCTGCTAATGTCACATTGCTATGTGCCGTCTGCAGTGACTGCAGCAGTTACACTAATATTGTTCATTCTTCACAGCTCTATTTCACACTATATCTGTGATTTTCCGACAGCTTTTTTCTGCAGCTCTCTATGACATTTGTCTACAAATCAGTGAACATGGTGAGCAGTATGTAGCAGCAAAAACAGCAACAAGTGGCTTTACCACAGAGCATCCATCGCTCCCCACTCACCATTAACCTTTAAACATCCAATAGACCTTTTCTCACAGCAGGCCTTCTGACCTGCAGGAATAGCACAGCTGTAGCAAATCACATTAACGTAACATTAAAGTGTGTACCGTTGGACAGAAAGTGTCAAAAATTTGCATGTTGTGGATCGCGGATTTACAACACAGGTGTCATTAAAACATTGGGATCAAAGCAAGGCTGTTTCTAGATTATTATCTATTTGAGCAACACAAATAACATGTAACATTAAATGACAGACCATGTAATTACATCCAAAAAACTCGGTGGCAAAAATTACAATTGCAACTGTTGTATTATGAATGCTTAAAAGGGGAGCAGGGTACGAGTAATGTGAGGTAGTTATATTAATTATGCAAAAGGTGCTTATCTCCAAAAGGCAGAGATGTAAGAAGAAGAAGAAATCAATACTCTGGTTGGACACTGATCTTCACACAGCTGGACAGTGGTGTCACATCAAGACAGACGTCTCCTTGTAACCCTCTTGTATAGAATATGTATACATAGTAATTGACATGGACAGATTGTAAAGAAAAAAATAAAGACTGCAGTGAAAGTCTTTTACTTTCAGGTACCATGAAAGGTATGAGACTGCACTTGGGGATCTTTTAAAAAAGAGCCCATGAAGGTGGGACCTTAAGAGGACCTGAAGGAAAGGCTGAACCTGCACCTCCTCCGAGAACTAAAGCGCTCAATCTTCACATGTGGAGTTCATTCCTGTCCAATATTAACAGTCCAGAAATGTTGACGTGGAAGAATCCTGGAGGTGCATGACATAGGTGGAGCTGCTCAGCTAGACAGGCAAGCACATCTGCAGGTTATAAGACTGATTAACAGCCTCATTAATAGGCTGTAATGATTGTCTTACGATAAACACGGCCGAAGCACTTTACTCTAAAACAGCTCAACTGATGCATTTTTAAATCCTTGACAATAGTTCCATGTCAAGCAGATATCACTGCACATACTCAAGGGTTGCAGTTCCCCGTTTACCCTGCCGAGAGGAAAGAATCTACACAAGTTGTTTATTTTTGTAATGAAGGAATATGGCTCTGTTAAGATGGAATTCTATGGCACAGATCCATAAGTTCCAGCTGTGGTTACGCTGAATACTTACTGCTGAAGATATTCGTTTGATTTCATCTTTACTTGAAATTAGTTTGAGCAGGGCCTTAAAACACACATGCTGCATTATGGCTGAATACCCCAAGTTGACTGATGCAGACGCAGTGAAGGCTCAAGTATTAGGACTATTTGGCAAAAGAAAGTGTATTTACTGCTACTAGATCTTGAAGACCCTGGAATTCAAATTCAAAGTGTCTCTTAAGTGAAGTGAGAACGCAAAGTGGTTTTTGTTCGGGTTTTTTCATCGCATATGATTTGTTTGATCACAGCAGGGACCAAATGCATTTATTATTAATGGTTTTGGAAAAATGTCAGAGCCCCTGTCTGTTTATTGCTTTACAAGGCTCCTGTGTTGTTGTTAATCCTCTTGCCTTTAATTAACATAACAAAATTATTAATGCCTCCTTTTTATCTTTATTACCGTCTTTTAAATCCCTTTAGCAGCCGAGAAGCATGCCTAATCACGAGGAAATGGGTTGTGATATTTCAGCTTGTTTTCCAACTTGCAGCTGCAGTTAAATAAACTGAACCGGGGCTCGTATTCATCCAGCATCTTAGTGGAGCTAATTCGTCCTAACTGGCCCAACATTCTCACAGTGACGTATATTTGTTCTTACGTTCAGACGAGTGACATTGTTCATCAAATTGTCTTTTAAATTACACATCTTCAGGATTTAAGACCGCTGCAGAGCTATGCCCAACGTTCCCATCAGGTAACCATTGATCAGAAAAGCATGCATGCACAGACTGGATGATCTGGAAATATGAACATTTGACTGAAATGACAAGCTTTTTTTAAAACACATTGAAGGAGCTTGTGGTGACTAATTCTGTCCAGAATAATTGCTCCAGTATTAATTGTGACAAGTTATATATGTTACTAAAAATATATCTGTTGCAATGCATGGCTGATCCATACAAGCAAAGATTGTCATAAAAAAAAAATGAAATCGCTGCACTGGCTTAACTTGTGATTTCAGCTATTTAAAGATGAATGTTATTATGTTATAATTTTTCTTTTGTGCAACTAACTTCTCATAAAAGATGCCACCATCTTCCCTGCATCACATTGAATTCAGATCAGCTTTTTGATTGCACACTGGAAGAAAAAATACAAGCCATCAATAATTGCATCGTGTTGTCACACTGCAATGTCAGTCACTATCACCAATAAGAAAAAAAAGACAAATTCTCCTTCTTTCACTTTCAGATGGAAAACAATATATTTTGGCATTCCAGCCATCCTTTAGTGAAGAGCAGAAGACACCTGCTGTTATTCCTTAGAGAATTAAATCATTTTTAAATCAACAACTGAAGTGAAGAATAAAAGTCTGGTTGAATCAAGGCTTTTGAATGCTACCTGTAAGCGGGGATCTTCCAGCGCTTCTGCACTGACTAGGCTGAAAATGTGAAGTGAAATCAGGTTGGTGAGGCGCTATCTTGCAAGAAAATCTGTTGAATCACATAGGAAGTGAAGCCACACGCTGTTTTAGCTCCGATGCATCATTTATTAGAATTAAACCAACATTTTGGAGCTACAGAAGTATGTGGCCTTTATTCTGGCAGGCGAACACAACTATGCCCTCCCTCAAACCTTACTGTGAATTTACCAACACAAATTGGTCCCCTACTTACACATGAATGCAACGTACTAAGTAAGTACAACTACGCAAAACAATCATCCATACCGACGAGAACACCGCCGTCCTTTCTTTTATGTTCCTGAACTGCTTCAACACTCAATCCGCAGCCACTCAGATAATGGCAAAGCTGTTTCATATTTGGATTCTGAACTTAATGTCCCTGAGCGGATTGAAGTGATCCAGCAGCAGAGATAAATTAAGGACAAGAAAGGATGTTAGAAATGGAAACAACAAGGCTCGAGTATCCTGTGGATTTGAAGGACAGCCGTACGGCAGGGAGAGGCTGATAGGAATGTAGCGCCAGCGTGTTTTCAGTGTGCAGATAAAGAGATGGAGACCTGCAGGTGAGAAAGAATGTGTGTGCAGGACAGAGTGAAATAAAAAGAGCGAGTATGTGTGTGCATGTGTGACAGAGGTGCAGATAGAAAGACGAGTATGTTTGCGGGAGGAAGTTGAGTGATGCGTACTCCCCGCTGGAAAGAATCTTTATAATATCCTGTATTCTGTGATGCTCTGCTATTTTCTAATCTTGTAGTTTGAGAGCGTTCATGATTCGCGAGCAGATAAATCCTTCCTAAAACATAAAACATTCCTCTTTATGCGCACTGTGAAACCCAAAATCAGGCTGGATTTGTTAAACTCCTGTAATCTGAGCAAAGCTTTAAAAGGTGTCTTTATCAGGTTTGTGAATTTGTCTGCAGAGAAAACTCTTAGCTTGAAGCTTTTAATACCATTTAGGGGATTATGTTAAAGGTAAATTAATTCATGAATATACTGTAGCTCCTGGTCTCAGAGGGGTAAAAATGTACGTCTATATTCTTACCTATAAGTGAAACATCTCAAGCGTGACTTCCATTCTAACATTTTGAATGATCAATTTAAATGTCCAGTTGATAAACATGGTAAATATCAACTCTATGTTCATTCTTCAATGTTGCAGTGTCCAGTTGTTGTTGTGATTCCTCTGTCTGCACTTACCACCTGCAACAGCTTTGGTGAGATATTTCAAATGCTAAACGAATTGATCCCTTTATGTATTGTGTGTCAATTTCTAAAATGAATAACGAATATAAATATTTATAATTTTGCAGTGGTCATAAATGTTAGAATTTCAATACCTTTTCATTGTTTTTTCTTTTCATACAGATACAGTACAAGCATTAATCAGCAAAACCAGCATATACCAACTAAAATAACATTGATATATTATGATGTCTATACAGTACCAGGCACAACGTCTGCGTCTGAAAGGTGAAGGCAATGTTGAAGTGCCTTAAAGTTGCATTCTTTCTAATCAGTGGTCGACTCCTCTGGTGACAAAAATAAATCAGATTATATAGAATTCTATGAGAAAATGATCCTACTTCTCACTTGATTTATTACCTCAGTAAACATTAACATGAGTTTAAGATCCAAATTGCTAGTTTCAAGTCTTCTTCAACACTTCTTCAAAATAGATGATAAAGCAGGGTATGCTTTAGGACGTGCCTACCCTGTGATTGTGGCGTTGTCTTACTCAGCGTTCTGTTGTACTTAGCTCCGCCCTCTCATGTCACCCCAACCCTAACCCATTCACATCTTCTATACAAGAAGGATGTTACTTCCACAGATCATAGTCACCTTTACTCTGAAGTCCCTGGAGCTGCCAACGGTGTACTAGTTCATACACTGCAATACACTACTCCTGGAAAGCAAAGTTTTTTCAATGCTCCAGAAAAACGACTTTATGTGTAAGCAGTCTTCATACGGCTTTGTAACCTGCATATATCATAGGGTTACAACCCAACTATAACTTCACACTGGGTCTCTTCATCAGGTGCTGTGATGCCTAGTGTGAATTTCAGTATCAGCACAATGTGTACAAAGCAGTAAATCAGGCTTTATGTGTGTGTGTGTGTGTGTGTGTGTGTGTGTGTGTGTGCCTGAAGAGTATATTGGTACGATGCGCAGACAGGAGCCACCACTGACATTAAGTTGAAAGAGACAATGCGATTACAATTGATTAAACGCTGCTTTGTTGTTTCCCTCTCTGGTGGGTGTTCATGGTATTTAGTTAGAAAGAAGGTGCACTTCATAAACAACTCCTCAGTGCCAAATCAGCTGGTAAGGGCCACATGAAGTGACTGACGTGTTCGTTTTGTGTAGTTTGGAACATAACATCTATTGGATAAGTTTCATTTTTTTTCAGCTCATCTAAATGATGTGACTATTTGTGACTTTTAATGTCAATAAACCCTTCATGTGCACATATCTCTTCAGAGAACCATACTTGCAAAAAGTGTTTCATTACCTTGTAAATTGATTGTTTAATGCCCTATTATAGTGAATGAGTCATGTTAATCATCAAAAGCACTTGCAACTTGCTGAACATTTGCAAAATCTTAACACACTTGTCAAACGTCATCTTCAACATCACATTGTATATTATATTCAAGCTTGTGGCTTTTTCAATTGAAAATACATTAAATCTGTGTTGGGATGCTCAGTATAATAGTACAGCCGAACACAACCCTCAGCATCCCAATAGAACGTCAGTTCTGCACACACAATAAACATTAATACAGGTGTGTTAACGTACGGTATGGAGACACACAGTGAGAGAAACGATATTCACATATTGCAGGGTTCAGTCGCTTCAGTTAACATTTACTCATGCACCATTGAGTGAAATTAGCCTACTTTAGGCCATAGCAACACAGTCAATTCAGTGTGAGAGATGCTTCCCTAGAAGTCAATAGAATGTATTGTATTACACGCTGGCAATGATGAGGGGAGCAGTCCAAAGGGATAATACAGACTGAAATGCTGCATACCTTCGAGGGTTACAGTGGAATCTGCAGTATAATATGGGCAAGCAGAAAAATAACAGCCCCACTCTGTGGAGTGGAACCGGAGGATTCAGAGATCAAATAGATAAGCCACTTCAGACCTTTCCATTTCAGCGCATGACAGAGCTCACGTCTCTAAATTCCTGCTTGGCAAATCATCCCTTTCCCTATTTAGTCCGGGAGCCGTGGGGTCGAACCTTGTTTTGTCGGATAAAGTTTTTTTCTTTGCTGTTTCTTGTAGCTTAGGGATACGTATTCAAAATACAAGAGGGTGCTCGGTGATATCCCTTGAGCATTTTCAGATATTAACCCCTTCTTGCCCAAAATCATGCAAAAACTAGATTTATGATATTTCATGCAATATACTTGATTTAAATGCATATAATTTGTTGCCTACAGTGATTATTACAAGCTAAAAACACTCAGTTAATTCATATAGTGAGTGCATTGTGTCTGTGTATGCCTGTATTGTCACATTTTTGTTTTTTTCCAATTACAAGACAGCCATGTGCTTCGTTTAAGACCATTTTTTGTTTACAACTGGTCACTGCTTACAACAGCTGCCATCAAAAAACAAGGTAAAAACACTGTAAAAGCTGGCAGTGAGATTGGTTATGGATTCAGAAGTGTTCTGTTGGAGGTTCACCTGCGAAGAGAATAACAAGCTGTTCAATTGAAAAAGAGGAGAGTAAAGCCAGGGTTATGGCAGACGCCAAGGACAGGGCTAGACTTTGTCAGAAACTGGATGCCTGCCTCCATCCATTGGAACCCTACGAACATCCAGCAGACAGCATTGTGAACATCACCAGCGGGAAGATAGCCCCACCACCTGTCAATGTAGACAATGCCGTGCAGATTGGAGAGGCCATGTTAGAACATTTTGAAAAGACCTTGCCTGAGGGATTCTACTCCACCATCTCAAAGAAAGTGAAAACAATGACACTAACAAAGAAATCCATCCAGGTTGGAGACTCCAACTTGTGTGATATAAATGTAATCTACTCAAGGGTCATCGCACTGTTCTCCAGTGACCGCAGTGTTGACGTGAAGGATGTTCTTGCCTACGAGCTGGCACCAGTCCCAACTGCCATGTTTACAGAGGAAGGAATGCGACTTTGCAAAGGCAAGTCCACATTGAAGAAGTCACTCCAGGTGGAAGTCTCAAAGAGGAAAGCCGGTGATGCAGACATCACTGTCATTGATGGGTCAGCGCTTCTTTGGACCATTCACTGGCCAGCTGATGGCACTGTAGCTGATTTCATCAAGAATGTCAAGGCACGGCTAACTTCATACCTGCTAGAGAGTGATGTCTACCTTATCTTTGACAGATACTACGACTACAGCATCAAGTCCGTCACTAGAGATGTCAGGGAGACATTGGTCATCAAGAAACATCATCTTCTCCTAACAACCAAGCTACCGGCTCAGAAGGTTGTCCTGTCCTCCATTGAAAACAAGAAACAGCTGAACAGATTACTATGTGATGAACTGAGCAAAGACAGGCTATTCCATCTACAGAGCACAAAAAAACACAAGTTGGTGGTGACAGGTGAGGACCCATGTCCCATCGAGATCAGCATGGAAGAAAAGTTGACCCGATATGATCTAGAAAATCAACAAGAAGAAGCTGACACCATCATTGTCCAACAGGTCCTGAGGTGTGCTGGAGAAGCCCATCAAATCACTGTGGTTTCAGATGATACAGATGTGTTTGTCCTACTCCTTCACCATTACCATGAGGCAAGGCTGGATGTACCCCTCATCATGGAATCCCCACGAAAGGAAAGAGTAATAGTGGACATCAAGTCAACACTGGCCAAGCAGACACAAATTGTTGAACATCTTTTACCAGCCCATGCCATTTCGGGATGTGACACTGTAGCGTCTTACTACGGGGTGGGGAAAGGCTCTGTCATCAAAGCCCTGAAAGCTGGTTACGACCTATCGGCCATTGGCAATTTGGATGCACCATTCCAGCAAGTCCTTAATCAAGCCACTGCCTTTATCTCAGCCTGTTATGGCGTAACAGAGAGCACAGACATGTCGCACACAAGGCTACTTGTCTGGGGAAAAAAGAATGGGAAAGGCCACATGTCTGCACCTAATCTAGCTGCTCTACCTCCAACAAAGGAAGCATTCGTTGAAAATGTTAAGAGGGCCCACTTCCAAGCATACCTGTGGCGAAACCTCAATATGAATCAGTCAATAGTACAGAACCCGGAGGAATTTGGATGGAAGAAAGACAAATGCAACAGGTCACTAATTCCAACCCACCTACCAGAGGACACCAAACTTGTGCCAGACTATATTCTAAAGATGATCCGATGTGGCTGCAAGAGTAACACCCCTTGCAACTCCAAGAAATGCAGCTGTAAAGAGCATGGTTTGCCATGCACAATGTTCTGTGCATGTTTCATGGTAGGATGCTCAAGATCCTAATACCAGACTGCAAGATGTGTCCTAACCAGGAAGTTACTGCTGTTGTTTTTGAGTGTTATTCTGTTTGGTATTGGTATTGTATTTTGTCCTTATTGTCTTGTTATGTCTTAAATTTCTAAAATCAAAATAAACATTGTAAAAAAAAAAGGAAGTCACTAAAGTTTCATTCAAGTTGTGTAATGTTGAAAATAACTCCTGCTACCAAAACGGTTTTGCTGGCATGGCCTGAAAGGGTTAATATTCATAGATTTGTAGTGCAAGACATTTTTACATCACCCTTTGTATGAATAAACACTAGAAAAAGCTAATTTGATTTGTTACTTCAATATATTGCATGAAATGTCATGAATCTTGGTTTTTGTGTGATTTTAGTGATTTGGCCATGAAAGGGTTAATATCTCAAAATGCTCAAGGGATATCACCGAGCACCCTCCTGGATTTTGAAGAGGTACCCCTAAGCTACAAGAAACAGAAAAAAAAAAAACTTTATCCGACAAAACAAGGTTCATCAAAAAATCAGGCTTTGGCTCCCGGACTAATTTGATCTCTGCTACTGATGCTTAGAGTACAAAGCTCGACAGTGTTAGAAGATAGTGATCCAAACTTAAGCTTAATTAAATTCTTAATTATTCAATTGACCCAGCAGCTGGTGATCAGTGGAAATGAAGCATGAAGAGGGTGTTTTATTAAAACCCGTAATGTTAAATTATATAAGCAATGTCAACTCAAATGTGCATTAGTCGGCTTCTGCATGATGCTAATTAGAACAGGAACTAAGTACACATCTTATTAAAAATCACAGTTCGTGCCGGCGTCTCTCGCTCGCACAGTGAGTAAACTCCAGCGCTGAAGTCACGAAATAAATAGATGAACTAAAGACTGGTAATGAAATTACAGACAGGACTATTTCTGGACGGGATCCAGGATAAACTGAAAATAATTAATCCATCAGCCTTTCATGGAGGTTCTCCCGTGCACACTTCGCCCTTTGTGTCGAGCATCGCTAACGGCTCACGGCACCTGTGCTACACCACCACTGAGAGTATGGCAGGCAAGCGGAGGAAGCACTTAAGTCGGGGTTTACTCCCCTTCAAGGACTTCATTGTGCATCATACTTCCTCCCGGTGTCCCAGAGTTGGGGCCCCATTTCTGTTTGTCAACAACACATTTTGCAGAAAACTGTGAGCTGTAGAGAAAAATAAACCTGATTACAGAATCCCGAGTCCTGCTTTCACAGTAAAGACACCGTTTTGATTTTTCATAGCAGAGCTAATGTGCAGAGTGGCATGTGAGGCCAAGAGTATTCTTCTTTGTTCCGCTGTCAAATGAAAACTTTTTATCTCTTAATTCTTCCAGGACTTAAACCCTTAGACCCTAAATGCAGAAGCAACAGTCATCCCACTCCCAGCTTAGTTTATTTTATGATTTCTCCTCAGTTCACCAGATTTACAACACTTCTCACTTTTGTACTGAGCTTTTGAGGGCTTTCGATATTAAGGAACCATCCGCCTACTCAGTTTTGTAAACAGGTTTGAATATTGCTATTCCAGGTTTTCTTGGTGCGTGTTTACACGTGTAAATTGGATTTCCAGTGGACTTGATTCCTGCAGTAATATTCCCCCTGTTTAGTGACATGAGGGTTTGCATAGTGACAGTTTCACAGGGGCCTAGAGCGTCGATAAAGGCCAGATGTTTCCCCTGAACAGACATCAGCAGAGCATGGGGAGGATCCCTGTGGAATCGTGCTGCTCATTGGCATGTCTGATTGGACACTACTCTGACACAGAAGCCCAATAAGTGGCACATTTGACTTGTATCATCAGCCGTAATTACCTTCCCACCAACCTGGTGAGAAGAGATGAACAGATTGCAGGTGTTGTGCCTGCACACTATCAGTGATAAATCTACAAAGTACTATGTCCTTTCTTGGCATTTTGAACTCAAACTCATCAAGGGATTGCCGCTCACTTTGATGTGTTTCAATGAAACACTTGTAATTATCTTGTTTGTGAAGCATTACAGGTTGTTATTTTGAAAGAGACATTTGATCATCCTCAATTTTTGTTAGAGTAGGCCTGCATGCCAGTAGTTACAGTGATGGACAGGAGAAGAAACTGACAGCAACATTATCTGGTGCATTGCCTTTAGAAATGTTTATCATTGGTTTGCAGGATAGTTTAGCTTTCTGCTTCTATAAAGAGCTCAGTCTGTAATAGGCTTGGAATGTTGATTTTCTTATTTCTTTAGCTATTGCTATTTGGAAGAGACGCATCCAGCATTTCACAAAGGTCGCCAGCCTGTGTGCTTCTCTAACCTTGGCTGTCCAGTAATATCTCCAGCCCCTTGCTGAGTGTGACCAGATGGAACCACATCAAAACGGTGGGAAATGAAGGAAAAACATTTGAGTCTTTTGGGCCGACAGGACTGGGACTGAGCCAGACAAGCTACAATATGGTTCGAGCCATGTTCGACATATGTGCTGCTATTTCAGTGTTTTCCAGGAGGGAGCATATGTCCTGACCCACATGGCCCAATATCCTGCAAACAGACTGGGATGTCAAAGACCTGGTGCCATTTGAATGGCGACAGGAGTGCGACCCAAGTGCCACCAACTCGCTGGCAATTCCCCTGCTTTCCTGACAAAGCAAAGCTTTAAAGATCACATGAAATCACAAACAAATTATTCAAACCTATCTGTGACTTTTCTACACTTCTTGCATTTTATTACATCGCTATGCAAAAGGTGTCTGTAATCAAACCGTAGGTGATTGTAATCAAAGACAAGACATGGTGTTTACTGAACTGCCTCATATTTGATGAATATGCGTGAAATGTCAGGTGTATGCTCTCAGTTGTGTTTGTACGAGTATTGATTTTATGACGCCAAGTATCCAAAGACAATACTTCGACTTATTTTGTAAAAGGACAATGACATTTCATAGAAAGGCTAACTGATTACACACCTTCTCCAGTATTGGAGCTGCAACGACTGGTTCATTCATCGTTTAGTTGATCTACAAAGAACTTCTTTACATTTGATAATTGGTTAATCAATTCAGTCATTTTTTTTTAGAAGAAATGGAAAAACATTTGAGCTGCTCATGTAGTGTATGCATTTGGTTTTGTGTGCTTTTCTCTGACAAATCAAATTCTAAATCAACATGTTGATGCAGCCATGCGGCAACCTCCGGTTCTGAAAAGTGAAGCAAATGCTGAAGTTCCTTAAACTTGCATTCTCCCTACTGGCCATCAGGGGGCGACTCCTCTGGTTGCAAAAAAAACGAAAATCTGATAGTATGGAAGTCTATAAGAAAATGACCCTACTACTCACTGGATTTATTACCGCAGTAAACATTGTGAACATGAGTTTATTGTCTCGATCGCCAGTTTCAAGTCTTCTTCAATACAGCATGATGTTCTTTTTAGTAAATTTTAATCCTATTAAGAGTAAAATAGACTTAGCTACCTTGTAATTGACAGAGCCATATACAGCATCTCTACATCACTCCTCCGCAGTCTAAATATGGTTCATTCACTGGTTGCAAAACAAAAGAAAGATGGGGACGGACAAAATGCCTCACTCGAGGCTTCAAAACCACTCTCCACAAACCAATGGATCAATATATATATCTATATACATATATATACAGATATAGATATAAAATGCAGGGATTAAGACTAGGACTAGCATATTGAGTAAAAGTTTCTTATTCATTAACAATTGGATGTGTCTCTATATCCTCAGGAATGTGGATGTCCGTAACCAGTTGGGGTCATAAAACATTAAGTGACCCCAAGTCCTATCTCGAGTTTGTCCAGACACATGGCAAATTAAGAGTCTAACTTAGTGCCCTATGGGTCGTGAGAGTAGTTCCTGAAAGAAGTTCATCAGTTAAGATTGTTTCCTTGTTTGTCCACTTTCCACGAATGTCCGCTACATACAGTATATTCGATTTCTATTGTATTCTATTTTACACATCAACGTTTGCAGGTCTTGAGGAGTACTACTACTGCATACTGTTGGTGAAAATAACTTGCATTCAGCTTTTTGTGGCTCCTCTTGAATCGTTTACCATCCTGTTGGCGGCGAGTTGCATTGTAGGTAATGTAGGCTCCAGGTTTCGACAACGAGGAACAATGTGTGGAATAAAAAAGATGATACATCTGGTTTGGCACCATCATTTTTTTGTTTAAACTGTCGATTGGGAGTCTGAGCGTAGTGCTAAATAAGTACTCTTTAACAAGAAGGTAATGTCATAGTTGAGAATCCGAGTACATCCCTCAGCTGAGCGTTAGCATTTGAGCTTGAAGCTAAAGGACTCTTGATAATACAGGACTGCAGGCCTCAGCTTGACCCTCACAACTGGAGGCCCATTTCTTCTCCTACAGGCTTTTAGTTTGGTTAAGTGAGCTGGGCCGTGGGGCAGGTGGTTGTAGGTAAGTGGGGGACCGACAGAAAAGGCAGAAAAAAAGCTGTGAATTCAGTGACCTCTCTGAGTCTCTCGCTCTCTCGCTCTCTGATGGATGATTTGAGAGGGATCTGAGATTTCCCTGAGAGCCTTACCTTGGTCTCAGAGTGACACATTTATTGCCTGCTATCTCAGACAAGAGGCCGGGGAAGAAATACTGTGCATCCACTGCTCGCACACACACACCAATGAAGTCACATCCTACATCATATATGGCCAAATTGAATAGCCAAAATATGGCCTATTAACAACCATGATGATAATGATCATGATTCCTATTTTTGCTAATATGCAGAAAGGTTACAGATAATCACTTCAGCGTCGCCACGCTTTAAGTTAAGCTCAAAGTGAAATGCAGCTGGAATTAAATAATGATGTGTTTTAGGTGTTGGGGATTAATTGAGGAGAGCTGGGAGTTTTGTGTGATTGGAGAAGAAGTTGACTGCAGGCACAGAATGGGGATTAGACAGGGCTTTGCTTCTCCCATCCACACACTTGTAACCTTAGGCATGGCTTTCTTTTTTTTACCTCCTCCTAGGAGACTGGACACATGAATGAGTTTATTAGACCGTTATCAATCACCGAACTCCCATAGCAAAGCCCAGGTAAAAGCAGAATCATATTAATTAAAAAAAAGAAGAAAAACAAAATGAATCATCTGCTTTTTTTTTCTTTTTAAACGTCATTATGATCTTGTCATTGGCTCTTCTTAACCCCCAAAAAGTTAAAATGATGATCAGACTCCATTGCTTTGGTCTCACCAGGATGCAGGTTTGGTGCTGTGCTGGTAGTATGTCGTACGGGACTATGGACCTGTGCACACTTGCATTAGTTTCAGGGAGTTGTGGTTCCACCCTGAAAAGAGGCAGTATAATAATGACATGAGAGTAGTATTCATCACATGAAATAATTATTCCTCCCCGACGCTAAAGCAGACCGTATCCCTCCAAGCCATCTACACAA